>NW_027526203.1:44665515-44688969 GCF_048455015.1 Haemaphysalis longicornis | reverse complement strand
CTCGGATGAAATTTCGCTGCTACAGGGCGAGACTATCGGGTGGATTGAGCCTGTCGAGCCAAGTGCTGTCATCGATGTTCCCGACGATACTCCCATTATCACTCATGTCTCGGAATTGAGTGCTACATCCGAAGCAGAGGTTTTGCCATCCGACGTTTTCAATCAGGCTATCGATGGAGATCTCACGCCCACACAACGAGATCAACTGCTGGCTCTCCTCCATCGGTTTCGCTTGTCTTTTGACTGCCTGAAGGCTCCGCTAAGTCAAACATCAACAGTCGAACACACGATTGACACTGCTCGCACCCGCCGCTACGACAACGACCTTATCGCGTTTCCCACAAAGAACGACGTACCATCGATGAAAACGTGGACGAGATGCTTGAGCGAGGCGTCATTAGACCCTCCAACAGTCCTGGGCGTCTCCCGTAGTCCTTGTGACCAAGAAGGACGGTTCGATACGCTTTTGCGTCGACTATCGGCGCCTAAATAAGATAACTAGAAAGGATGTATACCCTCTCCCGCGTATAGATGACGCCCTCGACTGTCTGCAGGGTGCCGAATATTTCTCGTCGCTCGACTTGCGCTCCGGGTACTGGCAGGTACCTATGGGCTGAGGCTGATCGCGCAAAGACGGCTTTCATAACACCTGACGGCCTGTATGAGTTTAATGTGATGCCGTTCGGCCTTTGTAATGCGCCTGCCACTTTCGAGCGCATGATGGACAGCATTTTGCGCAAACTAAAATGGAAAGCATGCCTGTGCTACCTTGACGACATCGTCGTTTTTTCTCCGGATTTCGAGACACATCTACGCCGATTAGAACAAGTTTTAACTTGTCTTGCGACGCAAAGCTGCAGCTCAACCTCAAGAAATGCCGCTTCGCCGCTCGCAAGCTCACTATTTTGGGCCACGTCGTTTCGAAGGATGGAGTTCTACCCGACACGTCTAAGCTGAAGGCAGTTGCGGAGTTCCCGAAGCCGACATCTATTAAGGCCCTCAGGAGCTTCCTCGGACTGTGTTCTTACTTCAGGCGCTTCGTCCGCAACTTTGCGACCATCGTTGCACCATTGACGCAGCTTCTGTCCTATAGCTCTAAAGACCTCACTTCGTGGTCCCCTGCTTGTGAAAACGCGTTCACGACATTGCGGAAGCTTCTTACGTCGCCACCTATCCTGCGGCATTTCGACCCGAACGCCCCCACTGAGGTTCACACTGATGCAAGCGGCGTTGGCCTTGGGGCTGTGCTTGCTCAGCGAAAATCGGCTTTGACGAGTACGTTGTCGCCTACGCTAGCCGTACCCTTACAAAGGCAGAGGCAAACTACTCCGTCACGGAAAAAGAGTGTTTGGCCATAGTTTGGGCACTAGATAAGTTCCGACCTTACTTGTACGGCCGCCCTTTCGACGTCGTCACAGACCATCATGCGCTATGCTGGTTGTCTACACTAAAAGATCCGTCTGGACGGCTAGCTCGCTGGGCTTTACGGCTACAAGAGTACGACATACGTGTCATATATCGGTCTGGCCGCAAACATTCCGACGCTGATGCCTTATCCCGTTCTCCAGTGTCACCAGAGAATGCCTGCATCCCTGCCTGACCGACGCTGTTGTGTCCCCTCTCTCTTTCACTGACATGCCCTCTGAACAACGCAAGGACCCATGGATTGCTTCGCTCATCTCCTTGCTCTCGGACGTCTCCCGTACTGAACAACCTCGGGCCCTGCGCAGACAAGCTATGCATTTCATGCTTCGTGACGGGTTGCTTTACCGGCGGAATTACCTCAACGAAGGGCGGAAGTGGCTGCTCGTAATTCCTAGGCACCTTCGCACCGACATTTGCGCATCGCTTCATGCCGACCCCACGTGTGCCCACGCTGGCTTGTTAAAAACATACCACCGTGTCCGTCTCCGCTATTACTGGCGCGGCATGTACACCTTTGTGCGCAAGTACGTTAGGTCATGCACTACCTGCCAGCGTCGCAAGTCTTCGCCTTCCAGCTCGGTGGGTCCACTGCAGCCGCTTCCTTGCCCGGAGAAACCATTTGACCGTGTTGGTATAGACCTGTATGGACCTTTGCCCAACACAGTCTCCGGCAACCGATGGGTTATCGTCGCCGTCGATCACCTGACGCGCTATGCCGAAACTGCGGCTCTGCCTGCCGCCACAGCACGAGACGTCGCCTCTTTCATCATACGGCGCTTCATTCTGCGGCATGGGGCGCCTCGTGAGCACCTCAGCGACAGGGGACGTGTGTTTCTGTCAGACGTCATTCGTGCCCTCCTCGCTGAGTGCCGTGTTGTCCATCGAACAAGTACAGCGTACCATCCGCAGACAAACGGCCTCACTGAGCGCTTCAACCGCACCCTCGGCGACATGCTGTCGATGTACATCTCAGCGGATCACGACGACTGGGACCTTGTGCTGCCCTACGTGACCTATGCGTACAATACAGCCATTCAGGCCACAACAGGTTTCTCGCCCTTTTTCCTCCTGTATGGTTGCGAGCCGTCATGTACCCTCGATACGGTTCTCCCCTACCGACCGGATCGCTCCGAGTGCTCCCCAGCTTCAGAAGCTGCCAAGTACGCGGAAGAATGCCGCCAGCTTGCAAGGTCCTTTACGACTGAAGATCAGTTGCATCAAAAAATCTCGGCACGACGACACAGCTACCCACCCGACGTATTCTCCTGGATCTTTGGTGCGGCTGTGGATTCCCTCCACCACACCAGGATTGTGTAGCAAGCTTCTTTCTCGGTTTCACGGACCCTACCGTGTCCTCGAACGGACGTCACCGGTGAACTACGTCATAGAGCCCATGACACCTTCCTCAGACCTCCGTCGCCGCGGGAAGGAGACTGTTCATGTCCAGCGTTTGAAGCCGTATTATGATCCCCTAGTGTCGTGTGCCCCGTGACACGCCAGGATGGCGCTTTATTCCCCGGGGGGTAGTTGTAATGTGGTAACTTGCGCTGCAATAATTAGGAACTGCGGACAATCCCTTGTAATGGCTATGTGCCATCGGTCATCGCCATGTTGCTAGCAGACAACCAGCCGCTTGTGTGAACGAAGAAGAAGCTCGGTCTGCACGGCTTTGGGTGTGACCGTTCGTCGGCTCCCTCGCTCTCTGTGGTTCTGGACCTCTGCGACCGTCTGCATCTACCAGCCAATAAACCCCCTTTCAATATATATATATATATATATATATATATATATATATATATATATATATATATACATATATATATATATATATTGTGGGGACCAGGGTTCCGGCCGCAAGGCTAGCTCGGCTGAACTCCGCCACGGACCGCCGACCGGCGTAGCGGCAGAAAGCAGCAAGGAAAACACAAACACAACGAAACGGCCAAACTCTCGTTTATTGGCGCTCCACCAATAACGTAGCCGACTCTCGCTCGTCCCCACCCAGCCGTCCGGCGAGGATCAGGAGGCAGGCGCAAAGCGGGTAGACAAAGGAAGGCGGAAGCCGGATCTCCGGTACTCACGTCTCTCCTCGTTGCCCGCTCGAACCCAAGAGGTCCTTCCTTCGTCCCGCGCACCGAGACCGGCCCGCCGGGACCCCGAAGAACCGGTCACGTGACGAACGATCGCCGCGCCACGACACGCCTGTGCCGCGGCGAGAGCGACGCATCTGCCGAGGGGAGAGAAGGAGTCTTCCCCCTCGCCTCGGCTGCGCGCGGCGAGGAATGGGGGAACGCGCCAGGACTCTGGGTTTCCCACATCCCTCCCCCCTTTGACCGATGCCCCTCGTACCCGAGGGTTCGGGCCGGTGGTGGTCTCACCGCCTAGCGCTGCATCGTCCACTCCTCGGGGTTCAAACTGTCCAAAGCCGCACCTGCGCAACTGCGCTTCAGTCCACAATGCACCGCACGTCACCGCCGCATAGTTCGCCACAATCCGCCGGTTGACCCACTTTCGTCCGTCTGCACTCAAAGCCGGCTGCGTGCGCTGTCGGCCGGCCCATGGTCCGCAGGCCCCACCGGCGAAGTAGGCTGGGCCGTTTGAAGACAGGGCCCGGGCAGCAGGCTGCTCCCAGGCGGCCACCAGCCGCAGCGGTTCGCCCCGCGCCGACGGTGCGTTTGCTTGCTGCACCGCCGGCGGCTTCGGTTGCTTAGTCAGCAGGGACGATCCCTGACGACTGGACCCTGGCTGGAGGCCACGTTGTGGTGCTGCCTCTCAGGTGGCCGGCTAGCCACGCGCCGGCGATGGCTGCTGCTCGGCACACCTCCGGGGGGCGCCTCCGCCAACAGGGGGCGGGGCGCGATCAGCTAACCGCAGGAGCCGGCCCGCCGCGCAGCTCGCTCGCTGTACGGGCGGCAGGATGCTGTTTCGGCGTAAACAGCCGCTTGGCTCTCGTTCCCCCAGGGTAGCGGCTGGCTGGCTCGCAGCAGGCCTGGCGTGCTGGCGTCGTGGACCCTGGACGTGCGGGCTTGAACCCTCAGGAGATGGTGGCCCACCCGGTCAGCGGACTCACCGATTACGGGTGTTGTAGCGGTGCGTCGGGAGTCTTCCCTCCGCGCCTCCCTCGAGCTCGCGGTCTCGCTAGCGTCGCTTAGCGCGTGGTTCCGTTTCAAGACAGTGTCGCCCACCTGGTACGCCACGTCTCGATGAGCTCGGTCATAGGCCGCCTTCTGGTCGGCCCTGGCCTTACCGCGACTGCGGTTTGCCTCCTTGATGGCGTCTGCCAACCGCTCGCGCAAGCGCCGTGCGTAAGCCGCGTCTGCTGCTTTCGCGGGGACTCCGTTCGACCGTCCGGCCAGAACCGTATCCGTCGGCGTGTTCAGCTCTCTGCCGAACATCAGGAACGCTGGCGTGAAACCCGTACAGCGATTCACGCTTGTGCGCAGAGCGAAGGAGATGGAGCTCAAGTGCCCGTCCCAGTCTTTTTGCCGTCTGGCATATGCTCCGAGCAGTGGCTTCACGTCACGATTGCGGCGCTCCGTCACGTTCGACTGGGGATGATAGCACAATGTTGTTTGCTGCCTGACACCCATGGCCGCACACGCTCCACGAAACAGTCTTGATGTGAAATACGTGGCGTTGTGGGTAATCAGCCGCTCCGGGAATCCGTAGCGACAGAACACTTCGGACAGCTTTTGCAGGATCTCCTGTGCTGTCGCTTTGCGCAGCGGATAGAGTTCAGCGATCCCACTGAAGTGGCATGTCACCACGAGTACAAACTTGTACCCTCTCTTGCTGCGCGGCAGCGGGCCCATCAGATCGCAAGCCAGGATCTCCCATGGCTTTGTGCTCACGATAGGCTGTAGCACGCCCGGCGCCTTAACGCCTCGCGGTTTGCGCTCTTGGCAGACGTGGCATGTGCGTACGCAACTACATACTTCTGCCTTCATTCCGGGCCAGGTAGCATACCGACAAAGCTTCCGCCATGTCTTTGGCGCGCTACCGTGACCGTCTGCGTCGTGGTAATGCTGCAAAACAGCACACCTGAGCTTGCGCGGGATCACGGCCTTAAAACACTCGTCTGAGTCGTTTTTGCCGGGCGCGTACTTCAGCAGAGCCCCGTCGGCGTCAAGCAGATAACTCTCCAGCTCACTCGCAGCAATACCAGCTGCATTAGAGCTCGCGCCAGCCGCAATACCAGCAGCTTCCCGGCGCCCGTCATTCTCCGGTGTTCGATTTGCCTGAGGGTCCGTCTCTTCACTAAGACTGGCGATCACCTCCCGACAAAACAAGTCCTCCTGCTGAGCCTCGAGTAGCTCCTCCCGACTGAACGCAACCTTGAGAGGAAGTCTTCCCCCGACGAGGTGCACGTGCGCTGAGCGTTCGGTGCACGGGGAGTCGCGCGCATCGCGCTCCTTCCGCGCCGAGAGAGTTTGCTGGTTCTCCGCTTCCTCATAGGCTTCTCCGGCTGGTTCGGTGTCGTTTACCGGCGCCCGTGACAGCGCGTTGGCCACCCCGTTTGAGGCACCTTTGCGATAGCGTACTTCGTACTCGAAGCGTTGCAATGTCAGGGCCCATCGCGCGAGCCTCCCGTAGGGCTCGGGGAGGCGGGAAAGCCATGTCAGGGCCATGTGATTGGTCTTGATCATGAATTTGACCCCCTCTTCGTACATCTCAAACTTGCAAAGTGCGTAGATTATGGCCAGACACTCCTTCTCGGTGACCGAGTAGTTTCGCTCTGCTGGTGTCAGCGCACGGCTCACAAAAGCCACGGGTCGCAGTTGTTCTCCGTTCGCCTGGAGGAGGACTGCCCCTACGCCGAGGTCACTCGCATCCGTCTGGATAACGAACGGCCTGTTCAGATCTGGCAGTTTCAGCGATGCAGTGTCTGCGACAGCTTCCGCCAGCTGGCGTAGGCTGCGTTCCTGCTCCTCTCCCCACTCCCAAGGGGTGGATTTCCTCAACAGCCTTGTCAAGGGTGCTTGCAAGCGCACGCAAGCGGGGATAAACTGGCGGTAGTAGCCGATCATCCCTAGGAAGCGCCGGACTCCGGCGACATCCTTCGGCGTGGGAAACTCCAAGATCGCCCGAAGTTTCTCAGGATCGGGGGACGCCTGTCCGCGTTCGATCCGATAGCCGAGCAGGCCCACCTGAGCGCTGCATATTTGCGCCTTGGCAGGATTGATGGTGATGCCAGCCGCCCGGAGTTTTCCTAGGACGTCTTTCAGGTGGCAGAGGTGCTCTTCGAAGGTGCGGGAGTAGACGACGATGTCGTCTAAATAGTCGAGGGCGTGCTGCCACTTTGCCTCACCGAGCACCCGGTCGATCAAGCGTTGGAATGTGCTGGGACTCCCGCACAAACCGAAGGGCATGCGTACGAACTCGTACAGCCCCCGATGGCAAGTGAACGCAGTCTTGCATTCATCGCCGGGACTCATCTCGACCTGAAGGTACCCCTTGCTGGCGTCCAGTATGGAGAAATACTTCGCGCCACCAAGATTCGCGACGATCTCGCCTACGCTCGGGAAGGGGTACGCATGCTTTTTCGTGACCGCATTCAGCCGCCGGTAGTCCACGCATAAACGCCAGCTACCGTCTTTCTTTCGAACGAGCACCACTGGGAACCCCACAAGGACTCGTCGAGCGGCGGATAATGCCTGCTTTCAGCAGTTCTTCCAGCGCCTCATCAGTTGCCTGCCGTTTGGCGCGGCTGGCGGGACGGGGGTTGCATTTCCATAGTTGAGCATCGCCAGTGTCTATGCAGTGCTGCACCAACTTGCTGCAGCCTGCTTGCTCAGTGAATATCTCGCCGAAGTCGCCTGACAACGACAAGACGCGGTCACGCTGCGCCGGTGTCAGCTCGCTAGCGTCTGGTAGGAGCGCGCGCTATTTCTCGTCGCGGCCTCGGGATGGAGAGCGTGCGGCGCTGGAGAAATCAGCCGCGGCGGCACAACGACCGGGCTCCGGGGTTGCTGCGCGCGCCGGCTACCGCCTGCGCCAGAAACGACTGCTTCTCTCGGGGCTGGGGAGTGGGACGTTTCGGCCGCCTGCCAGCTCAGCGGTCTCGCTGCAAACGGCGGCTCGGCGAGCGGTTTGAGCGGCGAAAGCGGGTTCTCCCGATTGCCTCCGTTGCCCATGTCGACGACAGGCCCAGACTTGGGCATGAAGTCTCTCACCATCTGCTCGCATAGCGGCCTCGCTGCGAGCGGCGGCTCGGCAAACGGTTTGAGCGGCGAAAACGGATTATCCCGATAGCCTCCGTTGCCGATGTCGACGACAAGCCCAGTCTTGGACATGAAGTCTCTTCCCAAAATGACTGGGACCGTGAGTCCGGGCAAGTGAACGAAACGCATTCGCCGCACACGCTGGCCCCAGCGCACGACGAGGCGTACGTCACCGCCTGATGTTGCATCACCACACGCCAGCTGAAGCGGCAACTTCCGCGCGCGTAGCCGGATGGCTTTGCGCTCGAGATGGGAAACGGCCTCGTCTCCTATTAGTGAAGTGCTTGCCCCGGTGTCCAGCAGTGCCTTAAACTCTCGCCCCGCGACGGCGAGGTCGAGAAAGGGCGCCGGCACATTTGTCGGGACTCCGACTCTGTACGCGGCGGGAGCAGGGGCGATGCTTGCCTCTCGGGCTCTTCGATCCGCCGCCGGTGGGCTCACCGACGTCTGAGCCCGTTTCCCTGCTCGACTGGGCAGAATCGCGCAATGTGGCCGACCTGGCGACATTTGCAGCAGCGGACGGGGCTCCCAGCTGCGTGACGCGATGGTTGAGGCTGCTCGGGCGCTCCGCGACCGACTGGCCGCGTACGGTTCTCGGGGAGCGAGTTGTGAGCGGGTGCAGGCAACTGCGGCAGCGCCGATCCCGTGTAGGGACGCCCGACTGGGCGCGCGTTCGCCGGCCGATCATCCAACCGGTTTGCTCTGTGCTCTGCGCGCGGGGCTGGCAGGGAATCCGGCCGTATCGCCTCCGCGCAGCGCAACCCATACGAGTAGGGGTCCAGGGCAGTGTTGTACACGTTCCTCTAAAATAGGAACGAAACCTCGTTCCTCGTTCCTTCCCGATTTTGAAACGAGTTACCGTTACGAGTTCCTTTATTTCGAAAGGAACGCGTTCCAGTTCCAGTTCAAAAATTGGAACGTTTCGTTACTTTAACGTTACATTCGATTTTTTAAATTAAAATATAGGGTCTGATAGGTAAAATAGAGTTGGAATTTTAAAACTATAATCGAACTACGTATATTATACGAATATGAACACCGCCGGCAGCAGATTATCTAGAAATAAAAAGAATCCAAAGGAACGCTCCCTGACAATTTTTTTTTCAGGAAGCACCGCGCAAACCCCAGACATGTCTAACTGCGTTTTTGGTGCTCGTCTATTATAGGTGCAACACATATAATAGACGCAGTAAGGTTCCTGCGCGTCAGATGTGCAAATACAAAGTTACTCACGTGCAGGAAGGTAATTAAATTTCTTGTATTAGATTCAATATTACAGTTTATTTAAAATACTTTACAGGACCATTTGCAGGATTTGGTTAAGGGGGTTACAAAAGGGAAGCGTCGTTCGATGATTCTCAAATGTCCGGTAGACCCACGAAGACCCAACTTGCTACTTGCTCAAACAAAACGAAAAAAATTAGCTATCTCTTTCTCTTATGGTCAGTCTCGGCGCCGCGCGATTCCTGCGCCCCCGATAAACGAAGTTCACATAAAAAACAGAGAAATGCTTAAATTATCTCAGCTAAACCAGAGTCTTCTCTGGCTAAACCTAGCTACCTCACGAGGGGCTCCACGTTCGCTCTGGTTCTGTCAACCAACCGGACTCAAGCTTCTGTAAATAGACTTTATAGTTCTCGCTCTGACTGTCCAAGAACACCAAGCACTTCGGTTTTATTACACTAAAACCAAGCCTCGAGGACCTATTAAGTTCTAACTAACACACACTGGGCCGCTGATTGGCCAGGTCAACAAAACGCAAATATTTGTGCACAAACAATCACGTGATCCACACTAACACTCTCACTCAAACTTCCAGGTATTCATCAAGGCACAAGTATAACACAGGTTTAACTTGAAACCGACCAACTACAGCAACTCTGAGCGCTGGAAGTTGACCTTCGGGCGGCCTCTCTCAGGTATTGTCCATACGGCGCGCGACGAAAATATGCCCAACAGTGACAGAATTACTGCCCTTTGTCAACACGACGCATGCAATACAAAAGCACCTTGCACTCCCGTCGGCCCATTCCCGCCAGATCGGCGACAGATCGCGCCGTGACGAACTGCGCGCGTACTCTGTAACTTCGAGCAGTACAACATCCCGAGACACTGCGGTGCAGCAAGCTCTTTTGAGAGCCGGCGACCCATTGAATGACCTCACAGCGAGCGCAACTGCCCCGACAACAACGCACCCGCGCCTCGCGAGCACTGATGCTGTAATTACCCCTGACAATATACAGAAGGGGTGGTTTCACAAGGAACCTGCGGCGCCAACAATTCCATCGGCCAGACGTGCATTTTGGCCACCCCAGACAAACGATGAAAGGTGAAAAGCATTCTTGCGGCAACGCTGTTCACCCGTCGAACGCCACGTAAGCTCAACCGGCATGAAAGCAAGCCTAAGCTGCGAACCACTGCGTGGTTATTTTTCTGCCTTTAACCTTCGAGGAAGCAAAATCCGCTGAAGGGTTATAGGAAGAGAAACACGACGACTTGTGATTTTTGTACTCGAGCTTTGGCATCAAAAACAGCCAAATCCTGGCGATGTAACGGCAGGAACGCCGTTCCTGCCGTTACTTCAAAAATTTAACGAGTTACCGTTACAGTTCCACCGATCCTTAATGGAACGGTGGCGTTCCTTCGTTCCTCCAAAAAGGAACTAGTTCCAGGAACGCCGTTCCTTGGAACGCCGTTACGTACAACACTGGTCCAGGGCTCTGGCCCCAAGATCGAGCGTCTCTCGCTGGCTGGGTATCAACGTAGAGCCGGGCTCGGCCCGTCCGCTGCCCGTAACGCCGCGCCAAGCACAGCTTGGTTCCAGTGTTTCCACCGGAGGCGGCGGTGGCCGATACGCGCGTGCAGCCGCGACTGCTGCTTGCACACGGAGAGCTTCGACCGCCAGCTCCTTGAGGTCCCTACAACTGCAGTTCCTCAAGTACAAGGCAAAGGTGGGGTGGCATTGCCTGACGACTCGATCGACCCGCTCCGACCTCGGGGCATGTGGGTCGGCGTACTCGTAAAGCTCCTGCATCGCATGGACGTACTCGACGAGCGATTCATCCGGGGCTTGGGTGCGCATTTCCAACTCCCTACGCATTCTTGGTAGGTAGTCGATGGGCTGGAACTCTTCCCTGAACATCGTTCGAAAGTCGTCCATCGTGCGCGCATATGGCCTATCATCCGATACCACCGGGCGGCCTGGTCGACTAGGGCTGCGGGCAGGACTCTTCGCAGCACCGCGCTCTCGCTGATGCCGGTCGCCTGCTCGTAACGGCTCAAAGCCAGCAGGAAAGCGTTGGCGCTCGACTGATCGCCGTAACCGCTGTACCTAGGCACCGGTAGCTGCACTCTGGGCTCGGCTGAGCGCGCCGCCTGCAACGCCTGCTGCATAGCGCTTGCGAGAGCGAGAGCGATGGAAGCTGCGTCTGCAGACATTCCTCCGCTTACGGGCGTCTGCGAGCCGACTGGCACGAGAGGCGCGCTGTTTGGGGCTTCAGCGTCTGCGTTGGCCCGGCACCTGGAGTATGAACGCGCGGCGTCGCCTGACGAAGAGCGCTCGTGGAATCCGGAGCCTTCCGGGATTCCCGTTGCTGCGCAAGCCGCGGCTGCGGTTGCGTAGGGGCCGTGGAGAAGGGGGACCCAAGCCGCGTCGGCGGCTGCGGAGGACGCTGTTGATGCAGGGCATCGCGGGGGCTCCCGGGCATGACCACAAAGGTCGGCCAACAGCATCAAATCCGCCAACTCATAGTCGTGTGCCATGTTCCTTTCGAGCTAGTGAACCTCGAATTCGACTGAAGACGAGCCCCACGTTCGTGCGCCAAAAATGTGGGCACCAGGGTTCCGGCCGCAAGGCTACCTCGGCTGAACTCCGCCACGGACCGCCGACCGGCGTAGCGGCAGAGAGCAGCAAGGAACACACAAACACAACGAAACGGCCAAACTCTCGTTTATTGGCGCTCCACCAATAACGTAGCCGACTCTCGCTCGTCCCGACCCAGCCGTCCGGCGAGGATCAGGAGGCAGGCGCAAAGGGGGTAGACAAAGGAAGGGGGAAGCCGGATCTCCGGTACTCACGTCTCTCCTCGTTGCCCGCTCGAACCCAAGAGGCCCTTCCTTCGTCCCGCGCACCGAGACCGGCCCGCCGGGGCCCCGAAGAACCGGTCACGTGACGAAAGATCGCCGCGCCACGACACGCCTGTGCCGCGGCGAGAGCGACGCATCTGCCGAGGGGAGAGGAGTCTTCCCCCCTCGCCTCGGCTGCGCACAGCGAGGAATGGGGAACGCGCCAGGACTCTGGGTTTCCCACAATATATATATATATATATATATATATATATATATATATATATATATATATATATATATATATATATATATATATATATATATATATATATAACTGCGGGACCAGTCTTCATCTTGAGTTACTCAAGATGAAGACTGGTCCCGCAGTCGAAACGTCAGTAAACCACTGTTGTTGTTTTTAATCGTGCGTCTACCATTTTCTCAAGTATTTTTTCTGGCTCCTCGAGAAGTTTTCTTTTACTGCTTATATATATATATATATATATATATATATATATATATATACATATTTACAGTCAAACCCGGTTATATCGAACACGCAAAAAAACGCCCGCGAGTTCGATACATGGAATAATTCGATATATGCATGCTGAAGAATTGGACAGCATAAAAGCACCTACCGTTCATGAAAGCACTTTATTAATGAAACAAACGCACTTCCGCACGAAGTAGTCCTGAATTTTTTTCTGTTTAAGCAGCTTCGCTAGCTCCTGCGACAGCGGAATCTTGTGTGCCGCGGCGACGGCGGACTTCTCACCACGTTCCACTCTGTTTATAATTTCCAGCTTCACGGTGAAAGGCAGGTTCTGCCGCTTCGCGCTAGCCATCACGGCTACACAACCAACGCACGCCGACAATTCGAACACTCCGAACGCAAAAACAGCATTAAGAACAACGTGCGCCTCTCCAGCGACGAGAGAACTGGAGTGGCAATAGCCTGTGATTGGCTGTCTGAGCAAATGGGGCGGTAGGGCCAGGATCATTTTTATGTTGGGGGTCGACGGCGGCTTCTCGACGCAGAAACAGCCCAAGAGAGAGAGGGGGAGAAAGAGCGAGGTGAAGGAGCTGCACAGGAACCGCCGGCTAAAACCACATTTCGAGGGTGTGTCGGCGGGTTTCTCTGCCGCGAGGGAAAGCCATTGGGTGGGGGGGGGACGACTTTTGCGCTGCTTGCGTTCGATATATCGGTAGTTGCTGCTATTTCTGTTCGATGTAAGCGTAATTTTTGCTATACATTCTCATAGAAAACATTCCGTGCGCAGAAATAGTTCGATATAGAGGATAATTCGATGTAAACGGGTTCGATATAGTCGGGTTTGACTGTATATATATATATATATATATATATATATATATATATATATATGTGTGTGTGTGTGTGTGTGTGTGTGTGTGTGTGTGTGTGTGTGTGTGTATAAATATATATATATATATATATATATATATATATATATATATAGATATATATATATATATATCTATATATATATATATCGGCATCGAGTGTTAATTTTTGCCGTTAAGCCACACCTGGTGTACATTTCCCATAAAATTGTGCGGTTTAGAAAAAATGCATGTTTGTAACAAAAAGTTAAACATTTCCCAAAGCCCAATTTTCTTCGAACTTTGGAGCGCAATATTACAAAACTTACTGAAACTAGACCGTTCACATTTTCTCGAAGGCTGCTCCTGCCCTTGCAAGCAAATGCTGTGAATATTATATTTACATACCTTATGGCTAGCAAGCAACGGCTACGTTACTGAGAGGAGAAAAATCTAATATATTTGAAGGTTATACGCTTATTTAAAAATACCTCTTAGACTTTTCAAGTTCTTCCCAGATGTTTGTCGGAATACGCACTTGCATTTTCCTCAAAACTTGTGCCATTTGTTGCTCAAGTGCGTACAGCGCGAAAAAGGAGGCCCATGAGGCCCATGGTCCCGTTACAGAGGTAAAATACCCGACAATTTCATGAAAAAAATGGGATCTCTATGTTGACGCTGGCACCACAGCGAACAATATGCACCCTGTCCGAGCTGTATAGTTTAAAGACAAACGGAAAAACTCTTCAGCTCCCCCCAATATTTAACGAAACACTGGTTTAGTTTTCGTGAAACCGTTCCAAGATGTTGGCCACCAAATGTACTTTTGTTATAAATATAGCACTTTGAGCCATATTGATCCTAACATGCATATAGCGCGAGAAAAAGCCTGGCCATGATCTTCACGGGTTGCGCAAACACGAAAACTTGGTAGTGAGTTCCATCGGTGTAGCACAAGTGAAGCTTTCTATGCCTCACTCATGGCGTATGTACAGAACCACGCACAAGTAAACGGAGCACGGGAGCGGTGGTCGAACTGCATCGCTGCGCCGCGTATGCGTGCTGACGGGAACCATGGAGCGGCGGTCGAAGAGTGTGTTCGCACTGCCCCCGCCGCCCTATCTGATATGTTTAATCGCCGATCTGCTGGCGTGTCATGGTCGGCGAGACGGTCTTCAAAAGGCAGCGCTGGGCTACAGAGGGGCGTTGGTTGCATTGCCGCTCGCAGGCATCAGCGGCGACCGAATCCGCTGCTCACGAGCTGGACGAAGCTGCGCGCTCCCGCAAACGTGCCTTGTTGCGCGCTGTAAAAAACCTCGCTTACGGGATTTCTTCTTTAATTTTGGGTTTGTCCCAAGTTATTGCTGCAGGTCAGTGCCGGTCTTCTCTGAAGAAAGGGAAATACAAAAAGTACATGCGGTAGATATTCTGTATTAGAGAACACCGTAAAGAATAGGTGCAATCGTTGCCTACTATTACAGCGGGCCTCATAGGGCGCATATTTTGTGGTTTCATTAACCCTTTCACTCCCGTTGACGAGGATTGCCGCCATGAGATTTTGTACCAAATTAACCTATTAAGAGTATGGTCGCCATCGGTTATGACGAATATACTCGTCATCGGTCATTTTTGGGCCTTGACAGCCGTTTTCTGCAGGACCTTCAGGACATGCTGTGAAGCCATCTTGCAATTCAGTACGAAGGAGGAGGAACAAACGTTTATTTTACATATTTAGAGCAGATGGGCGGCCGCCTTAGTCCAGGTAGCCGCGTGCTGTCGCTGCTCGCGTGGCCCGCTGGATCAGGCTTTGCTGGTCCTGCAGGTCCGAGCTGGTCAGCGCGCATTCCCACTGCTCGAGAGTAGGTGTGGGGAGTGGGGAGGGGTGGTGTGGGCAGAAGAATACGAGGTGGGGGGTTGTGTCTGGGGTGTGGCAGTCACGGCAGTTATAGGTGAAACGGCTGGGGGAGATATGGGAGAGGATGGTGCCGTTGTAGAATGTATTTGTTTGGAGACGTCGCCAGATGCGGGATTCTTCGTTGGTGAGTGCAGGGTGTGGGGGAGGGTATTCTCGGCGGGTGTGGCGATAGTGCGCTAAGATGTCGGAGTAGGTGGCTGGTAGTGGCTGTAGCGTGTCAGTCAGGGTGTCCAAGTCGCCCGGGAGAGAGTACTGCACATGTGCAGCACCGCGTGCAGTGCCACCCACCAGCGGAGTGAGAGCGCGCTGGGCCGCACACCCGCAGATGTTGAGAGAGTGTGTTCGCTGTCACCTGGGCACGCGCCGGTGCCAGTGCGTCTGCCGCGGCTATAGCGCAACACAATCCCACACAATCCACTTTATTCCAATTCAATCCAAAACCAATCCAAGCCAAGCCAAGCCAAGCCAATCGAATCCAATCCAATACCCAT
Organism: Haemaphysalis longicornis; assembly: GCF_048455015.1. Classification (NCBI taxonomy): domain Eukaryota; kingdom Metazoa; phylum Arthropoda; class Arachnida; order Ixodida; family Ixodidae; genus Haemaphysalis; species Haemaphysalis longicornis. Next base: position 44,673,505 of record NW_027526203.1, on the reverse strand, counting down.
CGCGAGAGAGTGTTCGCTATCGGAGAGGAGAGGGGGCGAGTGGAAAGGCTGCGGACAGCGGACGCACGCGGAAAACAACGGACGCACGCAGGAAGGACAGGGCCGCCGACAAGAGATGCTCTGAGCGTCGCATCTAAAAAAGGAATCTCGTAAGCGAGATTTTTTCCCGAACTACGAAAATGTCTGTGACTGTGCTTTCTATATTGTACATGGTAATTTTGTTGCCAGCTCACAATTAATTATATCGCAATGACATGCTATGCAAAACCGAAGCGGCCTACGCTTTTATGCCGCCCTTTACTCCGCACAACAAGGCACGTTTTCGGTAGCGCGCAGCTTCGTCCGGCTCATGAGCAGCGGATTCGGTCGCCGCTGATGCCTGCGAGCGGCAATGCAACCAGCGCCCCTCTATAGCCCAGCACTACCTTTTGAAGAACGTCTCTCCGGGCATGACACACCAGCACATCGGTGATTAAACATATCAGATAGGGCGGCGGGGGCAGTGCGAACACACTCTTTGACCGGCGCACGGCCGGGCTGGAGGAGCAGCGGGCGCGCACTTTCAAGTGCGCGCTCGCCGCTCCTCCAGCCCGGCCGTGACCGGCGCTCCAAGGTTCCCGTCGGCGCCCATACGCGGCGCAGCGATGCAGTTCAGCCACCGCACCCGTGCTCCGTTTACTTCTGCGCGGACCGTACGTTCCGCTTCTGAGCCCAAGGACGCGAGTTCGATTCGCGGCCACGGCGGCCGCTTTTCTTATAGAGGCGAAAAGCAAAAACGCCAGTGTATTCGAGCTTTCGGTGCACATTAAAGATCCCCACGTGGTTAAAATTAATCCGGAGCCCTCCGCTGCGGCGGATCTCATCACCAGTGTAGTTTCGGTGCGTGAAACCCCATAACCACTCAATTATGGCGTATGAGGAGTCAATAACGCACTGCAGGAAAGCAAACTTCATCTGATGATGATAATGATTATTGGTGAACTAAAAGAAAAAAGGGCTAAGCCTGGATATGGAAAGCGAAAGCTTGGATTAGACTGGGTAAATCTTGATTTCCCTTCGTTAATTTAGATGGCGATATACCTGTAATTGTTATGCTATTCACCCAAAGCCTGCCTTTGTCTACTGATGTGGTTCCGTTTAAGGCGTTTTCAGAGACGCACGGTTCCCTCTTCCTCGGTCTCCGACGCTGGCTTCGCGCGCTTTTTATTCCAGACCAACTCTAGCGGTACAGCTCGCCTGACCCTATCCGCCGGATTGTCATACGCCGCTTGCCGACGACGGCTCACAGCCCCCCGACCACGCGAAACACTCACAAAACAACGGTCCGGCCTCGGTCTCACCCTTGGTCAAGCTCGCATACGCCCAGCGAGTCACGTGGTCGCATGCCCGGCGACCACGTGACTCGCCGGGCGTATACGGGTCATTGCCGGACGTGGTCAGGCGATGACCCAGCTGCGGACAGCGAATGCTCCAAGCCGGCGTCGGCGGCGGTGGCGGCTGCAGAACGCGGCCGTCGACGGAGCTCGGCCTGGCGGGTCACGTTATCTGTTGTCAAAGGTACGGCACAGCAAATCCTCCCTGTTCTGTGGCACAGCTGCGGTCAAATGAAGGTCGAATCCCGCTTGACGGCGAAACCGCTAGAGGGGATTAGTAAAGCTTTGCTTTAAAACGCTCACCGTGGTCGGAATGAAACCTGGGTCCCTCGCGTTATGAAGCCGACGTCTATCTGATTGCGCCATTCTGACACCCTCAAAACAGTTTGGTTTCGGAGAAGGGTGCACGGACATGCAAAATTAAACAGAGTAATCATGCACTCCTTCGTCTAACAACGACGATGGTTGAACGCGAACCTTTCTTCTTTGTGTGAAATCAAATGATGAAATATCAAAGTCAAAGCCGCTGCTATCAAAAGTTCAAACTGTGTGCGAGCCAACCCCAAACCGTTTGCAAATGAAAGTCCAAACTAAGACGACAACCTGAATACCACAAGAGAAAACTACAGGCTCACCCATCATCGTCGTTAGACGGCGGGGTCCATGAGTTTTTATATTTTTTTTTGTCAAACTACAAACGATCACCTCTGAGGCAGCGTTACACAAAATGCAATTAAAAATGGCAGTTTCAAAGTTGATTGATTGTAGTGTTTATCGCGCCGACACAACACAATTTCAAAGTTGACATTTGACATGCAGTACAAAACAATTTCGACAATAATTTCAATACCGCGGCTGTCTTGCACCGAAATAGCTTACTAACTTTCGCTGGTATTCATTGAAAAGCTTAGCTTCGAATTTCTTCGCTTGGCAGCACTGCAAACGGCCACAGGGATGGCCGCTGCACCACGGAGATGGCGGTGCTTGTTCCACTGCGCTCGAACGCCGAAGAAAAAAAACGGTGGCGTGCGTCGTTGCTCCGATTCAACCCGATTATCACCGGTGGCGACCACCAGAGATGGTATTAATAGCACTTACATTGAACTCAAGGCACTACTTTGCGTTCGGTGGGGTAGAGTTTGGAACGTCCAACACAAATCGTGAGCTTAGCCAGGGGAGTGAAACTTCCTATACCTTGCATGGCACGCGATATTCGATCGAAGCACCGGACAAGCCCCTGGTGTTTGGGGGTGGTACTAAAAACATGGCGGTGTGCTGCAGACATGCACTGGGGAACGCCATCTTGATGAGGACTGAAAAGCCGAGCGGGGGGGGGGGGGGGCAAATGAGCGCCAAATTTAATTGCGACGCACATGGAAGGTAAATTAAGCGAGTGGAAGATATTTAGATGGCCAGCGCACGACCTTTTTCCTGTTGCGCAACCCGCCACATTATCGAAAGGGCAATTGTTTTGTTCTGATTGAAGTTTTACGCGGCCACTTCTTTTTGCACCACTTATTCTAAGTACGACGTTGTTTTGGTTTATTAGTACACACAATCTAGACAAGGATAAAGAGTACAGGTATTTTCATTTTTATTGCTAAATGTATTATTCATACAGTAAAAACACAAATTGGATATTTTACACTTTTAGTCGCAAACAAAAGTGTATGGCACATGGCCGCACGCTAATTAGGTATCTAGCCAGTGCATATCTGTCCAGTGCCTTGTCTGTCCAAGGTCCTCGTAGTCTCTGGTGGTGAAATGGGCAGGACACAGCCGGTAGCTGCTGTAGATCTGTCGAGGTGGTAAATGAGCCAGGTTCTGCCTTCTCGCAGACTGGAGCCAAACGCGAGATCTGGAACATCAACAAGCACGTGAGTATATTTGGGTTAGCATGAATACTAGCTTTACTGCTGCTTTCAACTAGCATCGGTATTCGGAATAAATGTTATCTGATATATTAGAAATCTTTCTTTCTTAAATTGATTTTGGCTACAAAGACGACTTGTGACCAATCGTAAAGGCAAATTTTAAATTAAAATCAGCCTTTATTATTAAGAGACGCAGATACGTTTTTCTATTTGTACAATGATAATGTTCGGTGGCAACGACCCACCTTTTTTCCTAATCCAAAATACACTTCTGCAGACAAAAGCAGCCATCCCACACCAGAATCGGTAAGCAATTATTCATGCATATATACTTTGGCGCCCTATGTACTCATCAGGTATTTCTCGGGCGCTGCAATAAACCGGTTATAAAAACCTTATTTCAAAACTTCTAATAAATTCCTACCAAAGGTTAAGCCTGCACTGTCTAATTATTTATCGGCTTATAGCTGTAACTGCGTTCTTGTGAATACATCGATTGTTCTTGTGCTAAAGCTGAAACTGCAGGCACGGAACTGAAGGTTAAATTATAAATTGTAAGTGACGGAATTATAGTTATGATTGTATTATAAACATATAAAGTAATTGCTTACTTTGTATAGTTATTGCTACAAATTTATTCTGCTATGTGCCGTTGATTCACGTGACGACAAAATGCAGAACACACAGAACACACAATTGAAATGCAATAAAATAATTGATGTATAGTCACTACTTAGTCAACATAGTGCTAGCAACACGATATGAACCTGCGGACCCAGCCTTTGAGCCATAAGTGTATGGGAGATGCCTTCCTCCAGCTGTGGACATAAACAGGCTGATAATAATAACGACAACAATAATATTGGTAATAATTATAATAATCACGATAATATTAATAATAATAACAGCAACGCATGCTACGAAAACAAACTAAACGCAGGCAATCAAAAGATAATAAAAATAGTGCAGATAAGCTCACACTGTTCCATTAGTTATTGTATATGTTGCCTCATATACACTTTGCTGCATACCGCGCATTCACTGGCGCTAAAATGCAAAACACACGATCTAAACGCATTAAATCAATAACGCACGTATAAACAAACGTGTGTAGCTAATGTAGTGATCGGATTAATTACCAGATGCTCTGCCGCGCATTTTATGCTTCAGTAAAGAGACAAAGAAGACAATCAGAATGTAATAAATAGACAGTGCACGTGCATGCTCACTTAAATTATACAGCTACTGCTGCAACCGCATCCCGCTATCTCGTGCAAGCGTAGAAAAACAAAACAAGCAGCATGCAGACCATACCGCCGGGATCCAAAAGACGTTTATGCCGGCCTGGCGTGAAGAATTTTGACACCACTCAGTACAGCACGATCTGTGATGACGGCGCGAATCCATTCATGCGTCTGTTTCGATGAAACAGACTTTACGGTGGTAAAAACGGCCCTCGTAACACCGTGCATCGTAGCATACCTATGGGCGCGACAAGAAACGCCCCTTTTCAGCGGTGCGAAGCAGAAAGGCGCGGTTCCTGTTTTCCACTGCTGGTGGCGCTCGTATTTTCGCAATCTCTAACTGCAACTTTTAAGTTTACTTGCATATTAAAAACTTCGTAATTAATAATTAACCTAGTATTAAATATAAGATGCAACAACAACGTTCATTTATGCTCGCATGTAGTACAGCCCCCAAACGTTAGGATCGCTGCAGTCACGGGACAGAAAAACGGCGGAGTTTCATCCCCCTGGCTTAGCACGGACAAGTACCGCCATCCCGCGGGGCCCGACATAGCCAGAGACGGCGCACTCACACGGTTGCCTGCATGCGTCCCTCGCCAGTGATAACAAGCTATAGTGCTGCTTGTCATATAGATATTCGGTTTCCTCAAAGGGGTTCTCACATCCACGCTGCTTCATCACATGTACTACCTGCGGCTCATTACCTGTTTCCTTGTTTTCACTACACCCGCCAGGTCTGATGGCCGAGGAGCACACGCACTGCTTGTCATTCCTGCTTCTTTGTCTCAGCGATTTGGAAACCTCTTTTTTATAGGTATGTGAAGTGGACGCGCTTGAATTTCTGCGCTAACACAGTTATCATGCCTCTGGGCGTCTGAGCCGCTATATTTAGTGCCTGCCTCAGGTTTTAAATTGCAGCCCGGTGTTTGAAGTGCCATCTAACTCTGTTGCACAGATATTCTTTCAGTGACTAGTCCTTTACGATAAAATATCCAACGCATTTACGGCTTTTCGCTCTATCAAAACTTGTAAAGTTGCTACCCGCTCTTTAAGTGACTTGCAGATCCATGACTGACATAAGCCACCATGAAATTCACTGAAAACATTCCTGCTTACCCACTGTGACTTTTTGTCAAAGTCAATAAGGGATGAATGTAATTGTGACGCACAATTCCTTCCAACCGTACAATTGTTTTTCTGGCTATTTTTTTGCCGCAACCACAAATGTGAATATTGATGCCTAGTTTTTATTACAGTAGTAATTCAACCATACTCGGAAGTTGGACAGCCCAACTCTGTACAGCAATAAATCAAAAGACCATGCTTGCTCACTACTCCCACCTGTCTTCTTTATCGATGGCAGTTCTTTTCGTCTTTCTGATGTGGCAAAATCAAGCCAAAGACACCAAGGAAGTGTTAAATGGTCAAGGGCCTTTTCATGTGGTAGCCTGTCTCTCACGTGGGAACCGCAACTGTCAGGAATATTCAGTCTTCCGATCACGACAACTTCGCCTTTTGGACACTCGTCACGTTCTCCTCAAAAGCATTGCACTGACGGCGCACTACAAATAAATGCTGGATATATCATTGAGTTCCACAGTTCCACACCAACAGCATGAACATGGTAGTTAGCAAAGTACGTGCAGACGTACATCTCTTGTCAGGGATTACATTTAACTCAGCCGGGTTACAACGAGTAAAACTTGCTGAACCCAGTGCTGTAGTGAATTTAGTTTTTCTTGCAAATAAGCTAAATGTTTCACTCTTTGACAAGGTCCTGACGCAATTTGGCAGAGTTTCCTTGTCGTATGCAGACACGAGACAACGTCGAGACCGGAGTTTGTGTCAAGCACTGCAGCTCATCATTCGTGAAGTTTCTGCCGCCGTCGATATGCAGTCCGGAATCGCGTTGGACCTCTTGCGTACAGGGCAGGGGCCAAGCATTTTTACGTGCGTGTTAGTGAATGCAGCAGACAGCAAAAGGTGCCACGTCACTGTGAAACAGCACTTATAAATTACAATAGTTGCACTGTGTCACCCCTTTCTCCCATCTCTTCCATGTCTTTGTCGAACCATCAAAAGCATTATTGTGTGCGTGTGTTTGTTGGGGGACTGCATCTTGCTGTGCGCCCAAGGTGCCTCCCCCTTCTGACGGTGGTGCTGCAGAGTGCGGAGCTTTCACTTTACGGATTATATTAATTCGAACGGGACAGCAACTATAGTTCATCTCACAAGCTAGCTGCAGCACTGTGGAGGCTACATTGTTGTCCCCCTCAAGGCGCCTAACTCACCGCGAAGGAAGTGACAAAAGGCGCCGGGGCCGTGCGGTGCCACTTGCCGAGAGGGGAGAAGGGAGTGTCCTTTCAGGACCCCCTTCACGGCGGATTAGGCGCCCTCAGTGGGCGCACTATTGATAACAATGTAGCCTCCACAGTGCTGCAGCTAGCTTGTGAGATGAACTATAGATATCGTTCGTTTGGCTTGGCGCGTTTTCCTGTATTGGGTTTGTTTTTGCGCCGGCCGGGCTGACTTGAGCCCGAGGGGCGCGAGGAAATTCCGCGGCAACCCTGTTTCGTTCACCACGCTTTTGCGCTTTCTTGGCGAGCAGGCCCCGAGAGGACTCGATGACAATGAGCCTAGTCGACTGGCGGGTTATCTACCTCGAAGTCTTCCGCGTTTATATGAACCCCGTCTAAATAATCGAGGTGAGGGGAGCGGAGGGGTTCCCGGAAAATAGCTGCCGTATTTTCACGATTCTAACGCACACCCTTTTAAAGCAAAGCTTTCTACCACTACCTACCAACGGTTCTTTCGTACCGTGCGGGACAAGAAACTCCCAACGCGGATGGGGATGTGGAGGGCGCGTTTCACCCCCGGAGCACAGTGTAGATAGCGATAGGGCACTTATCCAGCGTCCGCCGCATGCAGGTGACTGCTCACACCGGCGGGCGTGTCGGCAGGACGGCTTTGTCGTCTGTTTAGCGACTGCTGTTTTGGGCTTGTTTTGGTGCTGATTTGCGTCCATTGCGCGCTTTCTTCGCAGAGCTTGAATAACTTTGAAAGCAAAGCTTTCTAGCTTTACCAGCCAACGGTTCCTTTGTGGCGTGCGGGACAAGAAACTCCCAACGCGGTTGGGGAGGGGTAGCGTGGTTTTCACTCACGGAGCCCAGTCTAGATAGTGCGGCAAATGGTTACCCAGCGCTCCCTGCGCGCTGCAAACACCGCCGGCGCGTCAGCGGGACGGCTTTCTCGTCTACATTAGCGACGGTTGGGGCCGGTTTTGCGCAGATACGCGTTCATTGCGCGCTTCCTTCGCAAAGCTTCGTTAACTTGTTCGACAGCACCTCCAGGGTAACCCGACAGAATTAAGTGATCGTACGGTAAAGTTACGTTAAGAATTGGTTTTCGGAGCAGGAAAACAAAATGTACAAATCACATACAGATATCTGGCTGCTAGAGAAACGCGAGCTTTTCGCACTGCTTGCCACATATGCGA
>NW_027526203.1:44128291-44665415 GCF_048455015.1 Haemaphysalis longicornis | reverse complement strand
CAGAGGTGCGTCGTGTGCTCACTCGCTGTCGACGAAGCTCGTCGTAACTCTGGCAAAGGTTCACCAGCTCAGCAATGGAGCCCGGGCCTCTCGCCAAGAGCATCTGGAAGGCACCCTCGTCGATGCCTTTCATGACGTGCTTGATTTTCTCAGGGTCTGTCATAGATGGATTCAGACGCTTGCAGAGGTCCAAAACATCCTCGATGTAGCTCGTGAACGTCTCGCCGGTCTTCTGGACGCGGCCGTGCAAGCGTTGTTCGGCGAGCAGTTTCCGCACAGCGGGACGGCCAAAAGCAGCAATTAATTCCGTCTTGAAGGCCGGCCACGCGGTTATGCCGGATCCGTGGTTGTTGAACCACACTTCGGCGAGACCGGTGAAAGAAAACCTTACGTTATTGAGTTTCATGGCGTCATCCCATCTGTTATGTGTACTCACACGTTCGAAGGACGCCAACCAGTCCTCAACGTCTTGCTCCCTCATTGCCGTTGAACTTGGCAGGTTCACGTTCACGGAGAGCGCCAGCGCAGATGATAGCTGGGCTCGGAGGCACATGGGGCGTGTCGTTACCGCCAGGCATGGCCGTTGGTATGGTGCGGCTGCGTAGTTCCAGGGCTTGGTAAGGGACGCCGACCGACGCGGACCGATGCGATACTTGAGACTTGAGGGGATGGCTTCAAGAACCCAGACGGGCGTAGCTGAAGAACCGCAACCTCCACCAAAATGAAAGGGGGTTTATTGGCTGGTAGATGCAGACGGTCGCAGAGGTCCAGAACCACAGAGAGCGAGAGAGCCGACGAACGGTCACACCCAAAGCTGTGCAGACCGAGCTTCTTCTTCGTTCACACAAGCGGCTGGTTGTCTGCTAGCAACATGGCGATGACCGATGGCACATAGCCATTACAAGGGATTGTCCGCAGTTCCTAATTATTGCAGCGCAAGTTACCACATTACAATATATATATATATATATATATATATATATATATATATATATATATATATATATATATATATATATATATATATATATATATATATATATATATATATATATATATATTATATATATATATATATATATATAAGAGAAGAAAAACTTTGAACAAGGTAAAAGCACGATTGTGGCCTACGTTTCAGCAAAAAGAACTTGCTTTCCTCAGGGCCCTGAGGAAAGCAAGTTCTCTTTGCTGAAACGTAGGCCACAATCGTGCTTTTACCTTGTTCGAAGTTTTTCTTCTCTTGTGTTCTCTACCATTTTCAAAGTTCTACTATATATATATATATATATATATATATATATATATATATATATATAGTAGTATAAGTAAAGAGTCGGATACACAGCAAGAACAATAACAAACAATGTTTACTTACGTAGCGGCAACGGGACTTGCCTTCATCAGAGTAAAGTTACATGAAAGCAAAATCATGTACTTTACTCTGATGAAGGCAAGTCCCGTTGCCGCTAAGTAAGTAAACATTGTTATTGTTCTTGCTGTGTATCCGACTCTTTACTTATACTATTTTTGCGCGCTTTGTGAGTTTATCTTTCTCTAGAGTTATATATATATATATATATATGTATGTATATATATATATATATATTTATATATATATATATATATATATATATATATATATATATATATATATATATATATATATTAGGTTGCAGGATCGTAGGGCAAGTGTCGGGGCTGGGGTCCGCTCTGGTGGGGTGCAAGACTTTTGGAATGAGCGCAATCTTGTTTCCAGGAAACCTTTGCCATTCTGAACATTTCTGTCACCAGGCCATTATATAAAAAAATCACGCAAATCGAAGAAATCAGCCAGCCATGGCTACCCTTTGTTCGGTCTTATCTAAAATAACCCAGCTATGGAGGGAAATAAAGAACGTTTGGGGGACCCGGTACTAACGTTACAGCTTTAAGAGTCTACATCGTGAAGGTAAAGCTAGCTAAAGGCATTATGCACATGGTTGCAATTCTAGTCTTCTCACAGTGAGTGATCACCTGCTCAAACGGGAATACAAAAATTGCACATAACAACGTTCAGCGCATGTTGCGCCCGACTAACCAGAGCAAGAGTTACACACGGGCACATGCGCGCTCCAGACGCAGTCGGGGCATCATAATGCTGCTCTCGCATTGGCAAACTAGACTAGAATGCTGCTTTCGCATAGGCAAACTAGAACCGCTCAGGGCCGGCGCAAAAAGAGGGCTGGCAGGGAGGGGCGAGCGAGAACTTTTGAGAAAGAAGATTGCGGTGTCAGTGGCTGGAGTGGAGGGATTGAGCGGCAGTGTGGGGAGAGGAGATGGAGGATAGGAATGCTTGGTGAGATGAAATTGGTCCGCGAACACAACCCTCAGAAATAAATTTATACTGCTCTGCAGACTGCACCACCTCAACCGAATGCAAGGTCAGCGGGGTGAGAGACGACCCCGTTTTCTAAGTGCGAACGTGTGGCAACATGAGCCAGACCGCTAGTTTGTCCTTGGCGTTAGGGTGGTAGCAGCCTCCACTGGCAAAAATTGGTAACGTTGCCTGCTACCAAAGTGACCCAGACAAGGTTTTCAAGGCCGGGGGGGGGGGGGGGGGGGTTGGCTCACAGCCGTGGCGCTACTAGGCTCGCTCCGGCCGCGCGAGCATGGTGATTGCATAGGCTTTCATGCGGCTTCTTCCTTTGAAAACTGTGGTCGATTCCTCTGTCATAGGAATCGGTAAAACAGGAAAGTGAAATGGGCAGCGAAACGTCCATATGAGCATGATTTGGGGGTCAGCGGTTGTCTTGTGGGTGTGCTTGGTGAACGACATCCTGCTGGTGGGTCGCTTTGGCAAAGGTGTACTAGCGTCATTTCCGTGATGGTTATGACGTCAGTGAAATCTTGGTGTATCGGGGCATAAAACACTTTCGTGTGAAATTATAAAACCCGAAAACCCGATCCGTAAATGATAGAAGAAAAGAAACTAAGGTTTCTCATGTGAGGGATAAAGCAGGAGCTTAAATTTTTGCTTGCTTTAGCCGCAACCGTACTAAGACGGCGGCCGAGTTCTCATCTGAGGCGGCCGCGATGGAGAAGACGCTGGAAGTTCGAACGAGGCAGTACGATCGGCCGGTCAATGCGCTGGTTTCCGAGACCATCGGTGCCGGTACTATTACCTCCGACATACTGCGTGAGACCATCTGAGCAGTGGTCAGGGAGGAGCTTCGGAAGCTTTTCCCAACGACGCCGCAACCTCAAGTGGCTTCCCTGACTGACGTAATCCGCGAAGAGGTTCAACAGGCACCCGGGACTTCTACACCATCCAAAGCACCCTTCGAGCCACAAGCAATGACCTATTCTGCAGCTGTTCGTCCACTTCGCCCAGCTCCAACCCGCCGTCAAGAGGCCCCGCCGTACCGCCGTCCACTGTCGCCCACCCGGGCTCCTGTAGCCCAATACCAGACGACGAGGAAGACCGACGTGTGGCGAACGGCCGATAATCGGCCACTGTGCTATCACTGCGGAGGGGCCTACGACCTCTACCGTCGCTGCCCCTACAAGAGGCTCGGCTTGCGAGGGTTCTCCGTCGACGCACCACGCCCCCTACGGGGCCAGCACCCTACTGAGATCGATGAATATCTGTTCAATACTAACCGAGGTCCAGCGCGCTTCAACCGTTCGCTGTCGCCCTACCCATAGCGATCGCGAAGCCGCCGAAGAAATGAACTTTCCCATTGGAAGGTCCCCCAGCCCACGCGGGGGAAACTAACAGCAGCAACATCTGGAGGTAAAGTTGCACAACGGCGGAAAACCGAAAACCCTCCAACGATGTAAGGACGCACCAACACCGTGCCCTCAGCCTGACGACCCGATCTAACCCTGACGAGACTCCCGAACACGACGACAGCGATACGACGCGACGCATACCCGAAATGACAGAGCCTGCCGCTGAGAAGACGACAAAGACGACACATAGCGCCCGACCGCCAGCACGCACAGCTGCGATTGGTGTGGGTGCCTGGACACGCTGGCATCTGGATTAACGAATCGGCAGATACGTTGGCGGGACTTGCACTGGACGGCCCAGTGGTGGAAATCATGCCGCACATACAGTTCCTCACCTCGGCACGTTTTCGCAGATTAGGCCTCCTAAAAAGCATGGCTGAAACTGCGTGCGTAGGTTCTGAGCTCGAGCACCTCCGGTTCTCCTGGAAGTGCCGGATTAGCCAATCACGCGAATGCGAAGTTAGCCTAACTAACTTTCGCTGTGGCGTACCAAATTTAAATTATTATTTGTACCGCTGTGATCTGGCCCCTTCACCCCTTTGTGTATTTTGCAATGAATTAGAGACTATAGAACATTTTCTCCTCCACTGCCGACGGTTTGCCTCCCTACGAAAAAGATATTTGGAAAACCCTTTTAATCAATTGGCCCACCCACTCACTCTTCCCCTAATATTATCATTCGGGGCGACAGTACTGGGTTTTTGCCGCGGGGATCTTTGCCGCGCTGTACACTCATTCATCTCTGAATCACGCCGTCTGCCGTGCTAGCAGCTAATTGAAGATGGCGGGCTGCTCTTAAAAACATGTCTGCGCCTGTATCCTTTGCCTTCCCGCTCTCTGCCTCCCCTTCGTTGCCGAATCTTCTTTCTTTAATTTTCTTACACAATTTCCACGAATGTCCTTCGGCCAATCCTTTCCTTATTCATTTGTGCTGATTTTGTAGTTGGTGAGCTCTATCTGCTACCGCACCTTATTTTCTGGCAGTTTACTTATTATCTTTTTACTCCCGCTCATACTCACCTTTTTCTGTAATTATTCACTTTTCTTCTTTTAATCCAAATTAGTTTTTTCTCTTCTCTCAGTTAGCGCCCATTTCCTGGCCAATCCCCCTGAGTGGGTACGAGCCATTTTTTTTTGGACCAACAACAACAACAACAAGTCGAGATACGACTCCCCGAGGCACCCTAAACTCGAGGAAAGCGGCGGCCGAAGTCCAGTGTCCATCAACGGGTTTGACGTAGTCGCCCTCATCGACGCGGGAGCCGACTACTCTGTAATGTGCGGGTCATACGCGTCTAAGCTGAAGAAATTTACAACAAGAAGGGACGGTCGCGCACATAGGCACAGCAGGAGGCCATCTCGTAACGCCAAGTGGAACGTGCACATCACGCGTCACCATAGGCGGCACCACGTACCCTGCTGAGTTCGTTATTTTACCTAACTGCTCCCGTGACGTAATTCTCGGAATGCACTTTTTGAAGGACAATGGTGGAATATTTGATCTGCAGACAAGGTCGCTAACTTTTGCCTCCGATCACTCCACGACGCCGGTACTGAACCCCGAACACTGTGTTTTTCTAAGGATCACCGCGGATCAGGTCACCCTGCCACCCCGCGCAAGCTTGATGATCACTGTCTACTGTGAGGATGCTGCTTCTGACATCGACGATTTCGTAGAGAGTGACCAAAATTTGCTTCTCTACCATGGTGTCTCGGACGCAAGAGGCATTGCGCGCTTTAAGCAACGCAAATACCACGTTTTGGTCCCTAATTTCACCGAGGAGTACCAGCATTAAAGCAAGGGCGCTGCAATAGATTTTCCTGGAAGAAACGCAAGAAGCAAGTGCCGTGATCGCGGCCGCCAAATTTGAACGCGCACGCGGAGATGCTCTCAAGCGGCAACATCCTTTTGACGTGAACCCGGCGCTGCCGCAAGAAAACCGGAACAAATTATTGGATATGCTGCGTCGCTACAGCGAGTGTTTTTCGTCGAACTCAAAATTACGTCAGACACCTCTAACGAAGCACGGAATTATAAACGGCGATGATGCATGACCTACCCGACCGTCACTGTACCGCGTGTCTTCACACTAGCGGGAAGCCATCCGGACACAAGTCGAAGACCTGGTCAGCGACGACATTATACAGCCATCGAAAAGCCCCCGGGCTTCGCCGGTCGTACTCATGAAGAAAAAAGGCGGCACATTAAAATTCTGCGTTTACTATCGACGACTGAACAAAATCTACAAAAAGGCCGTGTACCCCCTGCTACGAATCGACGAAGCCCTCGACAACCTCTGTCACGCAAAGTACTTCTCTTCAATGGATTTGAAGATGGGCTACTGGCGAATTGAAGTGGAAGAGAGAGACCCAGAGAAGACTGCATTCATAACCCACGACGGCCTATACGAGTTCAAGGTGATGCCGCTTGGGCTGTACACGGCACTAGCAACTGTGCTAGCTGGCCTGAAGCGGCACACCTGCCTCGCACACCTCGACGACGTTGTGGTATTCTCCGGGACTCCGTTGTGGTATTCGACGACGTTGTGGTATTCTCCGTTGTCGTATTCTCCAGGACGAAGACCTTGCAAGGTTGGAGTCTGTACTCGAGGCTATTCGTACGTCGGTGTTAACGCTGAAGCCTGAAAAGGGCCGCTTCGCGTGCGAGGAGCTCAAGTTTTTGGGCTACGTCGTCAACGCCGCGGGAGTGCTCCCTGACCCGGCGAAAACTTCACCCATAGCTAAATTCTTAAGACCGAAAGACAAGAAGGGCGTACGAAGATTTCTCGGATTATGCGCGTACTACTGGCGCTTCGTCGCAAACTTCGCACGCAATGCACAGCCACTCACGCGCTTTATGAAAGATAGCACCCCTTTCAGCTGGGAAAGCGCCCAAGAGGAAGCATTCTGCGAGCTGCAACAACGCGTTCAAAGGCCTCCTGTGCTCGCTAATTTCGACGAAAAGTGCCGAAACGGGAATGCACACTGACGCCAGTGATATTGGCTTGGGTGCCGTCCTCGTCCAAAAGCAAAGCGGGGGCGAAAACTTCATTCTCTATTCCAGCCGTGGTCTGTCAAAGGAGGAGAAAATCTACTCTGCCTCCGAAAAAGAGTGCCTCGCTATTATATCGGCCTTTTCAAAATTTCGCCCATACGTGTATCGTAAACCGTTCAATGTTGTGACAGACCACCATGCACTGTTTTGGCTCGCCAATTTGACGAACCCCTCTTGCCGTCTACGGCGATGCAGCTTGCGCCTACAGGGATTTGACGTTACGTAAAATCGTCTATAAATCCGGCAGGAAACACTCCGACGCCGACTGCTTGTTTCGCGCCCCGATCGACCTACCCCTTCAAGACTCCGATGCAGACAGCGCGTTCTCCGAAGCCGTGACGGAGAGAGACCTAGCCACCCAGCAGCGTGCTGACCCCGACTTACGCGTCATGATCGAGTATCTAGAAGGACGCAATGTCGCCGTGCCTAGGGCCTTCAAAAAAAAACTTACCAGCATTCATCCTCAAAAACTCCGTCCTCGTGAAGATAATTTCAACCCCGGAAGGAGAACGAATAATCTTTTTGTAATCCCTGCAGATCTTCGTTACGAAATTTTTGGATGCGTGCCACGACGACCCGTTTTTCAGACATCTCGGTACAGCTCCACAATTGGAAAAATCAAGGCGAAGTAAGACTGGACTTGCTTACATGCGACGTCACCCACTACGTCGGGAGCTGCTGTGGCTGCCATCGAAAAACATTACGCCGCCGGCGAGACCCGCCGGACTTCTGTCGCCGATCGCCGTCCCATGCATGCCCTTCCAGCAGATTGGAATGGACCTTCTGGGGCCATTTCCTATTTTACAATCCCAGTACAAGTGGATTTTTGTAGCGAAATACTACATGACGCGCTACGCAGAGACCGCCGCTCTTCCGAGGGGGACTGCACAAGACGTCGGGAAGTTCTTCATTAACCCTGAAGTCCTACTCACGGACCGCGGAATGGCCTTTACAGCGAAGCTTATGCAAGGAATCAAACGGTACAGCGACAGGTATCACCGAAGAACGAAGTCGTACCACCCCCAAACGTACGACCTAACGGAACGTTTGAACAAGACGATTGCGGATATGCTGTCCATGTACGTCGATGTTAAACATAAGACCTGGGATGAAGTGCTCCCGTATGTCACGTTTACGTACAACGCGGTTATCCAAGAAACCACGCAGATGACACCGTTCGAGCTGGTCTACGTAAACGGCCGA
This sequence comes from Haemaphysalis longicornis, assembly GCF_048455015.1. Lineage (NCBI taxonomy): Eukaryota > Metazoa > Arthropoda > Arachnida > Ixodida > Ixodidae > Haemaphysalis > Haemaphysalis longicornis. Next base: position 44,657,386 of record NW_027526203.1, on the reverse strand, counting down.
ATACGATTCTTGACGCCATGCTGCCGCACGTAGAAGACGGTGACCTCAACGCCGACGTCCAAGGATACGTGAGCGTGCGGAGGAGGCCCGCCAGCTCCTTTGAGTTCATGCAACGAACCAGCAGCTAGTGGGTGCCGGACGCTACAATCTCCGACGCCGAGACGCCGAGTACCACTCAGGGGATCGTGTGTGGGTTTGGACTCCCATCTGACGACACGAACTCAGTGAGAAGCTTCTGCGACGGTATGTCGGAACATACCCGATGCTACGCCGTGTTGGCCAACCTACCTTGAGGTGGTCCCCGACGGTGATTCCGCAACATCCCGACCTTGCTTGAAACCTTGCCACGCAAGATGAGGAACATTTGTGTTGTTTGTTCGGACGGTCCTTTATTTTAGCATCGGGTCGATGCACTTTTAGATGGTGGTAATACCGCGAACCTTGCATTGGGTTTGTTTATTTATGTTTTGTTGTTACCGCCTGGCTGCGCCGGTCTGTGTTAGCTGTGTGCCAAGGGAAGCGCGTGTTCCCTCGTTTATTTGTATGCCGCACGTGTTATCTCTTTCTTTTTGTATAGGGAGAACGTTTCCATCTAATTTCAACAGCCCAGAATTATTTTCTTTGATCTACAACCTTCTGGATATCAATGGATGGTTCGAGAAACACTCGCGCCGAAAAGCGTGCAGAGCATACACCGCGGTATTCGACTCTACGACGCTCGCCTGCACACGCCACTTTTTTCACTGCTGCTTCGCCGTCTGTGTATTCTTTGAGTTGTTAAGGGAGCATAAGTTCGCTTCAATAAACTTGTTTTCCTTGAAGACGACCGCGTCGTCTTTGGCTTCGTGACAATATGGTCTACTGGTCTTAGCATCCTCTGCTGCGTCGCTGGTCTGACCGCCGCCATGGTCAGTGCTTTGCAGCCGCTCGGTACTGAGGGCCAAAGGCTCATTGGCGCAGTCATGGGAGGTTGTGGCCATTACTCCACTAGGGTGGCCAATCCTCGCCGGGATTCATCCGCACCCAAAGCCTGGTTTTGCAATATTATCAATACTCGGACTTTTTATCCGGTGGGGATTGCGCGGTACCGGGATTAGAACCACGGTCCTTCTGCACACGAGGGGGATGCTGTACCTCTATGCCACCGCTGCCCCCTGTCCCTGAAGAAGAAAGTGTATGACAGCTTCATCTTACCGGTACTCACCTACGGGGCAGAAACTTGGGGGCTCACTAAAATGGTTCAAATTCAATTAAAAACGACTCAGTGAGCAATAGAAGGGAGGACGGTAGGTGTAACGTTAAGAGACAAGAAGAGAGTGGAGTGGGTCAGGGAACAAACTCGTGTTAAGGAACTATAAGCAGAAATTAAGAAGAAAAAATGGGTGTGGGCGGGGCATGTAATTCGAAGGCAAGGTAACCAATGGTCATTAAGGGTAGCAGCGTGGATCCCTAGAGAATGCAAGCGTGGCAGGGGGCGACAGAAAGTTAGATGGGCAGATGAGACAAATAAGTTTGCGGGGATAATTTTGTCGCAGTTAGCACATATCACAGGACTGGGATAATTGGAGATTTATGGAAGAGGCCTTTGCCCTGCGATGGGCGTAGATAGGCTGACGATGACGACGATGATGATGATCACTATTTGACTTGATTGCACTTCGTGATCTCTGTCAATGCTCATCACCATGGTATGTGCGCCCTTGCTCTTGACTCGATGACCCCAATGAAAGGTCGATCCGAACAACCGCCTGTAGACTTAACCTCGGCCGCTCAATATTCCTGGCGAAGACGAGCTTTGCAAACAGTAATGCAATTTCGGCATGTTTAACAGCACCCAGAGAACAGAATTGTCTTTCCGAACAATTTCTAAATTTTCTGCAAGGCTTGTACGTAATGTTTCGACAAGATGTTGAGCACTTGCAAAATATACGGTTTGCCTAGGAAGCAAGAAGGACTCCGAATTAAAAAAAAAAGCGTTCAAAATCATTTTGAGGCATCACTTAAGTGACGCGCCAGGCGCTACATTGGATCTATTGACGAAGGGTGGCGAATAAATGAGGGCGTAAATAATTTAAATCGTTCATTTGTGTGCGCCCACCCGAACTTATATGCTTACGATGTTTCACTAGATGTATTTTATGCTCAGTATTTTCATAAGCGATCCTGCGTACATTGTCCTAATTGCAACAGATGCAGTCAAGGTGTGTAATCTCGAACACGCTTTCTCAGAAATGCACGGTGTTTCCTTGGTCCTTTAAAGGCCGTGACTGGACTGCAGGCCGTGGCCGTTCAGCTTGGAAAAGCGAGTCGGAACAGCCTGATGCTGAGCACGAAGCGACTGTCGAAGAAAGTCTTTCTGTTGCTGCAGTTTGTCTACTCTCAGTGCGCGGGCAGCCCTTTGTCTCTTCCTGCAAGTAACCGAGTTCGACCAGGCCGACTGCGATCGATTCTCGCAGCGCTACCAAATAGCTGCTGGCCTGCAGCCTCGGGAAGAGGCGCGCATCCTACCAGGAAGACAACAACCAGGTGAGACTAACTCGATTAGCCTCCCTGGAACGGGCCTCCCTAGGTGTCTCTCGGAAATCACCGGGCATTTTCGATCTCTGCAGCCTCCCAACGACGCCAACTTTTCATGGAGTCGAGGTTTGATTACTTTTCTTAAGACCTTCCAATTGGAGGTAGTTTTTGAAAAACAAACACCATTGCAGACATTTTTGTTGCTTTGTTTGGACGCAGGGAAATAGAACTACAAAACCCGCCCCACTATTTCTCATTGTACGGGTCCGGGCCAATTGCGCTTGGCACAAGGGTTCGAATGCAATTGGCTACGGCATTGTGCGGCGGCCGTATTGGCACAATCTCTCAGGGAAATGAATAAAAGCCAGCCAGGCTCAACAATCATTTTGCTCCCGCGCCCCTTCCCTATTCCATCAGATTGTACGTGCCCCCGAATAACCTACTAGCCCGGCCATCCAAACAGAAAGAGGACAGCAGACAATGTTCTCATCTCTTTCGATTTCGCGAACCGCTTTTGATCTACCGAAACAGAAAGCACACGCAAATAATTCGCAAGATACCGTACAAAATGATGGAAAATAAAAATGTGTTACAGCTGTAATTCCTTTATCTTCATTCCAATTCAGAGACGGAAATGCCGAGAAAGCCGCACAGTAATATAAAGCTGAAGCCAATAAGGTCTCCGTGGCTGAAGGCTGTGATGATTATGAATAGAAAACGATGTATAGGCAATAACATCGTAAGCACAAACCATATTAGTAATACACGGAATAAAGAAACAAAATAAACATGGTACAACCGAGTCACATTATTCAGGTTGTGATAAGAATGCCCGCAAATGATTTCTAAATGTATACACAGTGCGAGATGTTTTATAGAGAACAGCAGCGCAGTCTACAAGTGTATAGCCCAAAAGTTAGATGAAAACTTCCGTAGTTCATTGCTATGATGATTGATTGATTGATTGATTGTGGGGTTTAACGCGCCGACGCAACACAGGCGATGAGGCGCGCCGTAGTGGAGGGCTCCGGATTAATTTTGACCACCTGGGGATCTTTAGCGTGCGCCGAAATCTCGTACACAGGGGCGTTTTTGCTTTTCGCCTCCATCAGAAAAGCGGCCGCTGCGGCCGGGAATCGAACCCGCGACCTCGTGCTCAGCAGCGCAAAGTTCATTGCTACTTTTGGCAATAAATAGTTCATGTTTAAAGAAAATCGAGTGGAGTTACCACGAGGAAATTGATCAGTTCTAATTAACTGAAGGGGAAGGTTCCAATTAATGAAATTACAAGCTAATATTCCATCTGAATACTTCAGAATGTTTAGAACCGACAATATATTATGAGCACGAAGGAAAGAAACTGCTTTCGATTGGAAATGGCTAAGGGTTATAATTCGAATAGCTTAATTTTGAATATGTTGCAGTGGAGATAAATGAGTTTTATATGTATTTGCCCAAAATGACATGCCATATGCTACGTGACGGTGTAAGGATGCGTAGTAAAGTGAGATAAGGATGCGTTCACTAAAAAAAGAACGGACTTTATAGAGTACTCTAACTCCGTAAACTGGTTTTCTCGCTATTGACGCTATATGGTTATTGAATTTCAAGTTCTCGTCAATTTCTACGCCAAGAAATCTCGCACTGTCACACGGAAAGAGTAGACTAGAATCAAGGGTAATGCAAGGACGTTTCGGAGCGGTCCTTTGACGTGACGTGAAGATCATGAAGTTTGAGTTGGCAGCATTAATGCTCAGCAAGTTATGTTTACACCATGTCACTAAATTAGGTGAATCTATATCAAGTTTATCTACAAATGAACAAAGACACTTATCTGTTGTAAAAATTGTTGTGTCATCAGCGTAAAGTATCCTGTTAGAATAATTAAGACAAAGAGGGAGATCATTAATGTAAATTTGAAACAATATGGGCCACGAATTGACCCCTGCGGGGCACCAATATTTGTTATCTTAGTACGAGAGTAACAAGTTGACACACACGCGACTTGTTCTCTATTAAGCAGGTAACTTTGGATTAAATTGAGGGTAGGGAAGTTTTACCAATCGAGTTCAGTTTGCTAGACAATTTTGTATGGTTAATATTATGAAGCGGCTTTGAAAAGTCAATAAACAATGCGGTGAAAAATTCTCCCGTATCTATTGCCGCTTTGATTTTATAAGTTAAGGAAATTAGGGCGAGCTCCGTTGAGTAGCCAGCCCTGAAACCAAAATGATAGGGTGACAGGATATTAAATTTGTTTAGGTAGTTCATTAATCGTTCTATTCTTTTACTAAAAATGAAAAAAATGGCTATTGGGTGGTAGTTAGAGTCATGGCATTTGCCACCTTCTTGAAAACAGGAACTCGTTTAGCTTTTTTAAAAACGGTCGGAAATAGGCCTGTTTCGAAGATAAGGTTAAGGATGTATGAAAAAACCCCCGAAACATATTGTGCGATAAGTTTGATATGGCAAGATAGAAAGTTATCAAGGCCGGGGCCAGTCTTCTTCAGGGTGCGTATGACAGCACACACTCCTCGGGTGTTGTAAAAAGAAAAACTCTAGGGAAGGCGCCGGTTATTGGACTGAATGATTTCATCAGCATAAGCTTGCTTGAACGCAAAGGCATATGCAAAGACGTTTGCTTTGTCCTGTAGATCATTTTAACAGACGTTTTCAGTATAAACTGTGGTTACTAGAGCCTTAGAGCAATTTTGCCCCAAGAAGGTGTTTATAACTTGACATTGTCTTCTAACGTTGTTTCCAGCACGGACGATTGCATTTTCAAAGTACTTCCTTTTGGCATCCTTAAGTAGTGTTCTTAAGACGTTGCAGTACAGTTTGTAACGTTTTACGTTTTTTTAGTTTGTAACGTTGTAAAGTTATACGGTTGTTTGTTTGCCTTTTTATACATGTTTTCTTTTTTCCGCATGCATCTAAGAAGACCGTTTCTCATCCAGTCATTCGCAGGACCCGATAATCTATCTTGGCGCGTAGTGACGGTTGCTGACTCTAGTACACGAGCGATATTATCAGAATAAGTATAAATGCGTCATCGGGATTCTGCCTGGAAGTTACTGCTGCCCAATTCGAATTACTGATGAGTTCAACGAAAATAGAGGCATCTACCGTGCTCTTCGTTAACTGCATGTTATCTATATTGACTGATGTATTGATTCGGGCAAAAACAGGGTAATGATCAGGTATGGAAACTTCGATTACACCAGCACTGGGGGGAGTTATCAAGTTTGATAATGCGTGGTCATTGAGCGTACCCTCTCCGTTATCGACACAGCGGGTTGGAATGGCCACGATACATTCGAACTCATGACCATTGAGACAGATTTTATACTCATTGCAAGGGCCGTTATTTTCGAATAGCTTAATGTTTGTCTCCCAAGATGATTGAATTTAGTGTTCTGATAGTGAATGCAATGTATCACTTAAAGCTAGGTAAAACTCGTAAATGGAAGATGATGACGGACGGTAAATGCGTCCGATGACTAAGTTTTTTTCTATCCTGTAAGGATATCTGTTCATCAAATTCAATCCAAACGGACTCGCAGTTGGTTTGCTTAATTTGCAGGTCAAAACGCCTGCGGTACTGGAGGGATGACGAAACAAATATGGCTGCACCGCCATGTCTGCTATTGCCTCGATTGCAATATTCAGAAGAATCCAGGGAAAACCGTACAAGTCTCTATGGTTTAAGGTTAACCATGTTTCACTGATGCGGATTACCGGGAAGTGGCCTTTTATGAATGGCAGAAGGTTGGCGATAGCATCAGCATGCTTGTAGCGGCTTCGGGCAATAAATTGAAAGAGGGATCTATAGGGAAGCCAGAAATATTATGCAAGTTCGGAGGGTGAAAGGTAGGATGTCATTGTGAAGCGATCCAATTTTTAGCAAGGCCCAGAGCAGGAAGCTAGGCAAAGATCGTTAGGTCTGACACGGACATGATGCAGAAGACCGTGCCGTCTTGGGATCGACGGGCTTTGATTTGGCAGTTTTCAGTCCAAAGAAAACGCACGTTTTTCTCCTTTTTCAGTGCCATAGCATCCCCAAACAATTGTTTGTAATCACGTGATAGGTGTTCGTTTATGTACACGGGTGTTGGGGTTTCTCCTGGAAAATGAAGACTTCGCGTATGCAGCTGGGCCTTATGAGCCATCTTCACAAATTCGTTCTTCTTTGCTCGTGAGCAAGAGCGGGTAAATCTGTCCTCATTTGATTGGCACGCGATGAATGATGTCTTAATCAGAAGCCGAGATCGGGCACTTTGCCTGATTGCCTATCCAAAAAACAATCGCGCTACAATCCTACAATGCTTGTTTTGCGTTGTTGGAATACCCCTGATTTCCACGTTGTTAAAGTGCGTGTATTGTTCCAAGTCCGCAACTCTTTTCTTGAGAGCATCGTTTCCGGTCTTTAGATTTTTGTTTGCGTGAGAATTTCCCGCGGCCCGTGTATCGCTTTTTTCAGTGAGTTCACTGATCATTGAGAGGCTTTCATCCTTATTAGCGATATCAGTTTGGAACACGCCAACGTCGTCACCTGCCTCTTTCAGTTTAGATATCATACCATCAAGAAGCTTAGACACAAGATTGTGCAGCTTTGCGTCAAAAATCGCTTGGAGCTCTTCAACTTTTCCCGCCATATCAGCATTGGTAACTATTGTTGTACCGAAAGTTGCTACAACTGGGCAAACACAAGCAGGGTCAAAGTAGCACTGAATAGCGCAGCAGTTGCGGCACGTATAACAATCCAGCATTACGAGTACACAGTGAAGGAAACTAACCTGAAGCAGGGAACACAATCAGGGGGTGCACAGACACCCGCAACCACTGCTGCTATATCATGTTTGACGGCCGTTAAAACTATGTGGTGCCGTGCGCATAACTTTGACCGTTGGGGTTCATCGGATCCAGTGCCTCAACAACAGAGCTTCGGAGTGTTGCTGTGCCGGATTGAGAATTCATGTTCGCCTTTTTTGTCGCCGCCTTGTGTGCGGTAACTTTGTGCTCTCCACTTAGCCATGTATTAAACAGTTCTCAAATTTGGCCTGCGGCTTCTCGTCGTCGGAACATAGCAAAATCTACGCACGGCAGCAGCCACCAACCTCGCTACAATGACTCCGCTCGCCATCGGTACCCAGCGGCAGCACTGGCTGTACTATAGACGACTATAGTATAATCACAATATACTATAGTCGTCGCACTGCCACGATGCAAAGGGAACGTTACGCGATAACGTCAGCAAAATGCGAAAACCAATCGTCGCAGAAAACCTGTCAAACATCACGAAACCGTACGTGCGCTCGGCGCGTGAGGAAGTTTACGGGAGCACGTTGGAGTGCCATGTCCGTGCAGTGGGGCGATACAGCGTAGGAGGTCAGATTCAGTTTGCAGCTGACAGGGATGGTGAGAGAGAGAGAGAGAGAGAAAGACTTTATTTGAGGCCAGCAGGGAGTGGGAGGTCGGGATGCGCAGAGCCTCCACATCCCACCCACGTTCACGACGTCCTCGGGACTGGGCCCCGCCGGTGTCGGCGTGAGCGGTGCGCGAAAGGTACTCGGGAGTTCGTCCCTTTCCCACCCGTCTGCGACTCGCTCCGCTTCTGCCTGGCGAGAGCAGCCTCGAGCTGCTGGACGGCTAGAGTTTGTGCGTTCAGGTCCGTCGAATAGACGGCACTCGTTATGGTGTCCGGCAGCCGGCCGTAGAGGTCGGCAGCTTCCACGGGGTGCACTGCACAGTCCCACAGGATGTGGGCCAGAGTTGCGCGATGTTGCCCGCACACACTACACACGTCACTGGCGTACACGTCCGGGCACACGTGACGCGCGAGCGCCGGCGTGATCACTGACTGTGTTTTGCTGTTGCGCGTGAGATCAGGTAGGTCTCGCCTCGCTTTGGGCGGTAGCGGAAATATTTTAAGAATCCGAGGCTGGGGAACTAGACGCTTCGTTTGTACAAGTGGTGTAAGCAACGCTGGCGACCGAGGTGTCCATTGACGGACAGCAGAGGAGTCTCGTAGGGCAAGTTCGGCTGGCTGGGCTGCCTCTAAGATCACGTGTCCGACGATTGCGGTGCAGTCCACGTGTTCAAGGGGCCATTCCGAGCTGGCATCTTCTACGAGTGCGGATGGCGAATCCACTTCTGCTCCTGTTCGGCTTTAGCGTTCCACTCCTAAAGGCAGAGTTTAAGCGCCCTCCAAGTTTTGCGGTCATCGTTGTACAAAAGAAGAGGTCACGGCGAAAGATGAATCATAGGGGCGCCGAAGCACCTGTCTCATTGGCGTCTGCAGCCGCCGTATAGCGACAGGGCCGTGCGCACCGCGTTCAGGAACCGTGTTCGCTCTGCCGTTCCTTCGTAAACGTAACGAGTTACCGTTATAGTTCTACCGACCCTTAACGCAACGGTGGCGTTCCTCCCAAAAGGAAGTAGTTCCAGGAACACCGTTCTTTGGAACGCCGTTCCGTACGACACTGCCCGCCAGTAAAACAATAAGTGAAAGCTGCCAGAAAAGAAGCATCAATAGCACGCACGTAGCTCCACGAGCGTCTGTAAATACTCAATTGCACCCTTAATTGTGGTATACTGAATTACTAGCCAACTTGAGGGAATGACGGCTGCTTCCTACTTCTATCATTCCCTTTGCATTCTGCACCAAAGTTGCAATAAGTTTTTGCCAAAGCAGAACCGGTCAATCAAAATTTAATACCTTCGCAGAAGACATCGACAGATCCTTTCATTAAAGTCTTTCTGCCTGAACCTTAAGGTAGCCAGGTTAAAGAATCCCTGGAACACTTTTCTCAACTTCGTAGTGAAACAACCCATCCAGACCTTAGATTAGGCCGTCGCAAAGTACCTCAGACAAAAACTACTGCTCTATGGCCATTAAATAACTGAGAAACGTGCTAAAAAAGATTTATCTTCCCAGGTTTTGGCGTTCCTCGACCGCTCGAATTACGTCGTTACAGGGGTGCAGCGGCTGTTGGCCGGCTTTCCTTCAGTTGCAGCAAGGAACGCGTTCGATATTCGCTTTGAGAAAGCCACAAAAGCAAAGCAGAAACGGAAGGCGCATCATCTGCTGCGACGAGCTATACGCCCAGTGCCGCTCAGTGCTGGCGATAAGTACTGCTTGCAGACGCGAAGGAAAGAGTGAAAGCGCTTATTGCAAGTGTAGGAGAGTCCCTTTAATTTTACGCAGACCACTTGGTGTCACAAGCTTGTCAAAGGCAGGTTTAAAACTATGAAAACGTGCACATACCGTGAAAACGGGGTCTTTTAGGTGTGCTGATCCGGTCTCTGGAGGAATTAAAAGAAAAAAATGAATGCAAAAAAAAATCACAGATCAAAATCCGCTCAAGGTCCTCGGGCCAATCGTTACTATACTTACTTAAATGACCAACTTAGACAGCCAAGCAAGGGCCGTCCCTAGCACCTTGAAACATGTTCACGCGCTCACTCTTGAGGACAATGTTCTTGACAAAAATGCTTTGAGGATGGCGACCTGTCATGAATCCTGGTGCTGCCAGAAAACCTACCCAAGGAGACTGTTGCCACGATAATCCGAGCTTGCCACAACGACCCGACTTTAGGGCACCTCAGGTACAATTGCATGCTAGTAGGACTACGGGAAAAGTATTCCTGGCCCCATCTTCCCAAAGCTTTGCGTCATTACACCAAACCTGCCGAGAATTCAACCGGTGAAAGAGGCCCCTTACGCGCGCTGCCGGACTTCTAGAACCGTTTGAACCGCCGATGGCTCCGTTCGAGCAAATCGGAATGGATTACCTATAGGTCATTTGCACTTGTCAAACAAACGCAACCACTGGAAAGTTGTGGCTACGGTCTATTCGGCCGAATACGCTGAAACAAAAGCCCTTATATTCGCAAACACGTGAGAAATAGCTGCTTTCTTTATCAAGCACATTTTCCCCGACACGGCGCACCACAGGTCCTAGTCACCGACCGCGGTTGTGCGTTTACAGCCGAACTAACGCAAGGTATAGCGCCTAAGCCACACCAGTCATCTCAGAACTACGGCATACCACCCACGAAAAACTCGATTGACGAAGCGCCCGAACAAGACCGTTACAGACACGACGGCGATCTATGTCGACGGAGAGCAGCGAGCATGGAATCAAGTTTTACCTTTCTTACCTTCGCCTATTTGTTCCGAGATGACACATAGTCGGCCCCTGATGGCGGATTCCGCTCTCGCTTCGGCTGCTTGTTCCCGTTGCGCAGTACGCAAGACGTGCGCTGAACACATTGAAAAACGAATGTGTACTTGTCTGGCAGTAAGCAATTCCGTGGCTGCCTATGCCTACGGATTTCATCATGGCACGCAATATTCAGCGGCCGTTCCGGGATAAAGCGCTACGCTAGTTCCAGAAAACATCGTCGTTTTAGTTATCGCTTCAGCGTGAAACGTTTCATGAACATTGTTGTGACTGCAGTTTTCTTAACCGTGAGTGAAGTCATCTGCCGTTTTGGACCGTCCAAAAATGCTTTGTTGAATGTGATGTGGTGGTTATTTAGAGGGTATAACTTAGCTACACGGAACTGGAAAGAGACAAGGAGATCCATCCATACACTTACATTTGCCTCACCACTGAAAAATTGCGCTGTGTCCCTTTCGAAATACAAAAAGAAAAATTTTTCGGCGGATGACCCGGACGCTATCGCTCATGCATTAACGAGGACGCATTTCGCACCCGCTGAACAGCCTATTTCAGGAAATTCACGGTGTTACTTTCAAAAATGAATAACAATTTTGTACAGTCGTTGATGATACTACGCGGAATTCTGGGTATTATTATATAAAATCATAATTTTGTGGATGTGCCACAGAATTTCAGGTGGATATTTCATTGGAATCGGGTGAAATTAAGCAGTGGTGATTTAGCGTCTGTCCTATGGTTTTTCGTGTCTCAGCTTCATCTATCCCATCTTTAATCAACAGCAATAACCTCGCCCAAAAACGTTCTTTGCTCATCATTGCCGTATGCCTTATATGGTCAGGTCTGAACCCCTTTAAGTGGACCTGAGTCAAAAGAAGAAGCAATTCGCCCGTGATCGAACATTATCCACCCCACCGGGCAAATCAGGAACCTTTTGTACAGCACCTACGTTGCTACATGCGTGAGAGCAGGGTGAGTCCCACGACTCACTTTTTTATTTCTGCCCCAGCGATGGCTTTATGAAAAATTCTGAAAATGGCGAGTACAATTTGTTGCCAATGTTTTGCTTTTCGAGTTACATGCGTTCTCTTAGCGCTGCTACTTTAACGTCGGCAGGATTCTTAAAGGAGAGAAAAGCACCCATAACTTTTATCCGTGCCATTTCTAACCAACCTCAAAAATCAAATGCAAATACAAACGCGGCGTTCAGTGGACAACACAGGCCAGTCATCGGGAAACCGTTGCCTTATATTGTAGCAGAATAACTGGGGTGGAACGTTTCACCACACCTTTACTTGGGCAGCTTCATTTGCCATCTACACATGTGGCCATAGTTTTTGCAATTGCCCGTTGGTTTCTTCATCACCAATATTTTGAAAGATTGCAAATAAATTTTGCTGTTCCAGGTACCTCTTAGATTTTAAGAGGAACAGAAATGGTGAAAAGCGCACCGTAACGCAAAATTTGTTCCCTCAGTACGGTAATCATCCAAGAAGCCTGGTTTACAACTGCACCCGGCCTATCTTGTTGCAAACGTCTTGCTATAGATGTGAGGTGTTGATTGAACTGTTGGGGCTATTACTTTAATTCGCACTTTCCCTTGCCATGGAAGACTTAAAAAGGTGACACAACGGCGTTATTTATCACACTTGCTTTCAATATCGCTAAAACTTGACTCGACCAAAACTGTATCTAAAAGACGCTTTTGAACGTTTGTATTCAGATCTGTGCGCGGTTTGAAATTCAGAAATTAAATACTGCCTTCCGAACTCTAGAAAAGGAATATCGCAAGCTCAATAAATAATTTAAGTCAGAGCATCATTCAAAGCATCCTTCAAATGCCATCCTTCCTTCAGCATCCTTCAAATGCCATTATGCATCATGTTCAATGAAGGCTACTCCTGTCATTAGCTGAATTCCCCAGATTGGGGTTCCTGATTTGTTTTATTTCTGTATTTATTCAATGTCAAGAGCTATACGCGGGAAAGAGCTTGCTACCAACCACGGGATACAGGTTCCTTGTCATTATTTCGGCCGTTCAGTGATCCCTGACAGATCACCGCTTTTCAGCGTAGAAATGAAAGCATATTGCCGCTTCCTTGAAATGCATTGAACGTTGATGAAGCGAACTACAGCAAACCAGTCTTGTTTACGAGATTAATGCGCCCATACCCAGCGAAATAGGCACGATGCACCCTCACAGCTACCGCTCAGCGGATCATCCACACTAGCAGCGCGACGTTTTCACCACCTATGGGCCGATCTCGCGGTGAATATCCATGAGATTGCAAGGTTTTCAACCAGTTCGCGGCCGGCAAGCGACCACGATGCTGGATGGTACGCTTCCCCACCGGTCCAATGATGATGCGCACGAGGGCGCTCAATCAGTATTTCAGCGCGCAGAGGAGGCTTTGGAGCAAGCCCGAATCCGAAAAATCGGCCAACGCTGCTGGGTATACAATCTTCGCCGATCTAACCCACATTTTAGCCAGGGTCAGAAGGTGTTGGTCTGGACAGCCGATCGGCGCCGTGGGCTTAGCAAGAAGATCCGTAAGCGCTATTTCATAGCAATATTGCGCCATATGGGTGATATCAACTGCGAGGTAGTATCATACCACCGAGTAAGAGCAGGACAGGAGGGGAAACGACGCTTCCTTGGGCAGCCAGATAGCGTTCAAGCTCTTTGCTATACACCATTTTCTTTGGTAGAGGTGGGCGCCGCCATTTGCTTTTTATGGCCAGACGCTAGCGCCGTCTATGAAGCGACAGCCGACACCGCCGCGCTGCGGTGTTAAGTGCTCCGTTCTTTCCGCGTCTGCTCGGTACCCGTGCATTACCGAGTGAGCCGTAGTGGTTTAGTTAGCTGTTACAGTGCTTGTGTGTGTGTGTGCCCTGTTTTATTTTCACCATCTGCGGACAGATTTTAGGCCCTAATTTGCTGCCAGAGCGGAAGATGCTGACCCCGGCTGTTGCGAGCATCAGTAGCACTGGTGGTGGTGTTGTCGGTGGTGCTCCGCAGGTCAACGATGCAAACGTACCGGTATGGCACCGACTTACATACAAATCGATATCGGGGAGTAAATACGGGTAAATAAGAGCGCGGACGTCGAATGCGGAGCGCGCACAGCATATGTGGGTCACGCTGATCCGCGCTCGCGATGGACTTTCGACGATGCGATTGCTACGCTGTTGACATTGGAATGCAATATAATCTTTCTTAACTAGACTTATGACGGTTAGGAACGAAACGAAATTACTTGGGCGGAAAAGCAACACGACCACACAACCAGTCAAACTACTCTTCGAAGGTTGAGCAGAAGGATCGACATTTGGGCGAGTTAATATTGGTTGATCATGATCGTGATCATGATTGGCCTAACTCTGCCCAGCGTATGTGGCCTATCGCTCGGAGCCCACCTTTGTGAAACCGCTGCTTGCACCACAAATGCTTTACGCGATCAGCGGTAACTGTTCTGTAATTGTAGTACTTTAGATTCCGTGACAACGCAAAAGGATTAGAAGCTTTTCCTTTGACTGCGTTGTGAACAGGTTGAGCTATTTTCCAAATAAAGAGTTCACGTATCTCGAGCTGCGTTTCCACATTGTGCTGCCTGCTTATCCTGCTATCGATCAGCAGTGTGCGATAACAAAAGTTATCCTTTCATATCGTTTGGCAGTGTAAAGCGTTCGCCTGAAAAAAGTAAACAAAACGCCTTGATTTTAAAGGTTAGATTAGATGAAAAGGCGATTGTTTATTGCCGATCGGCTATAATGACCAAACAATTTATGTTATTTAAAATTGACTACACGGAACCAGAAGTTATTTTAATGTTGTATTGTATCAGCGCTCCTGAAAGATATCCAGGTGGTGAAAATTAATCCGGAGCCCTCCACTACGGCGCGCCTCATCACCTATGAAGCGTAGGCGCGTTAAAACCTATAATCAATCATTCAATCAATCATTCAACCAATCAATCAATGCTGTATTGTAAAGGATAAACGTTACACTGCACTTCACAGTACCCTTAAATGCAATTAAATACTAGCGATTCCGCTGTGTGTTCAACATATTGTTCACCAACATAAAAGAGACACCTCATAACTGAAGTTATATTTACTGCACAGCACAAGATGTAACAAGAAATTAAAAGTGGTGCCATTTGTTGCGGGTTTCTAGCTTATTAATAAAAACTGTCCCAGATAATAGCTAACACAAGCGCTCCGCAAGTTCTTCTCGGTAAACTAAAGGGGAAATGCAAAATTATCTTTTATTTGCCGCTGCCTTCATACACAAATATCAAGCATCGATTACAGGTAATCACTCGCGTTTATGACCCCAATGTTTGCGGAATAATTTTATTGGAGGTGGCAATTTCACCAGCCAACATGTGAAAAAGGAAAACGCAAAAACGCTTCTATATAAGCATCCTTGCTCAGGTTATGCCTACAATGAACTTTAACGTGCCTCGGCAGCAACTAATCTCTAGTATTAATTATTTAAACGAAAATAAATTTGTGCATACGCTTAAAGCAGAACCATTAACAAAACAGCCTATTTCCGATTGGCCTCTGACAGGGGTGCAACTTATAAAGTAGCCCCATTAACTTTACAAAAGGCCCAAAGGACTGAGTTTGGCGATTTAATAAATATTCATTATTGACGATCAGTACAAAAAACCCAGGTATAAAACACCTAGAGAGATAATGCAGGCGACCCGAGACGACCTGCACAGCGATGCATCAGCATGCCCTCCATAGGGCATGAGCGAGAATTTCTCGGTTATGCTTGGTGTCCGTAACGCAACGACCAAGAATTTACCTATTTGAATGGCAACCTCGTGTAGCCATGTGAATATATGTTACGCTTACGCAGACGTGCAAGTGATCATCTACGTTTTGCTGTAATTTAGCGGCAACTGGCTGACAAATATAATTATGAGCTGTTTTTTCTTCCAAAGACAGATTAGGTGAGAGGGCACCGCTCCCGCAGGGTCATTTCCTTCCCTTTTTTGCCTAGTTCATTATTGATGAATATTTTCGAAACGCTCTCTTCCCAGCTAAGGCCAAGGACTAGGCCGATGCAGCTACGTAACCGGTAGGTGCCATGCGAAAGAGGTGCCTTGTGGATTTCGAGCCGGCACTCTTGCTGACATCAACTCACGGCACTTTTGTTCATGCAGTTTTTGGCTGCTCATGGAACAGAAATATGCTCCGGCGCAGTAGCAGGGAGCATGAATTCTAATTGTGGGCCATGTTCGTTACACCGATTGCACTTCGTTCGTCTACGGTCACCGGCATGAGCATCGTTCCGGCCTTCATCGATTTTAGGCTGTTCAAGCTTCCGGCCGAAAAGACAACCACTCAAGACTAGCCCGCAATTTCAAGGCTGGAAGAATCACGTGACCACACCAAGCACTACTTTAGCGCGCAGCACATTGGCTCGTGAGATTTGGAGCCGGTGCTCTGGCCGACATGCAGCTCAGGGCACTTAGTTCATGCAGGTTGATTCTTTTACTACTACCGATTGTCCTAGGTTGTTATGTGCTCTTCTTGCTCCCCTGTCGAAGTCTTATGTTGCCCAGCGTTGTTACAAGCAGGCTCGTCGGAAATGCTCCCGCAAATGGTTTCGCCTTCTTGCTAACAGGATTCTTTACTTATTCTTGCTTTTGCTGGTTTCTGGAGACGTGGGACGTATTGCAGGCCCTCTTACAGAACAGGAACTAGCTTTACTGAAAAGCCTCCAAGATGGCCAAGCAGAAATATTTACAAGTTGAAATCCATTCAAGTTAGCTGTTCGAAGCATGAAGCAATGATTGCGGAAATCAACGAAAAGCTATTCAAAACTAAGGTAGAGATTGAAAGACTAACTAAATCAGCATCGGAGCAGGCGAATGCAATACCTAGTTTGACACAGCGAGTTAAACCCTTGCTATGTAGAAACAACCAACTAAAGAATCAAAGTCGACAGCAAAATAGTGTGTTTTACGGTGTCCATAAAATAGCTGCTCCGAGATTTGTGACCAATAAGAAAACTTGATCGCAACTATTTTTAAAGAAAAACTTGACAACAATTTGCAGTCTATACAGAGGACACACCGCGTAGGCCGGTACACTGAAAAGCGGAACAGGCCAGTTATTGTCAATTTCGCCTCGTACAAAAAAAACATACTCACTAATGCAAAAAAAGTTCAAGGGCGCACCCAATAGCGTGAATAAAGACATTGATAAAGGTTATTCTCCCAAGACCTGTGACACAGGAACAAGCCCGTTCGTCACCGGAGAACTCATCGTAAGCCAACTCCTCACACCGGCCTGTTGGTACAATGCCATCTCGAGAGAGCAACTCTTGAGCAAAGTGCCTTTTCGTCGCATGGGTTTCATCGCACCGGGATCGTGTGAACAAAACCTTGGAGCACAGACCGGATTCTTGCATTGAAAGCGGTTCCGAGAATGGGGTCAACAATGTTATTATACACACTACAGCTGTTTAGGAGGGTGTGAGGAGGTCTGTGCAACCTGCACGCGTGTACAACGCCATGAGGCGCTGCTTTGTAAATTTTTGGGAAAGGGGGGAGTAGTCAGCGTGACTTGGACTGCTTTGAAGGGCCAATCATACAGGGGAGTTGAGGTTGGGTACTTAGCTGGTACGAACAGTGGTACTTTAAGTTACACCTGTAGTTGGGTAGGGTAGTAAAGAGGTATGTGTGACCACGTCACGGTGTGATCTGCACGCATGTTTGAACTCTTTAAAACCAGCCTAAGCACTGTTCAGGGGGCCGTGATAAGGACGGTGAGAAGTAGCGCTCCCCGCATTTGTGTTTTGAAAGCAGGTCTGATAGCAGAGCAATCTCGCCATGTATATTTTGGCACAGAAAGTATGTTGGTTTTTGTCATTTTGATTCCCTTTTTGCTGCTTGCATTTCACTGCTCTGCGACATTGTAAACAAAGCACTGGCTTTAAAGGGCCAGAAAGATGGGTCTACGGACTAATCAAGCGACCTCTAAAAAGAAGCGTCAAAGTATAAAATCGCGTCTTTTGATAAAGATTCGAAGGGAATTGTATGTTTAAAATGAATAATGAGGTGTGACGGTATATTGAGTAGTGCTGTCGGACCGCCACGAGGGAATTCAGCCTTGCAAGTTTCTCAAAGTGCGATAATCTACCGCTGCATATTTAAAGGTCAACAGCGAATGCAGACAAGCATTTACTCTGGACAGGCAACCGGGGTACACCTCAGTTTGCGCCGCATGACAGAATTCAGCTGCGTGCACAGAGAAAAATGTGGGGGTATGCACCCTCGGCCAACCCTTTCTATCCCCCCTTCTGAGTAGCCTTGTCTACTCGCTGCGAGGTAATTCTAGCTTGAACGTTTCTGACTGCGATAATCCCCCGGTGCGTATTTAAAAGTCAACCCCGAATGCAGACAAGCGCTACTCGGTGGACAGGCATCCCGCAGCACCTCAGTTTGCCCGCATGACTGAATTCAGCTGCGTACACAGAGAACAATGCGGCGGTATGCAGCCTCGGCCAACCCTTTCCATCCACTCTTCAGAGTAGCGCTGTCTACTCGCTGCGACGTAATTCGAGCTTGGCGTTTCTCGAACTGCGGTAATACCCCACTGCATATTTAAAAGTCTACTCCGAATGCAGAAGAGCATTCACTCTGGACAGGCATCCGGGCATCACCTCAGTTTGCCCCCATGACGAAATTCAGCTGCGTACAGAGAGAACAATGCGGCGGTATGCACCCTCGGCCAATCCTTTCCATCCACTCTTCTGACTAGCGCTGTCTACTCGCTGCGAGGTAATTCGGGCTTAGACTTTTCTCGAACTGCGATAATCCCCCGCTGCTTATTTATAAGTCAACTCCGAATGCAGACAAGCATTCACTCTTTACAGGCGTCCGGGGTGCACCTCAGTTTGCGCCGCATGACGGAATTCAGTTGCGTAGAGAGAGAAGAATGCGGCGGTATGCACCCTCGGCCAACCCTTTCTATCCCTCCTTCTGAATAGCGCTGTCTACTTGCTGCGAGGTAATTCGAGCTTGGACGTTTCTAGAACTGCGATAATCTCCCGCTGCATATTTAAAAGTCAACTCCGAATGCAGACAAGCCTTCACTCTAGAAAGGATTCCGGGGTGCACCTCAGTTTGCGCCGCATGACGGAATTAAGTTGCGTAGAGAGAGAAGAATGCGGCGGTATGCACCCTAAAAAACCCTTTCTATCCCCCCTTTTGAGTAGCGCTGTCTGCTCGCCGGGAAGGAATCCAAGCGTGGAAGTTTCTCCAACTGCGACAATCCCCCGCTGCGTACTTAAAAGTCAACTCAGAATGCAGACAAACATTCACTCTGGACAGGCATCCGGGGTGCACCTCACTTTGCGCCGCATAACGGATTTCAGCTGCGTGCACAGAGAACAATACGGGGGTACGCATCCTCGGCCAACCTTTTCGATTGCCCCTTCTGAGTAGCGCTGTCTACTCTCGGCGAGGTAATACGAGCTTGGACGTTTCTGACTGCGATAATACCCCGGTGCGTATTTAAAAGTCAACCCCGAATGCAGACAAGCATTCACTCTGGACAGGCATCCTGGTTGCACCTCAGTTTGCTTCGCATGACGAAATTCAGCTGCGTAGACAAAGAATAATGCGGTGGTATGCGCCGTCGGCCAACCCTTTCCATCCACTCTTCTGAGTAGCGCTGTCTACTCGCTGCGAGGTAATTCGAGCTTGGCGTTTCTTGAACTGCGGTAATACCCCACTGCATATTTAAAAGTCTACTCCGAATGCAGACAAGCATTCACTCTGGACAGGCATCCGGGCATCACCTCAGTTTGCCCGCATGACGAAATTCAGCTGCGTACAGAGAGAACAATTCGGCGGTATGCACCCTCGGCCAACCCTTTCTATCCCCCTTCTGAGTAGCGTTGTCTGCTCGCCGGGAAGGAATCCAAGGGTGAAAGTTTCTCGAACTGCGATAATCCCCCGCTGCGTATTTGAAAGTCAACTCCGAATGCAGACAAGCATTCACTCTGGACAGGTATCCGGGTTTGCACCTCAGTTTTCGCCGCATGACGGTATTGAGCTGCGTACAAAGAGAACAATGGGGCGGTATGCACCCTCGGCCAACCCTTTCTATCCCCCTTCTGAGTAGCGCTGTCTACTCGCTGCGATGTAATTCGAGCTCGGAAGTTTCTCGAACTGCGATAACCCCCCGTTGCTTATTTAAAAGTCAACTCCGAATGCAAACAAGCATTCACTATGGGCAGGCATCCGGGGTGCACATCAGTTTGCGTCGCATGACGGAATTCACCTGCGTACACGGGGAACAATGCGGCGGGATGCACCCTCGGCCAATCCTTTCCATCCACTCTTCTGAGTAGCGCTGTCTACTCGCTGCGAGGTAATTCGAGCTTAGCGTTTCTCAAACAGCGGTAATACCCCACTGCATATTTAAAAGTCTACTCCGAATGCAGACAAGCATTCACTCTGTACAGGCATCCGGGCATCACCTCAGTTTGCCTGCATGACGAAATTCAGCTGCGTACAGAGAGAACAATGCGGTGGTATGCACCCTCGGCCAACCTTTTCCATCCACTCTTCTGAGTAGCGCTGTCTACTCGCTGCGAGGTAATTCGAGCTTGGCGTTTCTCGAACTGCGGTAATACCCCACTGCATATTTAAAAGTCAACTCCGAATGCAGACAAGCATTCACCCTGGACAGGCATCCGGGGTGCACCTCAGTTTGCGCCGCATGACGGAATTCAGCTGCGTACATAGAGAACAATGCGGCGGTTAGCACCCTCGGCCAACCCTTTCTATCCCCCTTCTGAGTAGCGCTGTCTGCTAGCCGAGAAGGAATCCGAGCGTGGAAGTTTCTCGAACTGCAAAAATCCCCCGCTGCATTATTAAAAGTCAACTCCGAATGCAGACAAGCATTCACTCTGGACAGGCATCCGGGGTGCACCTCACTTTGCGCCGCATAACGGATTTCAGCTGCGTACATAGAGAACAATGCGGCGGTTAGCACCCTCGGCCAACCCTTTCTATCCCCCTTCTGAGTAGCGCTGTCTGCTAGCCGAGAAGGAATCCGAGCGTGGAAGTTTCTCCAACTGCGCTAATCCCCCGCTGCGTATTTAAAAGTCAACTCCGAATGCAGACAAGCATTCACTCTGGACAGGTATCCGGGTTGCACCTCAGTTTTCGCCGCATGACGGTATTGAGCTGCGTACAAAGAGAACAATGCGGCGGTATGCACCCTCGGCCAACCCTTTCTATCCCCCCTTCTGAGTAGCGCTGTCTACTCGCTGCGATGTAATTCGAGCTTGGAAGTTTCTCGAACTGCGATGACCCCCCGTTGCATATTTAAAAGTCAACTCAGAATGCAGACAAGCATTCACTCTGGACAGGCATCCGGGGTGCACCTCACTTTGCGCCGCATAACGGATTTCAGCTGCGTACATAGAGAACAATGCGGCGGTTAGCACCCTCGGCCAACCCTTTCTATCCCCCTTCTGAGTAGCGCTGTCTGCTCGCCGGGAAAGAATCCAAGCGTGGAAGTTTCTCCAACTGCGCTAATCCCCCGCTGCGTATTTAAAAGTCAACTCCGAATGCAGACAAGCATTCACTCTGGACAGGTATCCGGGTTGCACCTCAGTTTTCGCCGCATGACGGTATTGAGCTGCGTACAAAGAGAACAATGCGGCGGTATGCACCCTCGGCCAACCCTTTCTATCCCCCCTTCTGAGTAGCGCTGTCTACTCGCTGCGATGTAATTCGAGCTTGGAAGTTTCTCGAACTGCGATGACCCCCCGTTGCATATTTAAAAGTCAACTCAGAATGCAGACAAGCATTCACTCTGGACAGGCATCCGGGGTGCACCTCACTTTGCGCCGCATAACGGATTTCAGCTGCGTACATAGAGAACAATGCGGCGGTTAGCACCCTCGGCCAACCCTTTCTATCCCCCTTCTGAGTAGCGCTGTCTGCTAGCCGAGAAGGAATCCGAGCGTGGAAGTTTCTCGAACTGCAAAAATCCCCCGCTGCATTATTAAAAGTCAACTCCGAATGCAGACAAGCATTCACTCTGGACAGGCATCCGGGGTGCACCTCACTTTGCGCCGCATAACGGATTTCAGCTGCGTACATAGAGAACAATGCGGCGGTTAGCACCCTCGGCCAACCCTTTCTATCCCCCTTCTGAGTAGCGCTGTCTGCTCGCCGGGAAAGAATCCAAGCGTGGAAGTTTCTCCAACTGCGCTAATCCCCCGCTGCGTATTTAAAAGTCAACTCCGAATGCAGACAAGCATTCACTCTGGACAGGTATCCGGGTTGCACCTCAGTTTTCGCCGCATGACGGTATTGAGCTGCGTACAAAGAGAACAATGCGGCGGTATGCACCCTCGGCCAACCCTTTCTATCCCCCCTTCTGAGTAGCGCTGTCTACTCGCTGCGATGTAATTCGAGCTTGGAAGTTTCTCGAACTGCGATGACCCCCCGTTGCATATTTAAAAGTCAACTCCGAATGCAGACAAGCATTCACCCTGGACAGGCATCCGGGGTGCACCTCAGTTTGCGCCGCATGACGGAATTCAGCTGCGTACATAGAGAACAATGCGGCGGTTAGCACCCTCGGCCAACCCTTTCTATCCCCCTTCTGAGTAGCGCTGTCTGCTAGCCGAGAAGGAATCCGAGCGTGGAAGTTTCTCGAACTGCAAAAATCCCCCGCTGCATTATTAAAAGTCAACTCCGAATGCAGACAAGCATTCACTCTGGACAGGCATCCGGGGTGCACCTCACTTTGCGCCGCATAACGGATTTCAGCTGCGTACATAGAGAACAATGCGGCGGTTAGCACCCTCGGCCAACCCTTTCTATCCCCCTTCTGAGTAGCGCTGTCTGCTAGCCGAGAAGGAATCCGAGCGTGGAAGTTTCTCCAACTGCGCTAATCCCCCGCTGCGTATTTAAAAGTCAACTCCGAATGCAGACAAGCATTCACTCTGGACAGGTATCCGGGTTGCACCTCAGTTTTCGCCGCATGACGGTATTGAGCTGCGTACAAAGAGAACAATGCGGCGGTATGCACCCTCGGCCAACCCTTTCTATCCCCCCTTCTGAGTAGCGCTGTCTACTCGCTGCGATGTAATTCGAGCTTGGAAGTTTCTCGAACTGCGATGACCCCCCGTTGCATATTTAAAAGTCAACTCAGAATGCAGACAAGCATTCACTCTGGACAGGCATCCGGGGTGCACCTCACTTTGCGCCGCATAACGGATTTCAGCTGCGTACATAGAGAACAATGCGGCGGTTAGCACCCTCGGCCAACCCTTTCTATCCCCCTTCTGAGTAGCGCTGTCTGCTCGCCGGGAAAGAATCCAAGCGTGGAAGTTTCTCCAACTGCGCTAATCCCCCGCTGCGTATTTAAAAGTCAACTCCGAATGCAGACAAGCATTCACTCTGGACAGGTATCCGGGTTGCACCTCAGTTTTCGCCGCATGACGGTATTGAGCTGCGTACAAAGAGAACAATGCGGCGGTATGCACCCTCGGCCAACCCTTTCTATCCCCCTTCTGAGTAGCGCTGTCTACTCGCTGCGATGTAATTCGAGCTTGGAAGTTTCTCGAACTGCGATGACCCCCCGTTGCATATTTAAAAGTCAACTCAGAATGCAGACAAGCATTCACTCTGGACAGGCATCCGGGGTGCACCTCACTTTGCGCCGCATAACGGATTTCAGCTGCGTACATAGAGAACAATGCGGCGGTTAGCACCCTCGGCCAACCCTTTCTATCCCCCTTCTGAGTAGCGCTGTCTGCTAGCCGAGAAGGAATCCGAGCGTGGAAGTTTCTCGAACTGCGAAAATCCCCCGCTGCGTATTTAAAAGTCAACTCCGAATGCAGACAAGCATTCACTCTGGACAGGCATCCGGGGTGCACCTCAGTTTGCGCCGCATGACGGAATTCAGCTGCGTACATAGAGAACAATGCGGCGGTTAGCACCCTCGGCCAACCCTTTCTATCCCCCTTCTGAGTAGCGCTGTCTGCTCGCCGGGAAAGAATCCAAGCGTGGAAGTTTCTCCAACTGCGCTAATCCCCCGCTGCGTATTTAAAAGTCAACTCCGAATGCAGACAAGCATTCACTCTGGACAGATATCCGGGTTGCACCTCAGTTTTCGCCGCATGACGGTATTGAGCTGCGTACAAAGAGAACAATGCGGCGGTATGCACCCTCGGCCAACCCTTTCTATCCCCCTTCTGAGTAGCGCTGTCTACTCGCTGCGATGTAATTCGAGCTTGGAAGTTTCTCGAACTGCGATGACCCCCCGTTGCATATTTAAAAGTCAACTCAGAATGCAGACAAGCATTCACTCTGGACAGGCATCCGGGGTGCACCTCAGTTTGCGCCGCATGACGGAATTCAGCTGCGTACATAGAGAACAGTGCGGCGGGTAGCACCCTCGGCCAACCCTTTCTATCCCCCGTCTGAGTAGCGCTGTCTGCTCGCCGGGAAAGAATCCAAGCGTGGAAGTTTCTCCAACTGCGCTAATCCCCCGCTGCGTATTTAAAAGTCAACTCCGAATGCAGACAAGCATTCACTCTGGACAGGCATCCGGGCTGCACATCAGTTTGCACCGCATGACGGAATTCAGCTCCGTACAGAGAAAAACAATGCGGCGGTATGCACCCTCGGCCAACCCTTTCTATCCCCCCTGTTGAGTAGCGCTGTCTGCTCGCCGGGAAGGAATCCAAGCGTGGAAGTTTGTCGAACTGCGATAATGCCCCGCTGCATATTTAAAAGTCAACTCCGAATGCAGGCAAGCATTCACTCTGGACAGGCATCCAGGGTGCACCTAATTTTGCGCTTCATGACGGAATTCAGCTTCGTACACAGAGAACAATGCGCTGGTACGCACCCTCTGAAACACTTTGTATCAACCATTCTGAGTAGCGCTGTGTGCTCGCCGGGAAGGAATGCGAGGGGGGAAGTTTCTCATACAGCGATAATCCCCCGCTGCATATTTAAAAGTCAACCTCGAATGCAAACAAGCATTCTCTGTGGACAGGCATCCAGGGCGCACCTCAGTTTGCGCCACATGACGGAATGCAGCTGCGTGCACAGAGAAAAATGCGGCGGTATGCACCCTCGGCCAACCCTTTCTATCCCCTTTCTGAGTTGCGCTGTCTACTCGCTGCGAGTTAATTCGAGCTTGGACATTTGTCAACCCTCGATATGCCCCCGCTGCATATTTAAAAGTCGACACCGAATGCAGACAAGCAATCTCTGGGGACAGGCAACTGGAGTGGACGTCAGTTTGCACAGCATGGCGGAATTCAGCAGCGTACGCCGAGAACAACGCGGCGGTATGCACCATCGGCCAACCCTTTCTATGCTCTCTTCACAGTAGCGCTATCTTCTCGCCGGGAAGGAATCCGGGCGTGAAAGTTTCACATACTGCGATATTCCCCCGCTGCATATTGAGAAGTCAACTCAGAATGCACACAAGGATTCTCTGTGGACAGGTATCCGGGATGCATGTCAGTTTGCGCCGCATGACGGAATTCAGCTGCGTGCACAGATAACCACGCGGGGGTATGTACCGTCAGCCAACCCTTTCTATCCCCCCTTCTGGGTATCGCTGTCTACTCGCTGCGAGGTAATTCGAGCTTGGACATTTCTCGAACCTCGATAATCCCCCGCTGCATATTTAAGTCAACTCCGAATGCAGACAAGCATTCTCTGTGGACAGGTATCCGGGATGCACGTCAGTTTGCGCCGCATGACGGAATTCAGCTGCGTGCACAGATAACCACGCGGGGGTATGTACCGTCAGCCAACCCTTTCTATCCCCCCTTCTGGGTATCGCTGTCTACTCGCTGCGAGGTATTTCGAGCTTGGACAGTTCTCGAACCTCGACAATTCCCCGCTGCATATTTAAAAGTCAACTCCGAATATAGACAAGCATTCTCTTTGGACAGGCATCCGGGGTGCACTTTAGTTTGCGCCGCATGAAGGAATTCAGCTGCGTACACAGAGAACAATGCGGCGGTATTCACCCTCGGCCAACCCGTTCTATCCCCCCGTCTCAGTAGCGCTGTCTGCTCGCCGGGAAGGAATAAAAGCGTGAAAGTTTCTCGAACAGCGATAATCCCCTGCTGCATATTTAAAAGTTAACTCGGAATGCAGACAAGCATTCACTCTGGACAGGCATCCAGGGTGCACCTAATTATGCGCCGCATGATGGAATTCAGTTTCGTACACAGAGAACAATGCGCTGGTATGCACCCTCTGAAACACTTTGTATCAACCATTCTGAGTAGCGCTGTGTGCTCGCCGGGAAGGAATCCGAGAGGGGAAGTTTCTAATACAGCGATAATTCCCCGCTGCATATTTAAAAGTCAACCCCGAATGCAGACAAGCATTCACTCAGGACAGGCATTGGGGGTGCACCTCACTTTGCGCTGCATGAAGGATTTCAGCTGCGTACACAGAGAACAATACGGGGGTATGGACCCTCGGCCAACCCTTCCTATCCCCCATTTAAGCAGCGCTGTCTGCTCGTTGGGAAGGAATCCGAGCTTGGAAGTTGCACATACTGCGATAATCCCCCGCTGCGTATTTAAAAGTCTACCCCGAATGCAGACAAGCATTCACTCTGGACAGGCATCCGGGGTGCACTTCAGTTTGCACCGCATGACGGAATTCAGCTGCGTGCACAGAGAACAGTTCGGCGGTATGCACCCTCGGCCAACCCTTTCTATCCCCCCTACTGAGTAGCGCTGTCTGCTCGCTGGGAAGGAATCCGAGCGTGGAAGTTTTACGAATTGCGATAATCCCCCGCTGCATATTTAAAATTCATATCCGAATGCAGACAAGCATTCACTCTAGACAGGCATCCGGGTTACACTTCAGTTCGCGCCGCATGACGGAATTAAGCTGCGTACGCAATGAACAATGCGGCGGTATGCCCCCTCGGCCAACCCTTTCTATCCCCCCTTCTGAGTAGCGCTGTCGACTAGCTGCGAGGTAATTTGAGGTTGAGCGTTTCTCGAACTGTGAGAATCCACAGCTGCATATTTAAAAGTCAAACTCGTATGCAGGCAAGCATTCTCTGCAGACAGGATATCCGCATGCACTTCAGTTTGTGCCGCATGACGGAATTAAGCAGCGTACAAAGAAAACAATGCGGCGGTATGCACCCTCGGCCAAACCTTTCTATCCCCATTCTGAGTAGCGCTGTCGACTCACTGCGAGGTAATTTTAGGGTGGGCGTTTCTCGAACTGCGATAATCCCCAGCTGCATATTTAAAAGTCAAATCTGAATACAGCCAGGCATTCACTTTAGACAGGCATCCGGGATGCACCTCAGTTTTCGCCACATGATGGAATTCAGCTGCGTACACAGAGAACGATTCTGCGGTATGCACCCTCGGCCAACCCTTTCTATCGACCTTTCTGAGTAGCGCTCTCTGCTCGCCGGCAAGGAATCCAAGCGTTGAAGTTTCTCGAACTGCGATAATCCCCCGCTGCATATTTAAATGTCAACACCGAATGCAGACAAGCATTCACTCTGGACAGGCATTCGGGGTACACCTTAGTTTTCGCCGCAAGACGGAATTCAGCTGCGTACACCGAGAAAAATGCGTCGGTATGCACCCTCGGCCCAGCCCTTCTATCCCCCCTTCTGAGTAGCGGTGTCTACTCGCTGAGAGGTAATTCGAGCTTGGACATTTTTCGAACCTCGATAATCCCCCCCTGCATATATAAAAGTCAAACCAGAATGCAGACAGGCATTCTCTGCAGAGATGATATCCTCGTGCACCTCAGTTTGCGCCGCATGACGGAATTCAGCTGCGTGCCTAGAGGACAATGGGGGTGTATGCACCCTCGGCCAACCCTTTCTATCCCCCCTTCTGAGTGGCGCTGTCTGCTCACCGAGAAGGACTCCGAGCGTGGAAGTTTTTCGAAATGCAATAATCCCCCTCTGCATATTTAAAACTCCAATCCGAATGCAGACAAGCATTCACTCTGGACAGGCATCCGGGGTACACTTCAGTTTGCGCCGCATGACGGAATTAAGCTGCGTACACAGAGTACAATGCGGCGGTATGCACCCACGGCCAAACCTTTCTATCCCCCCTGCTGAGTATTGCTGTCGACTCGCTGCGAGGTAATTTGAGGTTGGGCGTTTCTCGAACAGCGATAATCCCCAGCTGCATTATTAAAAGTCAACTTTGAATACAGCCAAGCATTCACTCTGGACTGGCATCCGGGGTGCACCACAGCTTCCGCCGCATGATGGAATTCAGCTGCGTACACAGAGAACAATTCGGCGGTATGCAACCTGGGCCAACCCTTTCTACCGCCCCTTCTGAGTAGCGCTCTCTGCTCGTCGGGAAGGAATCCAAGCGTGGAAGTTTGTCGAACTGCAATAATCCGCCGCTGCATATTTAAAGGGACCCTGCAACACTCTTTGAGCAGTACAAGTAAACCAGCGCGACGTTTAGATTACACGGCCAGGAATACCTGAGCCAAATATTACACGTGCACGTGAAGCGGTGAGCGCCCAAATCGATGTGAAAGACGCGGAAAAACAAACCGCTCTCTCTTCAGTCGTATGCATGGCCTAACGGACGTGACATAGGCCATGGCTGCCCGATCGGCTGCCACTGGTGAACTTCGCGGCTAGATTATCCCATTTCCGTCGTCGTCATCGCTGTGTACGAACCTCTTCTATGCCTGAGCCTGTAAGCACAGTTGTGCCGTTTATTTTGTGTTTTGAGCGCGCGCGGAGTTTGAGTGATGAGCTCAATACTTCCCTTTCAACGGGACCACTCGACTACAAACGTTTATTGCTTCAAAAACGCCCTACCAGCCCGAGCGCGCACTTGCGAGCAGGCGCCCATGCCTGCTTTTTTGTGGCACCAGACCGGAAATAGGCCCCTCCGCGTTGCGGAGAAAAGGAGAAAACTACCCGGCGTGTGATATATCGAAGGCCACTGAAGAGAACGCCGCGAGGGGCCCCCCTCTCCGGGAGAGAGCGCGCAGCTTTCGTCGCCTTGTCTGAGCTCGAGTTGAGAGGGAACGATTATGCGCGATTTCTCATCGCGCGTAGTTTCGGTAATTGTGAACGGATTTTCATCATTCTTGATGAAGGAGATTTCTGGGACAATAGACTTTATCCCAAAATACATTACTAGTAGTCGATGGCAAGTGTTGCAGGGTCCCTTTAAAAGTCAACACCGAATGCAGACAAGCATTCACTCTGGACAGGCAACTGGGGTACACATTAGTTTGCGCCGCAAGACGGAATTCAGCTGCTTACACCGAGAACAATGCGTCGGTATGCACCCTCGGCCCGCCCTTTCTATCCCCCCTTCTGAGTAGAGCTGTCTAGTCGCTGCCAGGTAATTCAAGCTTGGACTTTTCTCGTACTGCGATAATCTCCCGCTAGCATATTTAAAAGTCAACACCGAATGCAGACAAGCATTCACTCTGGACAGACATCCGGGATGCACCTCAGTTTGCACCGCATGATGGAATTCAGTTGCGTACACAGAGAAGGATGCGGCGGTATGCACCCTCGCCCAACCCTTTCTATACCCCCTTCTGAGTAGCGCTGACTGCTTGCCGAGAAGGTATCCGAGCGTGGAAGTTTCTCGAACTGCAATAATACACCACTGAATATTTAAAAGTAAAATCCGAATGCAGACAAGCATTCAATCTGGACAGGCATCCGGGGTACACCTTAGTTGTCGCCGCAAGACGGAATTCAGCTGCGTACACCGAGAACAATGCGGCGGTATGCACCCTCGGCCCACCCGTTCTATCCCCCCTTCTGAGTACCGCTGTCGGCTCGCCGGCAAGAAATCCAAGCGTGGAAGTTTCTCCAACTGCTATAATCCCCCGCTGCATATTTAAATGTCAACTCCGAATGCGCACAAGCATTCATTCTGGACCGGCATCCGGGGTGCACCTCACTTTGCCCCGAATGACGGATTTCAGCAGCGTGCACATAGAATAATACGGGGGTATGCACCCTCGGCCAACCCTTTCTATCCCCCTTCTGAGTAGCCCTGTCTGCTCTCAGGGAAGGAATCCGAAGGTGGGAGTTTCTCCAACTTCGATTATCCCCCGCTGCATATTTAAAAGTTAACCCCGAATGCATCAGAGCATTCTCTGCAGACAGGATATCCGGGTGCACCTCAGTTAACACCGCATAACGGAATTCAGCTCCGTGCGCAGAGAAAAATTCGGGGGTATGTACCCTCGGCCAACCCTTTCTGTCCTGCCTTCTGAGTAGCGCTGTCTGCTCCACGAGAAAGAATCCGAGCGTGGAAATTTCTCGAACTGCAATTATCCCCCAATGCATATTTAAAAGTCAACTCCGAATGGAGACAAGCATTCACTCTGCACAGGCATCCGGGATGCACCCCAGTTTGTGCCGCATGACGGAATTCAGTTGCGCACAGAGAGAGCAATGCGGCGGTATGCACCCTAAAAAACCCTTTTTATCCCCCCTTTTGAGTAGCGCTGTCTGCTCGCCGGGAAGGCATCCAAGCGTGGAAGTTTCTCCAACTGTGACAATCCCCCGCTGCAAATTTAAAGGTCAACTCCGAATGAAGACAAGCATTCACTCTGGACAGGCATCCGGGGTGCACCTCACGTTGCGCCGCATAACGGAATTTAGCTGCGTACACAGAAAACAATTCGGCGGTATGCACCCTCGGCCAACCATTTCTAATCCCTCTTCTGAGTAGCGTTGGCTGCTCACCGGAAAGGAATCCAAGCGTGGAAGTTTCTCGAACTGCGATAATCCCGCGCTGCAAATTTAAAGGTCAACTCCGAATGAAGGCAAGCATTCACTCTGGACTAGGCATCCGGGATGCACGTCAGTTTGGGGCGCATGACGGAATTTCAGTGCGTACACATAGAACAATTTGGCGGTATGCACCCTCGGCCAACCATTTCTATCCCCTCTTCTGAGTAGCGCTGTCTACTCGCTGCGAGGTAATTCGAGCTTGGCGTTTCTCGAACTGCGGTAATCCCCCGCTGCACATCTCAAAGTTAACTCCGAATGGAGACAAGCATTCACTGTGGACAGACATCCGGAGTGCACCTTAGTTTGCACCGCATGACGGAATTCAGCTTCGTACACAGAGAACAATGCGCTGGTATGCACCCTCTGAAAGCCTCTCTATCCCCCATTCTGAGTAGCACTGTCTGCTCGCCGGGAAGGAATCCGAGCGGGGAAGTTTCTCATACTGCGATAATCCTCCGCTGCATATTTAAAAGTCAACTCCGAATGCAGACAAGCATTCACTCTGGACAGGCATCCGGCGTGCACCTCACCTTGGGCCACATAATCGATTTCAGCTGCGTGCACAGAGAACAATACGGGGGTACGTATCCTCGGCCAACCCTTTCTATGCCCCCTTCAGAGTAGCGCTGTCTACTCGCTGCGAGGTAATTCGAGCTTGGACATTTCTGACTGTGACAGTCCCCCGGTGCGTATTTAAAAGTCAACCCCGAATGCGGACAAGCATTCTCTGTGGACAGGCATCTTGGCAGCACCTCAGTTTGCCCGCATGACGGAATTCAGCTTCGTACACGGAGAACAATGCGGTGGTATGCACCTTCGGCCAACCTTTTCCATCCACTCTTCTGAGTAGCGCTGTCTACTCGCTGCGAAGGAAGTCGAGCTTAACGTTTCTCGAACTGCGATAATCCCCCGCTGCATATTTAAAAGTCATATCCGAATGCAGACAAGCATTCACTCTAGACAGGCATCCGGGTTACACTTCAGTTCGCGCCGCATGAGGGAATTAAGCTGCGTACACAATGAACAATGCGGCGGTATGCCCCCTCGACCAACCCTTTCTATCCCCCGTTCTGAGTAGCGCTGTCGACTCGCTGCGAGGTAATTTGAGGTTGGGCGTTTCTCGAACTGTGATAATCCACAGCTGCATATTTAAAAGTCAAACTCGAATGCAGGCAAGCATTCTCTGCAGACAGGATATCCGCATACACTTCAGTTTGTGCCGCATGACGGAATTAAGCTGCGTACAAAGAGAACAATGCGGCGGTATGCACCCTCGGCCAAACCTTTCTATCCCCCTTCTGAGTAGCGCTGTCGACTCGCTGCGAGGTAATTTTAGGGTGGGCGTTTCTCGAACTGCGATAATTCCCCGCTAGCATATTTAAAAGTCAACTCCGAATGCACACAAGCATTCGCTCTGGACAGCAGTCCGGGGTGCACCTCAGTTTGCGCCACATGATGGAAGTCAGCTGCGTACCCAGAGAACATGTCGGCGGTATGCACCCTCGGCCAACACTTTTTATCTCCCCTTCTGAGTAGCGTTGTCTGCTCGCCGGGAAGGAATCCAAAAGTGGAAGTTTCTCGAACTGCGATAATCCCCCGCTGCATATTTAAAGGTAAACTCCGAATGCAGACAAGGATTCCCTCTGGACAGGCATCCTGGGTGCACGTCAGTTTGCGCCGCATGACGGAATTTAGCTTCGTACTGAGAGAACAATGCGGCGGTATGCACCATCGGCCAACCCTTTCTATCCCCCTTCTGAGTAGCATTGTCTGTTCGCCAGGAAGGAATCCAAGCGTGGAAGTTTCTCGAACTGCGATAATCCCCCGCTGCATATATAAAGGTCAACTCCGAATGCAGACTAGCATTCACTCTGGATAGGCATCAGGGATGCACGTCAGTTTGCGCGCAATGACGGGATTCAGCTGCGTGCACAGAGAACAATGCGGGGGTATGTACCGTCGGCCGACCCTTTCTATACCCCTTCTCAGTAGCGCTGTCTACTCGCTGCGAGGTAATTCGAGCTTGGACGTTTTTCGAACTGCGATATTCCCCCGCTGCATATTTCAAAGTCAACTCCGTAAGCAGATGAGCATTCAATCTGGACAGGCATCCGGGCTGCACCTCAGTTTGCGCCACATGATGGAATTCACCTGCGTACACAGAGAAGAATGCGGCGGTATGCACCCTCGGCCAACCCTTTCTATCCCTCCTTCTGAGTAGCGTTGTGTACTCGCTGCGAGGTAATTCGAGTTTGGACGTTTCTACAACTGCGATAATCCCCCGCTGCTTATTTATAAGTCAACTCCGAATGTAGACAAGCCTTCTCTGTGGACAGGCATCAGGGGTGCTCCTCAGTTTGCGCCGCATGACGGAATTTAGCTGCGTGCACCGAGATCAATGCAGAGGTGTGTACCTTCGGCCAACCCTTTCTATCCCCCCTTCTGAGTAGCGCTGTCTGCTCGCCGGAAAGGAATCCAAGCGTGGAAGTTTCTGGAACTGCGATAATCCCCCGCTGCACATTTAAGAGTCAATTCCAAATGCAGACAAGCAATCACTCTGGACAGGCGTCCGGGGTGCAGCTCACTTTGCGCCGTTTAACGGAATTCAACTGCGTACACAGAGAACAATTCGGCGGTATGCACCCTCGGCCAACCCTTTTTATCCCCCTTCTGAGTAGCGCAGTCTACTGTCTGCGAGGTAATTCGAGCTTGGACGTTTCTCAAACTGCGATAATCCCCTGCTGCATATTTAAAAGTCAACTCGGAATGCAGCCGAACATTCACTTTGGACAGGCATCCGGGGTGCACCTCAGTTTGCACCGCATGATGGAATTCAGTTGCGTACACAGAGAACAATGCGGCGGTGTGCACCCTCGGCCAACCCTTTCTATCCCGCCTTCTGAGTAGCGCTGTCTGCTCGCCGGGAACCAATCCGAGCGTGGAAGTTTGTCGAACTGAGATAATCCCCCGCTGCATATTTAAAAGTCAACACCGAATCCAGACAAGCATTCACTCTGGACAGGCATCCGGTTTGGACCTCAGTTTGCTTCTCATGACGAAATTCAGCTGCGTACACAGAGAACAATGCGGCGGTATGCACCCTCGGCCAACCCTTTCTATCCCTCCTTCTGAGTATCGTTGTGTACTCGCTGCGAGGTAACTCGAGCTTGGACGTTTCTCGAACTGCGATATTCCTCAGCTGCATATTTAAAAGTCAACTCCGAATGCAGCCAAGCATTCACTTTGGACAGGTATCCGTTTTGCACCTCAGTTTGCGCCACATGATGGAATTCAGCTGCGTACCAGAGAACAATTCGGCGGTATGCACCCTCGGCCAACCCGTTCTATCTCCCCTTCTGAGTAGCGCTGTCTGCTCGCCGAGAAGGAATCCGAGCGTGGAAGTTTCTCGAGCTGCAATAATCCCCCGCTGCATATTTAAAAAGTCAAATCCGAATGCAGACAAGCATTCATTCTGGACAGGCATCAGGGGTGCACGTCAGTTTGCGCCCAATGACGGGATTCAGCTGCGTGCACAGAGAACAATGCGGGGGTATGTTCCGTGGGCCGACCCTTTCTATCCCCCTTCTCAGTAGCGCTGTCTACTCGCTGCGAGGTAATTCGAGCTTGGACGTTTCTCGAACTGCGATAGTTTCTCGAACTCGAACATAACCCAGCATTATCGCCTTCAGAGATAGACCCTACCTTCGCCTTACCCTGACCTTTCCAGAGAAGAAGAAACTACTCTACAGCTCATATATTCCGGCCGCTTCTAACGCCCGGAGCGTCTTCACTTAATGCACCCGAATCGCTACGACGCTGAATGTAAATTTTGCTCAGAAGTATAAACACTCTGCCAAAGAATCGGGCTGTGCGACTTTAGCAATAAGCATCCTCCTGTCTTTCCGTCAATTACCGAACAAGAGCAATGGGAGATGATGCTGTCCAGCCCCTCTTTGCCTACCCAGCCTCAGCCGGTGGACAGAGCACAGGTGGCGTGGGCTGCATGTGGGCTCCAGTACAGGTAGCATTCCTCTGCGGCACCCTCTTGGCCGTTCAGAAATCTCAATAAAAGTATTACCCCTCCTTCTCCACCTCCTCTATCTCTGCCGCTGATGTCGTCGCCTCCATCGGCGGCGGGAGAGACGTAGAAGTGACATGGTGTAACAGGGTTTGAGCTTCCTTTATTTTTATAAAAAAAGGGTTTCTACTGATGTGCTACACCAATACAACTGAAACAACCTCCATTCATGCATCTTGCGTTTATTTAACCTTAGCAAAGCATATCTCTTTGAAGTAATAAAGGGTATGGTTAAGCGTATTTCACTTGTCTCTGGTTTCATTATTTGTAAAGCCACGTTAGTTAGTTTAAGTGACGTCTCATGGGTATTCGTTGTGGGGGCCGTTTACAGCTTTGCTTTCAATCCACTTTCGCAGGGTGGAGTGGCGCGAATTTTTTATTTGTTCGTGTGAGTTTTTGGTGACACCAATGGTCGTGAGAGAACCCTTGGGGTGTAGACGTAAAAGCTTCGCTTTAAAACGCGTACCGCATGATTCGGGCCCTAAACAAATATCAGAACGACACCACATTGAAGCGCATAACATATCATTTGGGTATACTAACCAATCGCTGCAGTGTTGAGCAGAAGAGGCAACTGATACGTAAGCATTTGGCAACCAAAGTTTGTTCTCGTTCGTGCAATTTTTTATCGCTTGTTTAGGCGCTGTTTGCCCCAGCTGGCCTTGCGTCAAAAAAAAAAAACCCAAGCATCATCATCATTTACTGAAATGTTCTACTTTTACTTCCATGCCACTTTCATGTAATCACTATTGTTTGGCGCTCTTTGCCCTTAGTCGGCCTTGCGCCATTAAACTCCAAACATCATCATCATCATTATCGCTTGTTTAGCGTAAGTCACGAAGGTTATCTTTTGCTGATAGCTAGGACAACGGAGTCGGAGATGCATCATTGCATTTCACACCATTCTGATAGTGTTTTAGAAGGGCTATGGGGTAAATGTATTGCACAGGATGCAAGTTCAAATGCCTGAAAGTGAGCTCTCTGTGGGCGTCATAGGAAGCATTTGTGATCATGCGCACTGCTTTATTTTCCACCATGTGTAACTGGGTTATATTCGTTTTTGTTGTACTTCCCCACACCAGGTAACAGTAACTACGTTTCGACAAGAGATTCGTAATTTAACTGATTTAGGTTCAGTGGGAGAAAGAATGGTAGACTAGATAAAATTCCCACTTTTTTAGTAGGCTTATTTGATTGATTGATTGTGGGGTTTAACGCGCCGACGCAACGCAGGCGATGAGGCGCGCCGTAGTGGAGGGCTCCGGATTAATTTTGACCACCTGGGGATCTTTATCGTGCGCCGAAATCTCGAACACACGGGCGTTTTTGCTTTTCGCCTCCATCAGAAAAGCGGCCGCCGCGGCCGGGAATCGAACCCGCGACCTTGTGCTCAGCAGCGCAACGCCTCAGCCACTGAGCCACCGCGGCGGGTAGTAGGCTTATTTAGAACGGCTTCCCATTCACCGTATGTTATTACGTCACTCATTGTTTCTATGTGTTTCATTATACGTTCATGACATACAATTTTTACAACTCATCTCTTACCAAGCGCAATCTGAATACTGAGGGCTCGGACGCAGGTTCCAGACACTGAGTGCCCTTCCTCGATCGAAGGGCAAGGCTTCTTTACTCTTAAACAGCGTCCTTTTTAAAGGGAAGCCTCTTAACTTTACCCCACAGGAGTGCTGTCACGACCGTTGGTGTTAACCGAAAAATCCCG
The DNA here is from genome assembly GCF_048455015.1 of Haemaphysalis longicornis. Taxonomy (NCBI): domain Eukaryota; kingdom Metazoa; phylum Arthropoda; class Arachnida; order Ixodida; family Ixodidae; genus Haemaphysalis; species Haemaphysalis longicornis. Next base: position 44,621,067 of record NW_027526203.1, on the reverse strand, counting down.
CGAACAAATAGAAGAAGTTGCTGGCACCGCCAGGGATCGAACCTGGAACTAATAGAGAAACGGAGCGGTAGCCCGTTGTCCTATTTGTTGAACTACGAGCGCACGCGCGGACGGGGAAAGACAGACGGTGTACTCACCGAGCGCAACTGCGGGTGAAGCCCGTTGGTTGTCGCTGAATACCACGTGATAGCATCACCAGACTACTCGCGGTGCTGTGAGCTGCGCCCACGCTATGTGTAACGTCCGTGTGCGCGCCTTGATCTTGGGCTAGGGGTTATAAAAATTAAAGGAAGCTCAAACCAACAACGCATTGCACTTCTCCCCCGTCTGTGCCGCCGGTCTCGCCGCCTCCAACGGCGGCGGCAGAGACGGAGGAGAAGTGAGGTTGTCCTTACACAGGGTTTCAGCTTCTTTTAAATTTGTTAAAAAAGAGCATTGTACCTCATCATTACAACTCAACCAACCACCGTTTATGAATCACGCAGTGATTTATCCTTAGCAAAGAATATCTCTTTGAAGATTAAAGGGTGCGGTTAAGTGCATTTCACTCGTCGCTTGTTGCAATCTTTTTAGAGGCACGTGTATGAATTCAAGTGACGTCGCCTGGGTAATTTTTCTAGGTATCGTTTACAGCTTCGCTTTCCAACGACCTCCACATGATGGATAGGTACGCATTTTCTTATTTTTCGTTATCAAAATTCTAACCCTTAAAAAAAGAACACTCTAAAATCACATATACAGCAGTTTTTGGGATACCATGCTCATCTCACACACATTTAAACTATAAACCGACTGAATGACAACATAACACAATCTAAGCACTCCTTGGGCACATACGCTTTGGCCCCATGAACAGCATCATACTACTACATTCTTTTCCTTTTCCCGTGTTTCCTTCCAGCTCGTCGCAGGTCGGAAAGTCGAAAAGAATCTCAGAGCAGTAAAATGACCATTTCCAAAGAATAGGTCCGTTTTTTTACGAATCAGTCCCACAGAAATGTTTGAAGATAAATAAAATAGGCTAAGGTAACCTTCAATGCATTGCAACGAAGGCGAGTAAGCGGAATTCGAAACTGGCAAGTCAGAAAAAAATAAAGCACCCGGTGGAGCGAGAGCGCAGCTTAAAAATAAAAATAAAATATTGCCAGTATGTCTGCTAAAAACGAAGAAACACATCGTTTTGGCTGGCCGCGTCAAGCACACGCCCCATCAGTGAGCTCGGGAGATTGCCTCTATCTCCAGAGCCCCAAAAGAAAAGGAAAAGAACAAGCCACCTACGTTGGGGCTTGTTCCATTAGCGAACCACAAGCTGTCCAGCCTCCTTCAGGACGTTCGGACTAAGTGCCGCTTATAACATGGCAGCTGCGGCGTCGCCATTCGCATGGACGCAAGACTTAAGAGCTGTACGTCAAGCGAAAAAAATGACAGCTGTCGTTCGTATCGAAATGCTGCAAGTTAAACAGTGACCCATGCCAAAGTAAGGACGACACCGATTTATACGAAATGCTGCTGAAAACGTGAACTTACGGTCTTGACAATTTAGTTGTCCTACAAGCAGAAAAATAATGAGTAAGCAATTCCGCTTACGCCCTTTCCTATGAAAATACACATTCACGCTGCCGGCTACATTCAAGAGTTTTCTCCCCCCTCTCTCCCACACCCGCCCCCCAAAAAGTTAATTTTCGCAGTTGTTTCAAACGCAGTTTTTAACGGCCGAAAGTTACAGTTGGTAACACGGGATATTTGGCTTCCCTATAACTTTTGTTTAAACAGAGTATGGTATGTTGCGCCATTGGTCATGGCGGGCTCAGAAATCGCTCCGCAATTATGCGTGTTTAGTTTCCACAAAAACCACGAAAATTTGTTTATGTTGAAAATACGCGAACACTGAAACTCCTAACCTTGTTAATTGATGCATGGAGCACAGAAACAAACATTTGGCTGCTGCCAAAAGTCGGAATTTTTGTCTTTAGGATCCTCTTCTTTATAACTAAGATAATGTTCCCTCCGCGGCCTCAATAAATCATTTTTAGAGACTATGTTTAGGTATTCTTTCTGATAACCTCAGTGTTTACAAGTGAAAAGATCACGTACGAGGTAAGGCAGCGATAGATTTTAAAGACGGCCCTGGAAGACGGTCATAAATTTTTTCACCCAAACTTATGTAGGCGCTATTAAAATTTGGGAAGTATCATACTCAGACGACTTTATTTAACAGGCTCACGCAATCAGAGACCCTTCCCGTGCTACCAATGTACCACGGGTAAAAAGAGAAAAAATATTGAATCAGGTTTTGGATTTCAAAGTAGAAAAGCTATGTGGAAACCAGTGTGTCGAACCCACTGGTTTGGGTGAATTCATTTTGTTCCGGTACAGTTCCGGTTCGACAAACGTACAATCCGAACGGGTTCGCGAACTTAAACCGGTTCACGAACCGGTTCAGATCGTAAATTACTAACAAAGGGCAAAAAACCGTGTTGTAGTTTAAACGGACCGTAAAAAGTGAATAAAATTTGTGTGCATTGAAAATAATGTTTTTCCCTGTAAAATGTGTGCGATTTTCAGTACAAAGCAGTTAGGCAATATATTAAGTAAAACAGATGTAGGCAGGATTTACAGGCTGCTTCCCCACCCAGCCACGTCCTTCATTAATGACTGTCTTTGGGATATACTTTCTTCTGCTTCCGTTTTTTGTTGCTGTTGTTGAAATCGCAACCCTCTCGTTGGAATTACCGATCCCCTTAAACGCTGATCCCTGGAGGTAGACGTGCGTACCGACGCGTCACCTCCGTGCCCTAGCAGCGGACGTGTTTAAATACCACTATAGTAACGGTGTTCCTTTTACATGCAAAGCATCTCTTAGTCGAGGATTCGTCGTCCGGGGTCCGGCATCCACACCTCTCCTCCTCTCCACAACAGCTGTGATAACGCCCTCTCTCCCCCCTCCTCTCCACACCACCTGTGCGATAGCGCGCGCGCTGCTCCTCCTCTCCCTCTCTCCACCCAACTTGTGCGCGCTGCTCCTCCTCTGCCCTCCTCCTCTCCATTTCAGATAACCAGGTCCGCGCCGCTGCTCCCTTCAGTTGCTGCTGTCTGTCGAGACAACGCTGCGCCGTCCGATGAGCTTGTAGGCGGCCGATGAGGCGGTGCGGCTGAGCCCACGTTTATTACGGTTGCGTTGGCTGCGCCATGGATAGGGCGAGGCGCGGAGAACGAGGGTGCCGCTACAGACCGGCTGCCGGGTGCCGAGTGTGCTCCGTGCCAGCTGGCCAATCTGCCGATGATGATGGTGGCGCTTAAGAAGATGATGGTGGCGCTACAGGGAATCGCCTACCGCGGTCTAGCCATCCTGCACGTCGCGGTTTACGGGGCGCTTTTGGGGCACGTGATGTAGAGCAGTGACCGCGGCTGTGTTTTTGGTGTCCGCGGACAGGGCCACAATGTACGATTCACCCGAGTCAGGCTGCGATTGCAGTGGAGCTGGGCATTGCGTGAACGTCGCGGTGCACTTAATGTGCAACGCTGGTGAAGCAGACGACGAGGTTCGGAAAGACAGCACGGTCACGCAGCCAAGGTGCTCACCGGAGCCTTCGCCTGGAGTTGAAGAAGCGGTCGAGGTGAGCTGTGGCAAGTGGGTTTGTGCAGCAGCCGCAAGAACCTGCGGGACTGCGCCATGGTGTTGCGTCGAGTTGGCTAAGTGTAACGCCAATTCGGAAGTGCTGCAAGTCGCAGCCGGGGCTCGCTTGTTGGTCAGGTGAGGGTATACCTGCCGGCGACGTGTAATCCACAGATGCCGTTGGATGGCGTGGTGATGTGGACAAAGGCGTTCCTATACCGTTGTGGTTTAGGACAGCTGCCTTGACGTCGTCAAATGCACCGGGTCCTGGGGTCGGCAGCTGGATCTGCTCAATGAGGTCAGCAGGTAGCTTCTGTAGTGTCATGAGGTACCTGATTTCCGGGGAGCAGATGTCATTTACATAAAAATGGCTCTTCAAGATTACGAACCATGCAGCGTGGTTTGAGATGGAATCAAACTGGATCAGCAAGGGAAAGTCTGGGAGGGCGGAGAACGTTCTTCGCGTGCCGTCGTCCGCGTTGTGGCAGGGGAAGCAGCGTTGTGAAGCCATGGCGAAGCCGCTTGTCCGGGTCATCAAATTGTAGGCGGCCGATGAGGCGGTGCGGCCGAGCCCACGTCTATTACGGTTGCGCTGGCTGCGCCATGGACAGGACGAGGCCCGGAGAACGAGGGTGCCGCTACAGACCGGGTGCCGAGTGTGTTCCGTGCCAGCTGGCCAATCTGACGATGATGATGGTGGCGCTACAAGCTGACAATGGACGCAAACGATTCTGGCAGTGAACTGGCTGTCACGCCTTCAACCAGCAACAACCGTTCCACTTGCAGAACCGCGAGCACCTCTGAAGACAAGGCTGCGCTGAGGAGAGCTGGCGACGCAGAACGTGAACGCCAGCGTCGCGCAGCGAATCCCGCACTTCGAGAACGCGAAGCCGCTTCGAAACGCAGCGTCGAGCAGCGGATCCGGATGCCGTTCGTCAACACGACAACGCTTCGAAACGTCGCCGTCGAGTAGCGGATCCCACACTGCGAGAAAGCGACACCGCTTCGAAACGCCAACGTCGAGCAGCAGATCCCTCGCTCCGAGAACGCGACGCCGCATGCTTTGCTTCTCGTCAGGGTTCACGTGGGAAGATGGTGTAATTTTTTTCATCAGTCGTAGCCGGGAGAATATTTGTGGATGTGGTCTAGGGGGGCTGTGCAAATTTTATTCGGTGAAGATAGTGCGATCTCATTAGACGATATTAATAATATTAATAACATAATGAAATTATTACAATAGTCCCTCACCATTATTTACGGGCACAGGAAGACGCAGTAGATCATTATCAGCGCCCAAGCTTAAAAAAATTCTTAGATCATTTAAGGTCACATGTCCCGGGAGCTCCTGACTAGGGGATGCGTGGGAAAATAAAGTTACTTTCTCCTTCTTCTAGGGGAAGCGGCCGATTCCCCCCCCCCTTCGAATCCACCACCGGTTGTGGCACAAGAAAAACATCCCACAGCAGCCACCTAAATGCTACTTATGAATTTGATTGTTAGCCCACCTAGAGTAATTAGTTTGTAGTCACCATCTCGAGAGTGTGAGCAGAAAGTTTGTTAAAAGTCAGCTTTAGATAACGCTCAGTCACTGATTATTGCTCTCATCACTGGATTGCATTTTCAGATAGCTATTATGGATGTGTGCATTATCATGAATACGTCTCAGTTCCGCATGACCACCGCCATCATTCCTTCCCCTTCGTTGTCAAATCTTATAATAGAGTACGGGATTACGAATTGATAGGATGATGGGACGCGCCAAGTACGAGATAGAGCTCTTTTACGAAAGGACGCTTTGATTTGTCTACAGCATTACTCCCCTCCGGAAGCAGTAGCAGCAACAGAGTAGCTAGTTAGACTAGTCAGTGAAGTGCACCTCCGAAAACAAAGCAGTTCTAGAAGATGCAAAACAGCAGAAAAAGCGCAAAATATGACCGCTGGGCAGATGAGATAGTGCGGGGCCGGCCTGCCAGTCAGCATTTGTCATCAACTTCTTTCGCCGTTTTTTATCCAATACAAAATACTTAGCTCCTGTAAGGTTGGGGGATGCGATTTCTTGCAAAAAAGGAGGAAGTGCGTTTCATTACAGAGCAGTTTTCTATGCTATATCTGTTATCACTATTTCGATATGTCAAAAGTTTGAAGTTGCCCGTTCTATGTGTCCTGAAAAATTGGCCGCGTATCTCCTCCTTTCGGTGCCAATATTGTCCATAGACGATGAGCTTGTGCCGCTCCTCCCACGTAACTGCCTCTTCTCTCCCTCCCGTGTACCTTCTCTGTTGTTCCTTTCCTCTCCCGGTCCTCCCGTGATAAACAGAAGGATGATTTTGCTGAATTCAATTCAAATTCAGCAGCTCAATATTTATACTTTTTGTGTGTGTGACTAAAGCATGGTAATTGATATGTAACTTTGTAACTTGTACATGTAACTTTCCCTTCTGCCCTCCTGCTTGGTCCTTAGAGGACTGCAGTATGTACTAAATAAATAAAAATTTCCCGCGTTCGAACTGCTACCGGGCCTTCTGTTCGGACCTTCTGGTATGGTTGCTAGCGACGAGCCTAAAGCTCCAGCGCGAGCCCTTTCTCAATTTTGTGGGGAAAATATTGTTTGTAACGCGTTGTTTTTCGTTTCATTGCGAAAAATTACGCACATGTCTATTTCAATTAGAAGAACACTGTACGTATCAGGTAAGTATTATTGTTTTGCCTCAAATATATGCAATATTTGCTTTTTTCTTAAGAATATTGGCAAGTATGAAGCATTGTTCCAGTTTAGACGCCTGAAAATTGTTCTGCCTACATAATCGTTTCGTTCAACGTTCTCTTTAAAAAGAACTTTTGCCCGCGCCGCTCAGTCAAGGAACAGATACACAGACCAAACGTTTCGCGTTCAAGTAGCTGAGAAAGACTATCGTCTTTAAAAATGTCGGTTTTATCAGGCAGCACGGTGCTCGCTGCCGTCTCCGCGATGACACGTTTGGGTATGTTAAACGTTGGTTAAACGAAGAGATGTCCATAGCAAAATAAAATATATCTTCTGGTGTATTCGAAGGCCGCAAGCAGAAAAAGAGAGCGGGAATTATTCTTGTTGGAACTCGGCGCACAATAATTCAAAACCATATTGTTGGGATTTTCTGTTTTGTTTTCCCCTGGAAACTGACTTCCCATAAAAAAAAAAAACAATCCCGGGCCATCTCCACGTGAAACCTGAGGAATGGCGAAGCAAGCAGTGTGTAAGTGTATGAAAGATTGCAAGTCTCTCTCTTGCCACTCGGCGCGCACTGATTGGGTGCCGGAGAAGCGTCGGCGGGAGAAGGATTCGCGCACTTGCTGAGGCGTTGGCGCGCCCTTTTGCGTTGAACGGGATGTAAACAATTAAATGATACTGAGAAACCGTAAGTGGTTTTCATGCTAAGAAGTACGCTTTACAGGAGGAAACCTTTCGTCCGAAAAAAACTTTTTATAGGCAATTTAACAAATTTCGTGTATTCGGTGCTCGGGCTGTCGGCGTCTCCTGTTATCGCCGTAGTTTCTTGTAGCCATGGTGCTGAAACACCCTCGTTTTCCAACGCCTCGCGCCACAACACTGAGTGCTTCAAAGACACGAGGTTTTTACACCAAAGCTGTATACTTTTACTACCCACGGTTTTCATCTCCGTGGGCAAATACACTAAGGCGCCATGCATACACTTACACAGGCAGCTTTCCCAGTTTCCAGGCTTCACGTCCGTGCAGATGGCCCGGGATCTTGCAATGCAATAAATGTTATTGTTCCTGTATTTTAACTAAGTTTAAATAATGTTAACTTATTTTGAACCGGTTTGATTTATTATACATTTGTTTTTGGCCATCATTTGAGAGCTTGATTAACCATGACGACATGAGGTGACGACGACAGGAGGCGCCGACAGCCCGAGCTCCTAAGATGATTCGCCCCTAAAATAGTGGCTCGTTTGATGCCTCGAAGCTACTGCTGTGCTATAAGGTACGCCGTATATTGTAGGCAGGCAGAGCAATTTGGACACCTGGGGACCTTTAACGAGAGGCAAAATTTCGACGTATAGAAGTTTTCGATTTTCGTATACGTCAGTAAAACGGCAGCTGGGTGCGCTGATCGAACCCGCTTGTTTGGGGTCAGCAGCCAACAGCTCAGCCACCAACCAGGTATTGAGGGTCGCATTTGTCAAGTATTTGTGTTTTCCCATGTACGAACTTTTTAAACCAAATTAAGAAATGCAACAAGCATGCACATTGTGGGTGTTGGCCTTCGCGGTTGCGCAGTGGAGCAATCCTGCAGTTCGATGGTTTCTACAGTAAGAGCGAGGAAAGGCCGAAGGCGATGTTTTATATGGCCTGCTGGCTGCCAAAAGTGTGACACTTAGTTTGCTAAGCCTTCCATTCTGCTCCCACTACCAGCTGTAGCATACCATTGTAACATTGGTTCCTGTGACTCCCAAGAGAGCGCTGATAGGGTTGTCACTGATACGAAAAGGGAATTGCGTAAGAAGTTACAAAGCTCACGGTGTATGAAAGAGAAAACGCCGAATGGCTTTGTGCGCGCAATATTAACAGCGTACGGTCGAACTGTTTCGTCGGGAACCGGTAACGGTTATTTCTTTTTTCCGTTCAGCTCCGTTTTGGGTTAGGCGGGCTAAAAAAATTACACCATCTTCCCACGTGGGAACCCTGAGGAGATGCAAAGCATCTCGAGTTTGCACAAGAACTTGGACGGCGGTAGTGCGTTGGCGGTCGTTGTGGATGCTGTCGATGCCCGTCAGATTGTTGTCGAACCAGAGTCTGTCGCACACCTTCCAGCTGTGTCCGAAGCTCCGGTGCAAAAACTCGCGTTTGAAGCGTTCGTTGGCGCCGACCGCAGCCCGACGTTGGCGTGCCGAAGCGGCGTCGCGTTCTCGGAGCGAGGGATCTGCTTCTAGACGTTCGCGTTTCGAAGCGGTGTCGCTTTCTCGCAGTGTGGGATGCGCTGCTCGACGTTGCCGTTTCGAAGCGGCTTCACGTTCTCGAAGCGAGGAATCCGCTACTCGACGACGACGTTTCGAAGCGTTGTTGTGTTGACGAAAAGCATCCGGATCCGCTGCTCCACGCTGGCGTTTCGAAGCGGCTTCGCGTTCTCGAAGCGCGGGATCCGCTCCGCGACGCTGGCGTTTACGTTCTGCGTCGCGAGCTTTCCTCTGCGCAGCCTTGTCTTCAGAGGTGCTCGCGGTTCTGGAAGTGGACTGGTTGTGGCTGATTGAAGGCGTGACAGCCAGTTTACTGCCAGAATCGTTGGCGTTCATTGTCAGCTCATCGGACAGCGCAGCGTTGTCTCGACAGAAAGCAGCAACTGAAGGGAGCAGCGGCGCGGACCTGGTTATCGGAAGTGGAGAGGAGGAGGGGAGAGGAGGAGCGCGCACAGGTGGTGTGAAGAGGGGGAGTGTAGGAGCAGCCCGCGTGCTATCGCACAGGTGGTGTGGAGAGGAGGACGGGAGAGAGCGGCGTTATCACAGCTGTTGTGGAGAGAAGGAGAGGTGTGGATGCCGGACCCCGGATGACGGAGCCTCGACTAAGAGATGCTTTGCATCTAAAAAATAACGGTTCGAGTTCGAGTTACGTACTGGGAAAAATACTGGCTCGGTTCCGGTTTTCAGTTTTTTTTTTGTTCAGGTTCGACACCCTGGTAACAATACCGGGTAATTGCACAAAATGTTTAGAAAAGAGAATAACTTGATGTAAACCCCCCAGATACTTAAACATCTTTATCTCAAAAATATCTTGCGTTTCTTGCCGTTCGTTGTGTCTGTTTTTATAATTTTGTGGAAAAATATTTTTTGTGTTAATATTGTCTAACACTACCGTTAATTAGGATTGTGTCTGCTCTAGAATTTCTAACTTTTATCTATTTTTATTAGCTCGGTTTTCCTTGTGGGATGAATAATACAGACGGTAAAAAGTTGTTCTCTGTGTTCGTTTGATGGCGCGCGGTCAAAGCTGCCTGCTGGTAGGTTTCATTTACATTTGTTGTTATGTGTAATGATAAAATTTTGAAGGCACCATAGGAATCTACCGGGTCCGGTAATAACCTGCGAGGTGTTGCACTTTGTGGGAAACTGTGCAGGAATTTCGCGATGATTTTAATCCATATATATGTGCAAATTTTATTTCCGTTTTGTTGCCGTTTAATGTTCCAGGGTTTTCTTACGTTATTATAGAACTCTTCTAAAAAAATATATTGGCAACAGCCAGTCTGTTTTTTCGCCAGCTTTCGCAGCTTTCTTAGTCATTTGATCCTATATATTGTTTTCAAAGTGCCACTATGACGTTCATTGTAAGTAACTTTATTTTGATCTGGAATTCAATTTTTTCATCATCTCCTTATTTCTAAATATATTTAAGGGCACATTATTTGGGTTCCTAATTGCTTTTAGGGCAGATAAACTATTGATAAGCAGGTGCGTTTTTTCGATACTTTGAAGATATTCATTTGCTGTTAAAATAGCGATTCCTTCTGCCTCAAAATTATTCCTGTACTCGGGAAGCTTGCATTGTTGCGTTTCTACTTTGTGCCTGCTTTATCTAAAATTATAAAATCTGCTTTTTGTACTTAATCACAGCGCGAAAGCCGGGACAGACAGTAGAATAACCACAGGACAGCCGCTGACTCTCAACTGAATTTATTGAACACCCTTCAGAAACATTTATACCGAAGGCAAACAACGCTTCATGTGTCAAAGTCGCATTAAAAAAAACCAGGTAAAAGAAAAACAAAAAAGGAACATGACCTATTTGTCGTTATCCATGAACTGGACCTCTTTATCAGTAAGCAGCACTGAAGGGTGGCTCACGCACTTTTCGCCCCTCTTGCTGATGTGATAGGCTTCAACTATCTCTCTTTGTGACTGCTTCGGGTGCTTGGTAACAATATCAGTTTCCTCAAACACCGGGTGGCGCCGAACGTGTGTCAGTATGAGGGCAAAGGCGGTCGCGGACGTTTGTCAAAGGAGAGCACATGCTCTCGCAATCTAACATTACCACACCTACCAATCTTCCCTATGTATGACGCGCCACACGAACGAGGTACTTGGTACACGACGCCGGTTTGGCAGTACACATACCTGTGCTCATGGTTTCTGCCCCACCCTGATTTCGCCACACCCTGTCCTGTCTTTCGCGCTACGATTAAGTATGAACACATACGAACTCGCCCAAGTTGCAACTGTCCTGTTTTTTGTCTGTTTTATCTTCTGGATTTGATTTGATTGATTGTGGGGGTTTAACGCGCCGACGCAACGCAGGCGATGAGGCGCGCCGTAGTGGAGGGCTCCGGATTAATTTCGACCACCTGGGGATCTTTATCGTGCGCCGAAATCTCGTACACACGGACGTTTTTGCTTTTCGCCTCCATCAGAAAAGCGGCCGCCGCGGCCGGGAATCGAACCCGCGACCTCGTGCTCAGTAGCGCAACGCCTTAGCCACTGAGCCACCGCGGCGGGTTTTTATCTTCAGGAGGCGTCTGTAAAGACTCAAGCCTGTCCCTGAAATTGGTTTAACAGGACATGTGAGAGATTTTTTTTCCTGTTTGCTGCTGCTGCAGTATATCTACGTTATTTCTGATTTGGTCTCTCGTGAAAGCGCTGTTTTCCCAGGAGGGCATTTTTCTCTCAAGGAGAAAAATAAGTGTTTTGATATTTTATATCCTTAGGTGAATTGGTGGGACATTTGCCTGGATTTAAGGCCTAGTTGGGTGCAGGTTGAAATGCTAGGTAATATATTGAGCTTTGTTATTTGAACACTTAGTTTTTTCTCATTAAACTTATACCGGATGGCAGCAGCCTACACTATAATACTTTTATAGCTGCGGTAACGATGATAGAGAGACATTTATTATATATTCAAGGGGTAACGGAAGGTTATGTGGTGAGCCTCCTATGTACAGGAGGCTGCGAGAGGACGCTGCCGTCACCAGACAGTCGACTAGCATAGCTTTATATTCACGGTCGGAGCTGATCAGCAGCCTCTATCACTGCTCACGGGAAGGGGTGGTGGTTAGTCGGAGAGGTAAGGGTCGAGAGTGCGGACATTTAATGATAAGGTAAAAAGTGTTTAGTGGAGTATTATATGGTTGACAGGTACTAGGTTTACAGCGTAGAAGCAATGTGGTTCAGTCGTGTGCAGTAGTAGTGGGTACCTCTTTTAGGCGTCGCCAGGTCTCTGCTTGTGCGTTCCATGGCTTTCATGGCTGGCCATTCCGATGCTGAGGATACGCGGTTGTGCATCTCGCGGGCTGCAGCAAGGGCTGCTTCATGCCCAAGTAGGCCGCTGTGAACAGGGTCCATTTTACTGTAATGGATAGTTGAATGGGAAGATTTAGCAGAAGGTGAATTGCTGCAAGGGGAGCTTGTACATGACGGCTGTGTACACAGGCCTGGGGAGGATCGGTAAGAATCATGACAGGGGTTGATTGCGGTGCGTGGTAGTGCCTTGAGCTATGGCGATAGATTCAGCAGTAGTGGAAGAAATTCCATGTTACCTAGCAGCAGTCATCGTGGTACCCGTGCAGTCGAGAGCCACAGTTTTGTTGAGGAGTTCATGTTGAGTGCGCCCAGTGTCTGTATATCGGGCGTGTGATCTCTGTCAAGTCGTCTTTGTAGTGTTCGCAGATAAGCTAGTCATTTGCCCTTGTTGTAAACTGGGTGCATAAGCCTCGGGATAGGGGCGATGTTTAAGTCATTGACGTATGGATTGGGGATCGTGTGGGGCGTGTCTTGTGCTGTCGTGGTGTCATGTGCCAGAAGACCGAGCAGATGTCGTCATGTTGATGGTGATTGATAAGTAAGTTGGTGGTGATTGATTTGAGTAGTGTCTTGTGCTTAAGGAGCTCTCCAATGGTGTTGTGAGTGCCCAGTTCGAGGAGATTTTATGTGGGAAGGTGGGAGGGGAAGGGTCCATTTAATATGCCAAATTTTCTCTAATCGGTGGGACTGAGCGCAACATATGACGTTCCACAGGTGATGCGAATAAGTAGCAGGGTTTGTACAAGCTTGCGAGATTCGTTCTTCCTTATCCCCCCCTCGTGTTGGTGGTTTGCATGTTCAGTTAATGAGTAATCTGGGAGCATGGTTTGGCGAATTTAGGAATAAAGGCTGTGCCCGAGCCATCATGATGGAAAGTAACGCCAAGAATACGCAAAGTAGATACTTAGGGGATAGAAGTGTTTTGGATCTTCAGATTAGAATTTACTGCGGGGTTCAGGAGGTCAACGTCGTGTACGCGAGAGAAACATCTGTAGTGCAGACTTCTCGGCCTGACAGCGTAGTCTTCATGATATGAGATATGTGTTGATGGCATTTATGCAGTGTTGTACACATTCCTCAAAAACATGAATGGAAGCCCGTTCCTCGTTCCTCTCCAATTTTGAAACGAGTTCCCGTTACAAGTTCCTTTATTACGAAAGGATCGCTTTCCAGTTCCACTTCGAACATTGGAACGTGTCGTTACATTAACGCTACATTTCATTTTTTAAATTAAAATATGGTGTTCGATTCCTGAGGAAAAATAAAGTGCGAAGTTTAAAACTCACATAGACTATGTATATTACAGGAATATGAACACCACCGTCAGCAGTTTATCTAGAGATAAAAAGAGTCCAAAGAAACCCCCCTAGACGATTTTTTTCGAGGAGCAGCGGACATACTCCAGACATGTCTAACTGCGATTTTGGTGCTCGTGTATTATAGGTGCAACACATATGACACTTCCCACTTCAGTGTTACAAATGCGCAGGAAGGTTAGCGCACTTTAGATATGCGAATAGAAAGTTACTCCAATGCAGTAACGTAATTAAATGTCTTGCATTAGAAACCGCGTCGAAAGGAACAATACATAGGACTTTAATGAATGCTGATTTAATATTACAGTTTATTTAAAATACCTTACAGGCCCCTTTGCCAGGAACTTAGTGCGCGGGTAGGGTCATACAGCACAAATTTGCGAGTAACAAAACACAGCAGAACAAGCAATGACTACGAGGTTCGCAATCCAAGTTTAGGTCGGAAGACGATAACAAGAAAAAAAATCACAGCGTAGTCACACACGAAATCTACACACAAGAATTGCAAAGTATGCCGAACACAATCAGGGTAGTAGATAAAGGAAACAACCAAAGATAGCCAAGTATGTGGACGCGAAGCACGAATCAGTTGCGATGGTTAGAAATACGCATAAGGGAGAAGCACACGAAATAACACGGAGCCTAATCACGTGCGTAAAAAAACATTTGCACTTTAAAAAATATAGTTTCGGACAAATTGCGACATTATAAAGTAAAAGCACACATAAGCACAAATGAATAAAAAATAATGACAAAACAATAAAACACGTGCCGTGGTACACAAACGACAGAATCTTTGGTTCTTCAAGCAAAAAAAGTTAAGTACAAAACTAAATTACACGATATGGCAGAAGAGGAAAAAAATGTAGAATGAATGAAAAAATCAGAAAACCCATTTTTTTGTCAACACTTCGTTGGCAATGTTGAAGAGCCCTTTCATGGAAGCGCTTGAGTGTACTGACATGTTGTACTTGAAGAAAAGTTGGTTCAGTGCCTCCGAATTCTTAATCTGCAACAACGGGAAGTCAACTTGTACCAGCAGGTACTGCGACAGCTCATCCTGTGCCGCCGCTGGAAGGGTTTGCTGCCCTAAGGAAAAGAAATCCTCGGGCGCGGATGAGGTGGCAAAATCTGCGCTGAATGGCTCGGTAACCACAGGCAGCATTGTCTTTATGTCGTTGGTCGCGTTGTCTCGCATAGAACTGTCTGGGATCTATGAGAGCTTGAACCTTGGGATTAAGCAACTGGCGACAACGAGCTCACGCTTTCCTTTGAGGAGTCCAAATCTGCAATCCCGAACAATTCCCGGTGACCGTTCCAATGACCTCACAGCGAGAGCAACTCCCTCGACAACAACGCACCCGAAGCTCGTGCGCACTAATGCGGTTATTACCCCTGATAATATACGGTGGTTTCACAAAGTACCTGCAGCGCCGCTCGGACTAGAACCCTTTCCCCGCCGGGAACAATTATATCGGCCAACGCTCATCCTGGCCTCCCCACACAAACCATGAAAGGTGAAGAGCATTCGCCGTTCACCCTTCGAACGCCGTGTAAGCTCAACCGGCATGCAAGCAAAGACAAGCTGCGGCCCGCTGCATGATTATTCTTCTGCCTTTGACATTCGAGGAATCACCCGCCGCGGTGGCTCAGTGGCTAAGGCGTTGCGCTGCTGAGCACGAGGTCGCGGGCTCTATTCCCGGCCGCGGCGGCCGCTTTTCTGATGGAGGCGAAAAGCAAAAACGCCCGTGTGTACGAGATTTCGGCGCACGATAAAGATCCCCAGGTGGTCAAAATTAATCCGGAGCCCTCCTATACGGCACGCCTCATCGCCTACGTTGCGTCGGCGCGTTTAACCCCACAATCAATCAATCATTCGAGGAATCACTTTCCGCTGAAGGGCGGGCAAAATGGCTAGCTTATAGGAAGCGAAACACAGTAGCGACTTGTGGATTTTCGTACTCGAGCCTTGGCATCAAAAACAGCCAATTCCTAGCGATGTAACGTTGGCAGAAGGAACGCCATTCCTGCCATTTCTTTAAAAACCTAACTAGTTACCGTTACAGTTCCACCGACTCTTCATAGAACAGTGGCGTTCCTCCGTTCCTACAAATAGAAACTACTTGCAGAAATGCCGTTCCTTGGAACGCTCTTCCGTACAACACTGCATTTATTCCTCGATGTAGGGTGTCGTGTTGGGTTCCAACTAACGCTTTGGTTGTCCACAGCATGATGTCGTCGGCATAGAAAGCATGACCAATGTCTGGGATGTGGTCGAGTTCTACGGGTAGATGAAGTAAAGCGATATCAAAGAGGAAATGTGATATAACGGAGCCTTGGTGGGTGCCGCGCAGGCATGAAAAAAAGCGTTTGGTGAGCGGGGCGAGTCGAAGTGTGACTGTTCGGTTGTGGAGGAAAGCCTCGTCGTAGTTGAATGTCCGATGATTATGTGAAATCTTTTATACAGTTTTGCATGCGTTTGCTGTAATTTCCTCTAAATTTTCCTGGGTTATTTATTATTTAGTTTACGTTTTGTATGTGGTTAATATGGGGAGTTAAACAGAGATTGTTGTTTCTGTAGACGGCTAATATTTTGTTTCCTTTCGAGAACTTTGTTACAGGGGTCTTTAATTATACTGGTCACTTACTAGAGTGAATTTTGATTCTGGTGTGTAAATGTAAGTTTCTTGCCTATTCCTGAATTTTCAAGTGTTGTTGGTTGCCTTGTGTAATAGGTTATCTTTTTTAGGTGCTTATTATTGCAAAGGTTATGCCGTCAGCAAATACCGGTACATATTCATATGTAGATAATAAGCTGTTTGATAAACCTAGAAATGAGGTGTTCGAAAATAATGAACTTACATGGAATCCATGCCGAGAACCTCACCCGATATTGTATTAAATTCTTGAACTCCACGTGTCATAGGTATTTTTTTTTTCTTTTTAAGAAAACTATGAGCCAGAATAATCAGGTTGTTTCAACAGGCTGATGCTTTCGTATATTTTACAATGATAGATGTTTTGATGCAGTTCAATGCATTTTTTACAGTTAAAAAGATGAAGATACATACTGTGTTCACAAATCTTTATTGATATTTTTTTAACTCCTTCAAAGCCACGTTTGCCGAAGTGTTATGAGTGAATTCGAATTGTTTTGTGCTATGAAGCTTCTCCTTTGTTGCGAAGTGATATATTCGGTCATAAATTTTTTTTTCCCAATATTTTTTTCTAATATCGAGTCGGCTGCTATAGGTCTATATTTGTTGTATCCTTGATTGTCAACTGCTTTGATTATTAAGATTACGTGTGGTTCTTTCCCCCTTAAAGGAATGTATCCAATTTGGATACATGCGTTAATAATACGAAGGACAAATAAGTTTTCATTATTATATAGAAAGTGTACAGACGCGCCTCGGATATGGTCGGGTGGTAAGGCTACATTTGTGCGCAATTCAGAAAAAACTGTAAAATTTTTTTTGTTATAGTTGCTTCACTTTTATCGTTTTCAAGAGGAAAAGCGTCTGCCTTTTAACAGAGCCTGTCTACCTCATATAACTGCATATATGTGGAACTTCTTCTGTTGATTCAACTTTTTTCCCACTTTCTAGAACTAAGCTTGAATTGAAAATTGGTTGCTTTAATGCTCCTCTGGGAAATTTTATGAACTTATGAACTTATGAAAATTTATGAACGGGGTTTCTTCCAACCTTTTGTTCCTTGGACTAATGTATCCTTATAAATTTCGTGTTCATTATAATACTCTCGCTTAAATTTATCCCCAATGTCTCCTCGCGATTTGTAACTCCTCCATCGTAGTCACTTACTCGTTTTTTCTTGACATAAAGCTGAACTGTCAACCGCGGTTTTAGTTGCTTGACGGATTGTTTAGCTTTCTGTTCTTTTTAAATAATAATTTTGTTTTAATTGTGTAATACAAGACGTCCACAGCACTTTCTTTTTCTTCTGCTGTTTTACTGCGGATTCTGAAGGTTTTAAACCAGCTGTCTTTCTATAGTTCTAAGATGCGTTGTTAACCTTTAAGTGTAATACTGCGCGTGCGATTGCTAACATTATCGTGTAAGAGTACGCTAATAAATTTGTTTGCTGATATTGTAATCTTCCAGTGATTCCCCGTCAATCAATTCTGCTACCAAAGCTTATGCTAAAGTAGTTCCGTTGATCCAACCGCCACCTATTCTCTCACGGTTGAGGATTCAAGATTTAATTTTGCCTAGTTTGAGTGGGTAGGACAGAGGAAAAAAGCCCCGTGCGCAGCTGCAGGGTTACTCGGCCCTTGTCGAAGAGGAGTTAAATTATTTATAACAGAAAGGTCATGCTTAAACGAAAGTCAAGAAATTTGTCCTCACTTGAATGAGTAATATCCCGTTACCAAACTGCGTGTTTGGAATTGAAGTCAGCGAGTAATACTACGTGGCCTGTCAAAAAATATTCAAAGAAAGTTCTAATCCGTTTCAAGTGTTGCCAAAATATTCCGTGGGGGGCGCATACCAATTATATGTAAGGAATTACTTTTTCCAAGTTTAACTTTCCCGCTATCAGTTCTTGTTCGAATATGACTAATTAGAGCTATTTTCGCATTAAAATTGTGTGGTATTGCTTTATGTCGTATTGGGAAATCTATAAACTTTCCTCGTGAATGATAAAGTTCCTGTATTTATAAATGTTACTAAGATTTCGCTATGATAAGAACTTAACTTAATGAATAACTTGGATGATCTGTAGTGGAGACCTTTAGTGCCATTTTTCGGCGGTCCATGTATTGCTTGGCCATTGTGTTATGTGCGCAGGTATTGCGAGTAATGAGAATGTTATAGCGTTGACTCTTCCATAGAAACTTACAATGTTAGGCAGTCCACTTCACTCTTCTGCAATCAGACTGAAGTTCGCAGACTGTTGCACTACTTCCTGAAATAGTTTCGGGTATAGCGGCTCCACCGGTAGGCTTTGTTCAGCCAAGAGACTATCGTCGCTTGTTCTTGTCACAAGCTCTATATTATGGTCAAGAATATGTTCACTATTACCGACTTTCTTATATCGGCATTCTCATCGTTCAATTTTCCTTTGCGCAGATCCAAGAACGGGATAGCGCACTTGCGCTGTTTTGGTCGAGCGTTTCCCCCGCGTTCGGCACATCGCGGGCTCCTTTTGGTATCGCAAAATCACAGTGTTTTAAAGGCATTAGTCATTCTTGGGCTTCTTGAACGCAAAAATTTTGATCTGTCTGTCTCTATACGAGTCCTTCATTTCAGTCGCCGCGCCCAAAGTAACAAAAAACTTGAACGAAAGATGTAGACAGGCAAAACATTTTCAAACTACAAAATCTGGCCTCATTCTTCATACTTTGTTATCTTTTCCTTAATGCACGCCCTGATCGACCAGATGTGAATGTACTGCAAAGGATCGGCGACCATCGCATCGTTCAGTTTTTGTTTAAGTCAGCTACAGGAAAAAGTCGCCCCGGAAGAAAATGGTGTACGACTTTGCTAAAAGCAATTTTGAGGGCTGAAACAGAGACTTAGAACCGTTCGTCACATCTTTCTCGCAATCATTTAAAGCACGTTCGGTACCTAAAAACTGGTCGCTGTTCCCAGATAAGCTAAGGTCGATGCAGGAAAAATATGGCTCTCAAAAATGCCTCTTTGATGGTATTGATAGGACTTGATTTCAAGACATCTGAAGCGAGGTATAAATAAAAAGAAATGCTTGTATGCCGTGGCCAGGTACAGCAAAAAGGGCAATGAGTGGACTGATTATTTCCATAATTCTAAAGTGTGCAAGTAACTCGTCGAAGAAGCCAAAGACAGATTATTCAATGTCGAATTACCAAATTTAATAAAAAGGCACCCTAAACAATTTGGAAAGTTCTTTCTCCTTCCCCTTCAGAAGAAAAAAAACTTATGCAGCTTGTCTCAGAGTTGGAATCAGATCGTCTAGAGGTGTCAAATGCCTTCAACTCTTCTTTTTGCAGTATTTTTTGAACGAGAGTCCGATGTCCACTACAAGCACTACAAGTGTATTCCCTGGTCTTAAGCACAACATGCCTCTGATGGACGTATAAAAGCGATCGAGCGATTGGCAACGTATTCAAGTCCCACACCTGATGGCATGACCACTAAGCTACTAAAAATTATAAAAGAGTTCTCCGATATAATACTTCCACTTATCTTTTAAGAGTCTCTTGACACGTTTGTAATTCCTGATGATTGGACACTAGAGTTTGTGGTAGTAGTATTCAAAGTGGGTGATAAAAATGAATTATGTAAGTATAGGCCAATATCTGTAACTTACGTTGTGTGCAAGCTTCTTGAGCACATCCTGTCGTCAAAGATAATGAAATACGTGACAAATTACAACTTTCTATACCCGAATCAACAAGAATTCTAGTGCGGGTGCTGTTGTGAAACCAAACTGTTTGAATTTACAACTGATATTTATGAGTCACTACATCAACTTCAACGGACGGATACCATTTTTAGCTATGTTGAAAAAGCATTCGATCGTGTCCCCCAAATATCCTTATTCACCAAATGGAAAATATTAGCATAGACAGCAATGTTATTAGGTCGGTTAAGGAATATCTTCGCAATAGCAGGTAGTTATTACAGATGATGTGCAGTCTTTGTTTCAGCTAGTATAATTAGGGGTTCCTCAGTGGTACGTGCTTGGTCCCACACTCTTCGTAATTTACATAAACGACACCAGGGTCTGTATTAAGTCTTCATCTACGTTATTCGAGCACAATTGTGTAATTTAATAGCGTGTATTTGATCAGTCCAATTCTGCTGAACTCCAAACAGAATTGTGTAGATTGGAAAAGTGGTGTGCTGACTGCAAAATGAACATAATGTTAAAATACTAAATTTATGCGTTTCCGCATGCACAAAGAGGTTGTTTTATTTGGTAGTACACTGAATAGGTGTGACTGGTGAAACTGTTAATTCCTTCAAATATTGAACTATCCACCTTACGAACAACATATATCTTTGAAAGTGGATATCGACTCTATTTTACCTGATACCAAAAAGAAACATAGTTTAGTTCACCGTTCTTTACTTCATGCAAATAAAGATACCAAACTGCTCGCATTGACTGCGCTGAAATTATCTGGTATCCTCCTCAATCATACGTGACTAAGAAAATGGAATCGTGGCAAAACAAGAGTGCCCGTCTCATATCGGCACAACAGTGACCACATTCAAGAAAACATTTACAAAAATAATCTTCGTCTTCAAGCTCTAGAAACAACACCCAAAATTTTCTGGCTGCTATTTTTTCACAAGGTACATTCACCCTCAACATTTCACTTACTCAAAAAAACTTCGCTTAAATCTACTATGTGAAGATGGTTGGAAAGCGAAGCCGTTAACGACAGCCACAACGATTACCCTTGTGACGTCACTTGAATTCAGGCACGGGGCTCTACAAAACGCGAAATTAGAAACAATTAAAAGCACTTCACCACACCCTTTATTACTTCAATAAAGTATTCCTAGCTAGGGTAAATCAATGCATATTCATGAATGGTGCTTGGTTGAGTTGTATTGGTGAAGCATATGACTGGAAACTCTATTTTTTTATAAAATGAAAGGAAGCTCGAATCAGGTGTTAGGCGATCTCACTTCTCTGTTTCTGCCACCGCCGAAGGAGGTGACGAGATCGGCGATAGAGACGGAGAAGAATGGATATGCCATACGCTCGTGTGAGCTTCCTTTAATTTTTATTACTCCTAGCGCATGCGTAAGGCGAGGGCATGGCCGCTACACGTGCCGTGAGAGGAAAGCACAGTTGCGCGAGAGGTCGCGTGAAGCTATAGCTTGGCATTCAGTGAGAAGGTAGGGGGTACGCACTCAGATGTGCTCGGTGAGTGCATCGTCTGTCTCCTCCGTCTTTGTGTGGGCTCGTAGCTGAATCTTTTTCTTTCTTTATTGCTGGTCTTCGACAGTACAACACAACACCGAGGTACAACGGGAAACACGGTCAACAATAAGGCCGCCATGGCATGGTGGGCTGGCGTTGTCTTTTAAAATTCCGTAAGCGTGGCGAGGGGTTCTACCCTTGTCAGCCACTCAGGAACAGAAAACTTCGCCCTCTGGACTTCAGTAAACTGGGAAACCTGTAAAACAACGAGTGGTCGCTCCATTTCTATATTCGGTCCCGGTTCGATTCCTGGTGGTGCCAGCAATTTCTTTTATGTGTTCGCCGGAGTTTTGTGTTGACGGCGGCGGTCGTGAATGAGCCCTTGGCTGCTAGAGGCACAAAACGTCGCTTTAAAACTTGCAAATTTCGCGCAGCAGTGACCGATTACTGCTACGCGTCACGTTGTACAGATCAGCACCGAAAGCCTTTTTATCAGTGTGTTTACTGCACATTCGCGGTGAAGTGATATGACTAGACAAAACTGGAGTCCCCACTACAAGTACCTGGTCATGTTTCTTGATTGATTGATTTTTGGGTTTAACGCGCCGACGCAACGCAGGCGATGAGACGCGCCGTAGTTGAGGACTCCGGATGAATTTTGACCACCTGGGGATCTTTACCTGCGCCCAAATCTCGTACACACGGGCTTTTTTTGCTTTTCGCCCACATGAGAAAAGCGGACACTGCGGCCGGGAATCGAACCCGCGACATCGCCTTCAGCAGAGCAATGCCTTAGCCACTGAGGCATCACGGCGGGTGGTCAAGGTTCTTGCTGGTGGCTCATTTTGGCGTGCAGTAATTGAAGAAAGAAGAATATGGGAGGCCACAGAAAAGTAGCCGAGAAGTGGCAGGGGAGTCTCCACTGCTTCACATGCTTTCTTTAATAAGTTTGCGATGACATTGCCGCACTGAGACGTTCCATATATACGGAATTATGAGAAGAAATGTTAAAAAGGAGTATATCGTGTCGAGGCGTAACTGAAGTGATAGATACACCCCTGAATGGCAGGTGTGAAAATGGATTATCCGTGAGCCATGCACTTCTTTATTGCAAAGCACGCGACAAAACACGACACAAACATTTCAACAAACTCTAGAGACAACACATGCCACCACTGCGAGCGTTTTTCCTGTCTGACGATCCCGTTTTCTGTCAAGCACGTTTTTAACTATTTACGGAAGGGAAATTTTTAGACCTCATTTTTTACCACGCGTAATCACAAGCTGGACTTTTTTTTGTACACCAGCCATCCTCATTGTCTTTCAATAGTTGTACTTTTGTTCCTTTAACCAATTTTAGTGTTTACCTTTTCATTTCTGATATATAACAACTCTTTTGGCGCTGTTTGGCCCAGTCGGCCTTAGGCCATTAACACCAAACCATCATCATCAACTAAAGTAGATATTGTTTCCAAAAACAGTGTAATCAAATGATTTCTCTAAATAAAACCTTTTGACGCAGTTTTTGTGTTTATAACTTTATTAACGTACTACAATCAGTCTGCGTATGGTTTTCGTATACTCCGCATATGCGGAATTCACGCGGACAATAATTTCGCGTTTGCGGAGCTCATAACGAAAAAAAAAACTATGTCAAATTTTTTAAGGCATATGCATTTTTCATTGCGGTGTATTTCTCAAAAATATCGTTTGTTTTATGGCACCCGTGTCTCAGGCGAATTAGGAACTCCGTCTTCGCATAAATTCGTATAGCAGTCTTTTTGATCAAAACAAACGTGTGTTTTGTCTTCATGGCCCCATTGAGTGGCAGCTACCCACTGGCCTGCTCTTTGGCACACCTGTGCTGGCATGCGCATGAAAACACGAACTGCTCGCGCTTACGACTTCCCACTAAAAATGCATCCTAACCCTGTCCCCAAAACTTTGTTTCTATAAAACTTCAGCAGCAGAATGCGACGGAAGGCCAGTTTCCTGAAGCTTCCTCTACGTTACTCAGAGCATCCTGCAACAGTTATCGCGGCGCGCCAGACCACGACAGAGCTTCAGCCACACGTTCCTTACACACCGTCGCCCAATTTCGAGGGGTTTTGCCGCTTCAGCAGCCTAGCAAAACAAATGCTGGGTTGCCTGGTTCGTTATTTCATCTCAAAAGGCAGCCGCAAAAAGCAAGCACTCTCGCTGTCAGGCGGCGAACCAAGCCTGTGTCATTCACTCAGCCGGACGCGGAAAGTAAAAAGAACCGGATGCTCTAGTGGCTGGACTTTTCCTCGGAGGATTACTGAGCCAGCGAGTTTATGGAATACAGCAGTTTTTGCAGAAAGAAATAGACATTTCAGCAATGAGCACCTCCTAAATCATAGCAATGTGTTATTTCTTGCCACAAAGTTATAAAAAACATGATTTCGGGTCATGCTGCTTGAAGCACAAGGCACAAATTCCGCTCTTTACAACGTTTCTTCCCTGGTTGAAAGAAAAAAATAAACTCCCGTTGTGTTCATTCCCAAAGTTCAACTTACAGCACCCGGGCATTAAGACGTGATCGCTCACTTGCACAAAAATACATGACGACAAGACATAAGATACACGACAGGACACGATGTAGACGACATATGATTTGTATAGTCTTTCTGACCTGCTATCGTCGTTTGTTATTGCAGAAGTGAGCTTTGTGAACTCTCAGTATTAATGACAAAGTCACCCAATCCTACAATTTATAATTCCATTATAAATGTGTTAGAGTATCTAATCGTCTCTCATCAGGTTTTCTGTGGATATATACATGCTGGCATCTGTAGCCATTAAAAAGGTTCTGTGGCATATGGCATAAGCGAGCAATAAACTTGGAGTAAATAAAATTGCAGAAAAGTAGTCACGTGGCCACACTCTTTTACCTCCGTGAGGGCGCTTCCGACCACACTTCGCCCGGCGTGCCAACCTATAGAACACTGGTGAAGATTCTGTCCGGTGAGAAATACCATTGCCCACGTTGCAGCGGCTGAAACATTCTTCCTTAAGTGACGCACTGATTACCGAACCAGAGCGGCACTCCATCCTTTGGAACGTTGGCTGTAAGGAATACGAAAATGGATTGAAAAGCTACGAAAGTTGGAAACGTATATCCTGCGCGTGGAATATAAGTATTTGCCTTCTGTCACCTCCTTTCTGTACTAAACGTGCGCTATGAACGAAACGGATCTCGGAAAATGACGAACACAAATTGCAAAAGTCCAGCTCGAGCGCACGCACATCCAGGTACATTTCGCATGTCTCTCTTCTTTTTCGCGTGTTTGGCACGGAACGGATTAAGGATGAATTGCAACTTGCCTGCCTCAATGTGACTGTTCTGTGCCCTTGCATGCTACGTCGTGTTGTTGTATATGCATTCGACAGATCTGCTGGTGTTCCGATGGCGTTTTTTGTAGAAGGATCACTGTCGCAGAGAGCGCTGTAAAATTATTGCATCAAAAAATGCGACGCAGCTCCTTAACTTAGCTCAATAAGTTATTCAACGAACCGCTAACATATTGCACAGTGGCCCGGATGGCTCACTCAATATAGGTATTTATTGCAACACGCATTCTCAGTGAGTCTGTGTTTGTTTGCTAATGCCCATCGCGCAAGGTACAAAGCGTTGGACATTGCTTCGAGACACGTATAAAAAATGCCGGAATGTCAGGGCCGGATTAACAGTGCTGAGGCGCCGGTTCAGAAAAGCAAGTCCTCGCCCCCCTTCGCCTTACCCTCTCGTCATTCTTGAAACTTGACGCTTTTAACAATTTGCTAAAAAAACACATGCTGTGTTTACTGAAAGAATCTCCCGAATGTTTAGGAACACCACCTGGATGTCTACTTTCTCGAAAAGCACGTGGAGAGATTGACATCGGCGAAGATGTCAATCTTCTACTAGGAGGCGAAAAGAAATTCACAGCATTAACATTGGACGGCCTAGTTGTTGAATACTTAGAGGGGTTAACTACGCGAGAAGTTAATACGAAAGGAATAAATTCATACGACACTTAGAAGTGGAGCCTTAGCGTCGTATGTGTTTCCTCCATTCGTCTTATCATTTTGCGCAGCATAACCTTGTTCTAATAGACAACCTGTTACCTAGAAAATCAGGAAGCGCATTCGTGAAAAGTGGCTTTTTCTATCCGCTTCATAAATTCGTTCGGGAACGTTTTGGTTGCCTGCGCGTGAGCACTGCCGAAGCAGACAGGTGGGCCCTTTTCGGAAACTGTTCACTCACCCTTACAATAAATACGCCACCAATCGTTGGCTATTTGGGATTTTCTCCAGCAACACAAATTTAAACTCTCCTAACGCACCATTCCCAAATTAGGTTGTATATGCCGACTGAGCACAACAAAAAATTTAAATGATTATTATCATGCGGGAACTAAATATTTTAGAAAATGGAGCAACTATAGAACATGAGACCAATACAAATCTTTTGAAAAAAAGTTTTTAATATTACACTCGAAGAAACAGTCCTACATATTTTCATTGACACACAGATCCTTCATTTTTAAACAGGTTATGAATATACATTTTTGCAGACAATATCCACCATTAAAAGAGAATTAGGAAACACATTCACGTTGTACACGTATTTTCTACTATTAAACTGCGGAAATGATTTAAATTTTTACAAAAATATTCTACTTCAATACACTGTAGAAACTAGGTTATGTGCTTCGCAGAAATGCTACCTGAAATAGGGGTGTGTATACTAAATCAAAAGTTTTCTGATTTTTATCATTTTTTGAGAAAAGAAATAAAATATTAGCGGTTCTGGAAGCGCATTTGTGGCTTTTGCTGGGGCAGTTTGTGAATTAGATCATCAACATTATTTCAATGTCCATGCTCAGCCGCGACAAATCGCTGATGCAACTGTTGGTCTTCGTTGATCGAAGCCTGTTTTTGAAAAATTCCAGCTTGCTGAGTAATCGTTCGCCAGCGCAATTTGTGACCATCAAGTACAACGAATTCTACCCGCAACATGAACATCTGGGAATCAACCTTCAATCTTATCACGAATTAGAAGCTTCCTCATATCTGCCACAGAATAGCAGCCTTCGTACCTCGGAAATGAAATTAACTTTTCGAGCTCATTGGAAAATCTGCCACCCAGATCAGAGAGATACTTTTTACGAAGTCCATTGCCTACTGGTGCCTCTGCACTGGTAAAAAGCAATTCCAACCTGTGATAACATGAAACTGTGAGCAGACTTCGGCGTAAGCGCTCAGGTGAGCTGTGAAAGTATGCAGGAGATTGTCATAAACGTCAAAAAAGGATTCACAGCGGAACTTATCAAGTATCTTGTAGCTCTGGCGTGCTCGTGCCTTCAGTGCTGTAGTATCGTGTTGATTTTTCGCGATTTCTCGTGGGGCTTGCTTTGTACGCACGATTGTCACACAATGATTTCATCAGGCTTACAGCAGCATTCAATGGCAGCGTTCGGCTGTGACGTACTTGCTGGAGGCGTTTAAGGAAAAACTTTATTTCAAAACTCATCAGCAGCACCTTTTCCAACGTTGTCGTTGCCTTCGGCAAAGAATTCGCTTCATTCTTCGCTTCTGCTTCTTCATAATGATCTTCCGATAGTTCCATCCAGGAGGCTTTCATTTATTTTGAACCTACCCCCAGAGCTCTCGTTGCATCCGCTCGCGCTGACCACCGCAGGTCTGAGACTTTCTCTAATATTGCCGCTATCCGCGTTTTGTTTTCTAGGGAGCACGGAGGACAGCCCACGACGAGTCGTCGTAGCAAACGGAAGGTATATAGGCTGTACAAAGCCGAAGAAAGTAATGCCTTTCCCAAAAGGTTATATCTATAGCATACGGCCCGAATAGGTTAAGACAGTGAACAGCGCAAAGGTTAAAATTTGCTTGCGGATTGAATTTTTTTCAAATTAACCTGCATGCGGGTGTACTTGTTAGCCATGTTGCTCGCGTTGTTGCATGTCTGGCCCCGACAGTCTCAGAGTTTAACTGGCAACAACTAGCACCCATTAAAATACTGTGTCGTTATTTCGCCGCCTCGGTTGTGCACCTCGTGTGTGGACTCGCACACGCTTATTTTCTACTGTATTTCTGCGCACTGCGTGCATGACTCGTATTGTAGTTCATATGTTTTGAATGTTTCGTTCGCTGTGTACAAGAAGAGTGCGAATTTCTACGACGCCTTATGAATTTGTGAGGCATCCGCGAGCTAATCCGAGATCCACTCCGGATGTGTGTTTTTCTTCACTGTCTTTTCAATATAAAAATGAACCACTAACTTCACAAATCCCAGAAAAAAAGAAACAATGGAAGCCTAACACTGCCTCCTGTGTTCCTCCCTTGGCGTTATAGAGTACTGGTATTTCCTTCGGTATGCCTCAACGAGTCCCTCATTCCACTATATATATATATATATATATATATATATATATATATATTGCCGCGAACCATGTATAAGTTTATTGTTTGTTTTTACTGCCCGGCCATGCCCGGCTGTGTTATCTGCGTCCCAAGCGAAGCGCGTCTTCCCTTTATTTTTATGCCGCACGGGCTATCACATTCAGATAAGCAGATGGTCTCGCCCTAACGTCACTAGCCCAGAAGGATCTTCTTTGATCTACAATGTTCTGGATGTAAACCGACGGTTCCAGAAACACGCGCCAAGAGATGAAAGCCTGCAGAGCAGACGCCATGGCATTCGAATCACCGACACAAGTTTACGCACGTTACTTTGGTGATTGCTGTATCGCCGCCTTGTATTTTTTGAGTTGTTAAGGGAACACAAGTTCGCTCCAATAAACTTAAATAGATTTAAAGCATCTCTTAGTCGACCCTCCGTCATCCGGCGTCCGCACCTCTCTTCCTCCCCGCAACAGCTGTGATAACGCCGTTCGCCCTCCCCTACTCCTTTCCACACCACGGTGCGCTAGCGCGCGCTGCTCCTCCTCTCCCCTCTGCACACCAGCTGTCCAATCATGCGCATGCACGCTGCTCCTCACCCCCATTCCCTCTGCTCTGCAAATAAACGCGTGCGCGCTCCGCTCAGTTGCTTCTTCGGTACTGCGTCGTCCAATGACTGCAAATGGACGCCAACGATTCCGTCAGCGAACTGGCTGGCACACCTTCAACTAGCGCCAGCCAGCACCCTGTCAGAACCGCGAGCACCTCCCATTACAAGGCTGCACACAGGAGAGCTCGCGACGCCGAACGTAAAAGGCAGCGTCGAGCAACGGATTCCTCACTTCGAGAACGAGAAGCCGCTTTGAAACGCCAGCGGCGAGTAGCTGATCCAGATGGCGTTCGGTAACGTGACAACGCTTCGAAACGCAGCGCTCTTCCAACTGCGCTACAAAACCGAGCCAGGAGCACGTGCTACAAACGCGCCTTATGTCCTTGACTCATTCAAGCTACGTCAAGAAGCTACTGATACAACCAAGGCACGCGAAGCTGAACGTCAATAGAAACGACGAACTTTAGAGGAGGATGTTAGTGTCTCTTGCTCGGGGGGATGTCCCGCGACGTGCCCCGTCCGCAGCTGTGATGATGATTGTGGCAGGATACGCCTACGGACTGGCCAACCAAAGAATCCATCACGAGATAGCTTCGCGTTCAACCACCGTCGTCATCTTCCCGTAGGGGAAGCGCTGAAGACGAAGAAGAAGAAGACAAAGCTGCGAAGATGAGGGCGTGTACTTTGCTTTCAGCAGGTGCACCAACGTCAACAACCTTTACCTCACCAACGCTGACGGAGACTGCCCATTCTACCACAGAGAGGACAAGATCGACAAGAACATGATGGACGAGTTTCGACGCCTTGAGCACCCCCTTATACTCACCGCAACACAACAGTACTTGCGTGCCTTTGCCACCGGTGTGGACCCGGACGTGGAATTCCTTCTGGCGCTACTAAACACCAGATCACTCAACATAACGGCAACACGCCAGCTGCGCGATAAGCGCACATGCGCGTGTCCTCGCTCATCTCCTCCTCTCCACTACATCTGCTCTATATAATAAACACGGTCCGCGGGCCGCCTCCTCAGTTGCTGCTTCAGTTGAGACACGCTGCTCAGTCCGATGAGCTGAATGGACGCCAACAATTCTGATTTGCATCACCACGTAGTTCCCTTCGGGGAGATGGTGTAATTTTTTCACCTCCTCCGAAAGTCCACAAAGTCCCCGTAGAATTGTTTTTCACTGCCGACATTCCTGGCAGACCCATAGTTTGGAATCACAATACCTCAACCGAAGCATCATCTCTGTTTCTGAATCATTACCTATCCGAAATTCCGGCTCTTCTTCCTTCATTCGTTCAGGACACCGCCCTACTTCCTCCGCATAATAGAAGATATAAATGAGGGTGGGCGCCTACCAAGTGGAACCCTCCTTGTTACTCTTGACGTTGCCGCATTGTATACAAACATCCCTTTCGTCGAAGGAATCGAGGCAATTTGAAAAGCTTTATCAGAGAACCCGCCCCAACATGCGCCAGACGTGACTACCTAGAGCACCTAGACAAACTCAAGTCCACCCTTATGAACAGGAACCACCCCAAAAGCTCGCTCGATCAGGCGTACCAACGTGCGTCTAATCTCAAAAGAGATGATGTGCTCAACAAACAGCGACAAAACGAAAGCGGAGGCCGCCTGCCCTAATAACTAAATTTTCAAACGCCCCCCCAAACGTAAACAATATACTGTCGAAATACTACCCCATTTTAGCCAGTAACGACCGGCTTAAAAGACTTTCCCGGAAGCACCAAGGGTTACCTACCGGAGAAACAGGAATTTAAAAGATATTTTAGTGCATGCTAAAACAGGGCCTTCAAAGCAACCAGTCATAGCCAGCTGCTCCCGTACGAGATGCGAGACTTGCAGGCATCTGCAGACAGACTGCATTGTAAAAAGCACAGCTAGTAATTATGTTCAGAAGATTAATTAAAGTTGTACGTACATTTCATCCAACATTGGGTATATGTTGGAGGGCTCAATGTGCCACAAACAGTATATAGGCGAAACGAGTCAACCTATGAGCCTACGTCATAATGGTCTCCGGGCACATACTCTTGGAAAATCCTCCATAGCTGTAGCGAAGCATTTCAACCAACGAGGCCACAATATTGATGACCTTAAGTTGTATATACTTCAGTCGTACTTTAAGTCTCCTAGGGACAGGAAATAACGAGAATCCTATTTAATTCCCAAATTCAACTCCATGGAACCTGCTGTCTAGCGGAAACTTAGAATATTTGCTTATTCATCGGGAATACAGCATTACGCATTGTCTTGCATATACCTTATCCAAAGAATATGACCCCTCCCTCTGCTCTTTACCTGGTCACCTAATTCCTTTTGTTTTCATTACTCCTCTTCCAGTTTAGTACGCGCAAGCATCCCTCCAACCTTGCCTTTTGAAATTCCATTTTATTTCTTTTATTTCTTTTTTTTGCTCCGCTTTGCCTTGTGGCCCGTACGTTGCTCTAACTTTATCTTTTCGTTTCTGAGTTTCAGGGCAGGCCTGTTCCAGGAATGTTGCCGTGGGCGACACGTGGCATTGCAGTTGTCGGGTTGTTGCTTTTTCTTTTGTGTGTGGGCTTGTGTGGTTTCCCTTCCTGTTTTTTTTTTCTTCTTTTTTTCTCTTTTTTTCTTTTTTCCTTGACCTTGTTATTCCCCCTTCTCTACCTTCTCTTTTGACCTGAGGCTTGCAGATAGTTTCTGATAAGGACCCTACTCTCACTACCTGTTCTGCTTCCGGTGGTTCTGAGAACCTTTCGGTATGCCGTGTGGCGTGTCAACAAACACCCTCTCATCCTTTCTCTCCAAAAAATTCCCCGAATATCAACCCTTGGCTGACTTCTCTGTGACCTACTTCCCGGCTCAAACGATAAAACCTTCTTTCCCCCTCAATATCTCCCCCCACATAATCCCAAACCAATCCGCTTCCTCAATTCCACTTACTTCTTTCCTTCTCTCCTCTCACCTGGGGACCTACCCCTATATAAAGCGTGTCAGCCAGGCTAGATGTTGCCCTGACGAAGGCAAGTCTCTTTGCTGAAACGTTGGCCACACTCGTGCTTCTACCTTGTTCGAAGTTTTGTTTTCTTATAATGTAACGCTACATAACTTGTTGAATCTTGTGCACAGTAGATGGCATTGACCATGTCACAGGCCAATCCCGCCGGCGAAAACGCCGGGGCGACGAAGAGAAGAACGAGGTGCTTTTCGCGTATCCAGTTACTCTGTTGTCCGCGTAGTTGTACCCCGCACCTCTCACCAAAAACTGTGACGGTGATGCTCAGGCGTTGAGGGGTGAGCTGAGGGTTTCTTTAAAAAAAACCTGGGTGAGGACCGTCGCTGAGCGTCGAGTCCGAGCTCTGGATACGCGAAAAGCACCTCGTTCTTCTCTTCGTCGCCCCGACGTTTTCGCCGGCGGGATTTGCCTGTGACATAGTCAATGCCATCTACTGTGCACAACATTCAACAAGTTATGTAGCGTTACAACTTATATATATATATATATATATATATAGTCTGGAAACAAAAGCTCACACAGAGCGCGAAAAAATAAGGTTAGTAGAGACAGAGACGCACAAGAAGGACATCTCCCTGAAACGTCAGTAAACTTTTATCTTTCTTTTTAATGTCCTTCCTCTCCCTGAAACGTCAGAAAACATTTATATTTATTTTTAATGTCCTTCTCGTGTGTATCTGTCTCTACTAACCTTATATAGATATATATAGATAGATTGCGAGAAGGGCTGTCTTAGGTTGCCGTAACAAATAGTAAAAAATGGGTATAGCTTCTAAGAAAACTGTTTGTTGGTGGACGTTTCGGTCGGATGCCGACCTTTATCAAGACAACATTTCGTA
The DNA here is from genome assembly GCF_048455015.1 of Haemaphysalis longicornis. Classification (NCBI taxonomy): domain Eukaryota; kingdom Metazoa; phylum Arthropoda; class Arachnida; order Ixodida; family Ixodidae; genus Haemaphysalis; species Haemaphysalis longicornis. The sequence continues at coordinate 44,589,077 of NW_027526203.1, read as the reverse complement.
TTTCTCTGCACGTATTTATAAGCTCTTCGTCCAACGATGCCGAAAAAGAGAGAGAGAGAGAGAGAGAGAGAGAGAGAGGGGGGGGGGGGAGGGAGGGAGAGGGGTTAACCTTTACCTGAACCCTCTCCGCGAGTTCAGGTAAAGGTTAACAAGAAAAAGAAATTGAGAGGGAAAAAAAAGAAAACAAAAACAAACCTAAACATGCATAGGGGAGAGAAGAGTACACAAATCTTTCAAAACGCTGTCCTCTATCATTCGTCAGCTTGTAGAAAGAGTGACAGGGACCGCCCGCTTCAGATGGGCGCCGCTCTGCTCAAGAAAGGAAAGCGCAAAGCAGTAACACAAAGGATCTCACACAATCACTGGGAACACAGCATTCCAATGGTCACTGACATTACGGAAATATTTTACAGGAAGCGGTCGCAGCCGCACACATGTTTCAGTTACGCCAACCGTACAAACAAATAGCAAGGCTCGTTAAGAGTGTAGGTACGATCTCCGCACTGTGGCTCTAAACATGCAAGGTTCCGCCGACCGGCCGGACGGGTGGGCGGCATTCATCATACTTAGGTCTATTCTTCCGCTCTGTCCGGGCAGTCGAAGGGGTCGTCCCTGACCATGAACCCGGGGAAGGGTGCTTAACTAATCCTCTACCGGCACGCGGGAGTGGCTCTGGTCCTTTGTTGGAGTAAACGACAGCGGGCGCGTCGAGGCTGTTTGTGGTATATGCCGCCTGTGCGGAAAACCCAGAAAGGAAATAAATAAAATAAGAATAGCTTGATTACGTTTTTAAACCACACAGTGACTTACAATTTAGATAGGGGATTATTCTGCAGCCAGATTTTCAACAGCATGTATAGACGACATAATGCCCGGGATAACATTTATTCCTGCCTTTACGGTATTGAATATGTGAATAATGTAAGATTCACTTTTTCGCATTTTCTTGTAGTAGAAAATTCACTCTGTAAAAGTGTGACTTTGATGGAATCGAACGGGTGGTTTTCGGAGTTAATATGTCGGGATAAGGGTAGATACGGGAGTGAACGAACATGTGCGCGATCGTTGTTGAAGCGCATGCGGAATGCCATGTCCGTCTGGCCAATGTACTGAATGCCACAAACACCGCACTCCAGAAGGTACACGACATTAGAAGAGTCGCAGTCGAGTGTCGCGTGAATTAGATGTTTGAAATTGGAGTTGGTGCTTTTTGCCACCGTGGTTGTCTGCATGTCTTTACATACGCGGCACCGTGCCTTTCCGCATGGTTTACACCCACCTTTGGGTGTCCTCTCAGTTTTGGCGTGTACAAGGTAATCTTTAATATTTTTGGGGCGCCTGTATACGGCACGAGGAGGGGTGGGGAAGATTTTCGAAAGCCGTTCACTCTGTTGTAGCATGTTGAATTGCTTATTCAAGATTTTGTTTGTGTTCGGGCAATTGCCTCCTAACGTCAGAACCAGGTTGCCTCTCCCTTTCTGGTTTAGTTCTTTTTCATGGAGCAGCAACTCTTGGCGATCAAGGTTTACCGCTTTGCAAATAGCGTCGTTGAATATGGGGGGGGGGGGGGGTATTGTTGCTTCGCGAGTACATTGCGCAAGTTTTCTGCGTTTGCCTCGAAGTCCTCGGTGCGGGAACAAATTCTCCTAAATCGGTGGGCCTGCGGGTATGGGATACTCGTTTTGCAGTGGCACGGAGGACAACTGTCAAAGTGCAGATACTGCTGCCTATCGGTAGGTTTCTTGTACATGGTAGTGATCAATTTTCCTTTGTCTGTATTTATATCCAAGTCAAGGAAATTGATTTCCGTGGTAGAATAGGTATAAGTGAATGCGATTCTTGGATGGGCCTTGTTGAAACACTCGATGAAGTCGATTAACTCCTCCTCCTTACCGGTCCAAATAAGGAATACATTGTCCAGAAAGCGTTTGTAAAAAAATGGCCTAATTTCCCGGGTTGATAGGAATTTTGTTTCGAGATCGTTCATAAATATATTAGCGTAGTTGGGTGCCATTCAAGTGCCCATCGCAGTGCCGTTTATTTGTAGGTACTACCGATTGTGGAATTCAAAGCTATTTAGCTCCAGCACTAGCTTGGGCAAAGTTTCAATAACTTGTGGGCTTGGAGAATCGTGATCCCGATGTATGCTGTAGGACTCAACCAGGGCTTCAATCCCATCTCGGTGAGGTATATTTGTGTACAGATAAGCTACATCTAGAGTTACAAGGAAAGCGCCATCAGGGGTTTTTATGTTGTCGATTTCCTGTATGAAGTGGTTAGTATCACGAAGATATGCCGAATAGGTGGCGGGTACTTTCTTAATAAGGGAGTCTATGTAGCTTGATATTGGTTCGGTGAGAGTGCCTCTTCCCGAAATTATTGGTCTACCCGGGTTCCCTTCTTTATGAACTTTAGGCAGCGTATAAAACATTCCTGGCGTTGCATGTGCTGCTGTAAGTGCTTTACGGAGGCGTGGCTCTATTTCCCAATTTTTACAAGAATATTTATTGTTGTTATTATTTCCTGATGTTCAACAGTTGGATCTGCGTCAAGTTTTTGGTAGAAAAATTTGTTATTTAAGTGACGGTGGCCTTCTTGAATGTAGTCTGGTTTACTAAGTATTACAATCCCTCCTCCTTTATCGGCCGGTTTTATGACAATGTCTGTTCGTTCACTCAGTGCCTTAAGTGCTTCGCGCTCCTCTTTAGAAAGATTCTGGGCCCTTGGTTTGCGAGCGTTATAAGCTCGCAGGACGTCTCTTTGAACGGCCTCAATGTACGAGTCCATGACGTGTATTTCTCCTTCCGAGCAAGTGATGCTGCAATTACGGCGAACGCTGGAGTATTTTTTGGCCAAATTGGGCCAGTCTCCCTAAGTGGCTATGCTTGGCTTGACAAGCGTGCGCCGGGGACTCTGGGCGCTCGCCGCAAGGCACACACACGCACATGAGCACGCGGCATTTTCTTCGTATTTTACCTCAGGACAGGAAAAATTACGATTCGCTTAATAGCTTTGCAGTTAAAACATGCCCGCTTTGTGGGATCCCAACGTACTACCCCAGAATACGCGTCTGGTGCGATAACGACTACGCTCCCGCGGGAGCTGTGCTCCCCTCCTATTTCTTTGGTATCTGTGTTAAGGTAAATAGTTCCTGCACTTGGGGGTGGTAGCTAGATCACTCCGACTACCCGGAACGAACGGGAGCTTCTTTTTAAACCCCGCGCCGTGACTTCAGGGTCTTTGTCATGTCGAGAGCAGCCGACCAGCGTTCAACCCCCTAAGTTACGTATGGCAAAAAAGACTGCCAGTACAGGGACCCTCGGTATTCATGTATCGAATCAGAATGGGAAATGAGGGGCTCTTTTAATTATACAGAAATAAGGGTAGGCAGTCAAAAAAGCCATGGAAAAGAATATATATATTATATATATATATATATATATATATATATATATATATATATATATATATATATATATATATTGTGAGCGTTTACTTGTGCACCTGTGAAATGCCCCAGACCATGCCCGTCCACCATCCACTGGTGTGGTCAACCTCTCACCTGTCCATAATCATTACAATCATAATTTGTGCATAATCATCATCACAAGTAGCTTGGTTGTGAAATCGCGATCTGTGAAGTAAAGGACGGAACCGTTCGCTCTGCTGCCTCCCTGAGAGAAGCGCCCTGTCTCCTTACAAGTGCTAGAGGTTGCGCTTGATCCCCGCCTCTACGTAGTTCGGATTCACCCCTGGAGCTCCGTTCTGCCGTCATTTGTCGGCGCAAACCCCTCCGATTGAGCGATAAAGAGCGCAGATTGCAACCACTTCTGCCTCGTCACCATTCCTGGTGACCTACCGCCAGCGCAACCCCCCGTTCTTCCGGGGCCTTTGTGGCGGCGATGTCGAGGACTGGCTGGAACAGTACAACAGGGCCAGGCAGATTAACAGGTGGGACGACGGTTTCAAGCTTGATTATGTCGTATTCTGCCTGTCTCAAGCGGCTGAAACATGGTATTTAAACCACAAGAAAAATTGACTGATTGGGTTACTTTCACCGAAGAGATTCGCAAGATTTTCGACTTTTTTTTCGCTCGCTCATATGTAGCAAAGAGGAAATTTGAAACCAGCATGCAGCATCCCGATGAGATGTACGCGTCTTTTATAGAAGATTTCTTCGCTCTTTGCTGTTGGGTTGGCCCCGGATATGTCTTAAGCAGACAGTCAAGAACGTCCTTAAGGGAATCGCTGCTTTTGCTTTCACTGCCTTAGCGCTGCAAAATCCGTCTAGCGTCAATGACATCACGGCCGGTTGTCGTCACTTTGACCATCCTCACGTGATTCGCCTACAGATGACTACAGGACTCGCTCGTCTTCCGCCATAGCGAGAGTAGCGAGCTTTAATACGCAGCATCATCCGCGAGGAGTTCCAGCAGCAAATCTCCCTAAGCTCCTGCGCTCACGGTGACCGCTGCTGCAAGCCAGCAACTGACTTACTAGAAGTCATCAAAGAAGAGTTGGCGTCAATGGCTGGCAGTCCTCGCATTGGTCACCCTGTTGCTCCCATCGGCGCTTCTTACGCGGATGCACTGCAACGACCACCGGTTCTGCGAGTTGCACTTTCGTCACCTCCGACCATGCTCAGCTGGTTAGCAGCCGTCTCGCCCCGACGTCCCATTCAGAGTTTTTATCCTAACTGGCGGCTTCGTCTCAAAGTTCGTTGCAACGAACACATGGTCTGCTTCTACTGCGGCATAAGAAGCCACATCGCGCGCTTCTGCCAGCGCCGCCTGCAAGATGAACGACGACGTTACGCACCTTCCGAACCTGATGTCCGCTTTAACTACGCGCCTCGAGGACGTGCCCACTCGCCTGGAAAACGTTTTCTGCCTCCTCAGGACTCACACGACCGTTCGCTCAGTGGCCGTGACTCGAGGCGTCGTTCACCCTCGCCTTCCAGTCGTTTCGTGTTACCCATCCGCCCCGTCCCTCGTGACCCCGACTTCCAACCAGAAAACTAGGCGCTGCCGTTTTGGAGGGGAAACTGTATCGTTCGGACTGATTGAAACGCTTCCAGAGCTCTCATCAAATGTGTTATCTGTTGAAGTGGAAGGTATTTGCGTGCAAGCTTTAGTTGACACCAGAGCCACTCTTTCTGTTGTGGATTCTAATCTGGGTTCTCGTCTACGAAACGTAGAGACCCCTTACCCTGGCCATTCGTTATTTAATGCAAACAGACATATTATGCAGCCTGTCGCGAGTTGTCCTGCGGGAGTGTTCATCGGGAAAGATCATCGTCATATCCGATTTACGGTCCTGTCACAGTGTTCTCATGAACTAATTTTGAATTGGGACTTTCTCTCCTCAGCTTCCGCCATCATATCCTGCCTCCACCCAGCCATTCAAACGGAAAGGTTCTCCGAACCGCCGGTTCTCAGAACCGGCAGAACCTTTCCGTATGCCCCGCGGCGGGTCAACAAACACCCTCTCATCCTTTCTCTCCAAAAATTCCCCGAACACCAACCCCCGGCTGACTTCCCTGTGACCTACTTCGCGGCTTAAACTATACAACCTTTACCCCTCAATATCTCCCCCGACATATTACCAAACCAATCCGCTTTCTCCATTTCACTTCCTTCTTTCCTTCTCCCCTCTCACCTGGGGGCCTGCCCCTATATAAAGCGTGACAGCCAGGCGAGAGATCGCCCTGAAGAAAGCAAGCCTCTTTGCTGAAACGTTGGCAACAATCGTGCTGTTACCTTGTTCGAAGTCTTCTTTTCTTTTGTTCTCTACCATCTTCAAAAGTTCAACTACTCCCTATATATATATATATATATATATATATATATATATATATATATATATATATATCGAAATCATGAAGTTCGATGGGCCAGTATAAAAATAGTGAAAGAAGTCGACTGACACGTTTCCCGTTTTTGTTGCCAACAGTTTCGGAGTTAGAAACTCCTTCTTCAGGGCTGTATTTTAATTTCTCACATTGCGCCTTTATACAAAAACTTCTGTGAGGGAGGGTTACTTCCCTCATCCCTACAGGAGAGGTCGCGGGTGAGGGGTGTTTCAAACAGTTTGAGCAAGTGAGGCATTCCGATTGGCTAGAAAGGTGGAAGGTGAGGGAAGGGGAAAGAACACGGACGAAAAGGCAGCACGAAAAACGTAACAAGAGGCACACAAGCAAATACAAGATCAAAAACAAGAGTGAGTCCTGCGCGCTCCGCAAAAGGTGTAACAGTAGTCAGCAGGAAAGGAAGAAGAGCAGAAAAAGAAAAAAAAAGAAAAAGGGGGGGGGGAATGAAGGGAGACGGACATAAGATGGCGGCACAGGCATAGATCTTCGATTCGGTCAAACTGCAAGGTCGCATGCATGCACGGCCCGACAAGTCAACACATGGTCCCCGCGCCATACTCGGAATTTCCTGTCTCATTTTCGGTTTTGTTTTATTACTGGTTAAACCTACAGCAGCTCTGGTCTTGGCGCCACTTCGACGAAACCGAGTGGTGCGGCAAAGCCTTGCTACGCGGCCAGCGAGCCGCGGAACAAGTAACACTTGGATTTGGTTTCGCTTGCGGCGCATTCTTCGGCCGTTTGTCTATCAGTGGTGCGGCGGTCATAATTCAGGGCGCCGTGCGTCGGCGGGCCCGCGGGGCGCGCTCACAGATGTTCAAGGTCACTGATGAGACGGTGGTGGTTGCCGAACGGGCGGGGAAGGGGGGAAATGGGGGTTTGGGGCGTTCTACCTATTTGTTTTGCTTGACTTGGTCCCTAAAGCGGGGTTTCCTTTTTTTCCTTCTTGCTTTCTTTTTAAGTTGTATGCACGGTCCTGGTTCTGTGTTCACTCCCTCCAATGCCCGAAAGGTCCCGATATTTCCGTCTAAGGCGCAGCTTTTTGTCGCAAGAATGAGAGACGGCCCGGGTCCTCATTGATGCCATGGGTGAATGCCTGGAATTTATGTATAAAGTAGGACTCCCTCTGCTCGCGTTCGAGGGAAGAGCGGAAGCCGGACTGCAGGAGAGTGATTCTGATATGCTCAATGGAATGGTCCGGCAGGCGCATATGTTTGGAAAATGGTAGATCCGGCTGTGAGGTGACGTGGGATTTGTGGTTGTTGAATCTGAGTCGGAATGCATTCTCGGTCTGGCCAATATAGTCCTTGCCACACATTTCGCAGTGCAGTCTGTATACGACGTTACTTGAATCACAGTCGAGGCTTTCTTTTATTCGGAAGGAAAATTTGGAAAAGTTAGATTTTGCCGTGTCGGTTGGGGTGATGAGGGGACAGATTTTGCAGCGCGTTTTCCCGCATGGGCGGCAGCCTGAGTGTTGTTTCGGGATCCCAATTTTAGCCTTAACAAGCACATCTCTTAAGTTCTTGTCTTTACGATACACTACACGGGGTGGTTCGGGGAAGATAGCTGACAGGTGCTCACTTTGTCTGATCATGTTGAAATGCTTGCTCAGTATGTTGTTTACTCGTGGCATGTTCGCCCCGTATGTTAATATCAGGTTGGTCTGGGGTGTTTCCTTTTTTTGTGAATTGGCTTTTGACAATGCTGACTGGCGGTCTGTTTGGCGGGCCCGGTTGATTGCGTCATCAATTATATTTTCTGGGTAATTTTGATTCAGAAGGGTGTTCTTTAGATTTTGCATATATATATATAAATATATATATATATATATATATATATATATATATATATATATATATATATATATATATATATATATATATATATATATATATATATATATATATATATATATAAGAAAAGAAAACTGAACAAGGTAAAAGCACGATTGTTGCCCACGTTTCAGCAAAGAGACTTCTTTCGTCAGGGCGATCTCTCGCCTGGCTGGCACGCTTTATACAATGGTAGGTCCCCAGGTGACAGGGGAGAGGGAAAGAAGGAAGTGAAATTGAGAAAGCGGATTGGTTTGGGAGTATGTCGGGGGAGATATTCAGTGGCAGAGAAGGTTGTATAGTTTGCGCCGCGAAGTAGGTCACAGGGAAGTGAGCCGGGGGTTGATATTGGGTGAATTTTTGGAGAGAAAGGATGAGAGGGTGTTTGTTGACCCACCGCGGGGCATACGGAAAGGTTCTCAGAACCGCCGGAAGCAGACAAGGCGGTGAGAATTGGGTCCTTATCAGAAACTATCTGCAAGGCTAAGGTGAAAAGAAAAGGTAGAGAAGGGTGGAAATAACAGGTCAAGAAAAAAAAAACAGGGAGGGAAACCACACAAACCCACACACAGAAGAAAAAGCAATGACCCGGCAACTGAAATGGCAACATTCTTGGAACAGGCCTGTCCTGAAACTCAAAAACGAAAAGATAAAGTTAGAGTGACGTGCGGGGCACAAGACCACGCTGAGAAAAAAAAAGAGAAATAAAATAACTAAAATGAAATTCCAAAAGCAAAGTTTGGAGGGATGCGGGTGAGTATTAAGCTACAAGCTAAGGAATGAAAGAAATGAAATTAGGCGACCAGGTAAAGATCAGAGGGAGGGGTTATAGTCTTTGGATAAGGTATATGTAAGACAGTGCCTATTTCTGTATTCCCGGTGAATATCGCAAGGATTCCAAGTTGCTCCTAGACAAATTATTTCCAGTAGGTTCCATGGAGTTGAATTTGTGTATTAAATAGGATTCTCGGTATTTCCTGTCCCTAGGAGACCTGAAGTTTCACTGAAGTACATACAACTTAAGGTCATCAAAATTGTGGCCTGGTTGGTTGAAATGCTGCGCTACAGCTCTGGAGGATTTGCTAAGAGTATCTGCCCGGTGACTATTAAGACGTAGGCTCATAGGTTGACTCGTTCCGCCTATACACTGTTCGTGGCACATTGAGCATTCCAACATATACTCAATGTTGGATGAAGTGCACGTAAAACTTGAATTAATCTTGTGGACATAATTACTGGCTGTGCTTTTTACAATTCAGTCGGCCTCCAGGTGCCTGCAAGTCTTGCATCTAGGGCGGGAACATCTGGCTATGACTGGTTGCTTTGAAGGCCCTATTTTAGCATGCACTAAAATATCTTTTAGACTCCTGTTTCTCCGGTAGGTAACCCTTGGGGCTTCCGGGAAAGTCTTTTTAAGTCGGTCGTTACTGGCAAAAATGGGGTAGTACTTGCGCAGTAGTGTGTTACGTTCGGGAGGGCGTTTGAAAATTTAGTTATTAGGGCAGGCAGCCTGGCGCTTTCGTTTTGTCGCTGTTTGTTGAGCACGTGATCCTTTTTGAGATTAAATGCACGTTGGTACGCCTGATAGAGCAAGCTTTTGGGATGGTTCCTGTTAATAAGGGTGGACTTGAGTTCACCTAGGTGCTCTACGTAGTCACTGTCATCACTGCATACTCTTCTGAGCCTGGTGGCTTGTCCTACAAAGAAGCCTTGCTTGCAGTGTCTTGGATGATGGCTTTTATAGTCTAGGTACTGCTGCCTGTCAGTTGGTTTTCTAAAACGCGTGGTTGTAATTTTACCGTTGCCTAAAATGACGGTAGTATCTAGAAGTTCACTTCTTCTTCAGAATACTGGCAGGAGAATTTAATAGTCGGATGCGAATTATTCAGATGAGATATAAACGTTTCTAGAGCCGCGTGACCGTGTTCCCGAATTATGAAGATATCGTCTATGTAGCGGAGGTAAACCTGAGGTTTATGAGGAAAAGAGTTTAATAGAGTGGCTTCAAGTTGCCCCATGAAAATGTTGGCATGGGTCGGCGCGAATGGAGTACCCATGCTGGTTCCAAAAATTTGCAAAAAGTAAGAAGAGTCGAATTCAAAATAATTGAGAGTTAAAACTAGTTTTAACAAAGTTATGTACACTTCCGGCGCATGTTGCGGCGGGTTGTCTGATAGAGCTTTTGAAATAGCTTCAATTCCTTCGACGAAAAGGATGTTTGTATACAATGCAGCAACGTCAAGTGTAACAAGAGCCCCGTGTACATGGACGCTACGGGGGCGAGGTGAGTTGAGTGGCGGGTTCAGCTTACCTCGACGCGTCCGTGTTTATATGAACCCCGTCTAAAGAATAGAGGTGGGGGGAGCGGCGGGGTTCACTGAAAAGGGGCTACCGTATTTTCACGATTCTAACGCGCACCCTCTTTTGCTAAAAGGTAGCTTAATATTTGTGTGGGCGTTACAATCGGGCTAAAAACCGAAATAGGCTTCAAAGCCGCCAGTAGCATTGCCATGCGCAACGGACATGAAGTACCCGCAAAATCCAACTTAATCCAATAAAAACAATCCGTCAACACCACGTGAGTGAATTTCGGCGCACTGACTCCTCAATGGCATGCCGCATACCCTGTCAGCTGTTGCACATTTTTTTGTGCCTCTGCTTAGCCCCTAACGCTTAGATCAAGGCACTTGAAATCGCAAGCAGCTCCAGTGTTCCCCGCTATAACTTTATTTCCAGCAGCAGCTGGATAAGCAACCTTGTGAAGCACAATTCATTTTTGGCTTCCAGAGCTGCATGCACCAAATAAAATCTCCCTCTTCCAGGTACGTGGTGTCATGTCATTTCCATCTGCGCAGTACCGTCAGTGTCACATTTCTTTTTGTTCAAATTTTCCTGCGCGAACTTACCCGCGCGTTACGATTGGGGGCGCGTTAGAACCGCGCAAATACGGTATTATGCTCCCCGCGGCCCGCCGACTCAGCCCGACGAGCGAGCTAACCCACCCCCTGCCTCCGAGTTGACTGGACTCGCCGCGACGGCTCTCTGACCCACCCCGTCCGCTTATAAGCCCCGTGTACATGGACGCGACGAGGGCGGGGTGAGTTGAGTGGCGGGTTCAGCTTACCTCGACGCGTCCGAGTTTATATGAACCCCGTCCAAAGAGTCGAGGTGAGGGGAGCGGCGGGGTTCACGGAAAAGGGGCTACCGTATTTTCACGATTCTAACGCGCACCCTCTCTTGCTTAAAGGTAGCTTAATATTTGTGTGCGCGTTACAATCGGGCTCAAAACCGAAATAGGCTTTAAAGCGACTAGCAGCATTGCCATGCGCAACGGACACGAAGTACCCGCAAAATCCAACTCAATCCAATAAAAACAATCCGTCAACACCACGTGAGTGAATTTCCGCGCACTGATTCCTCAATGGCATGCCGCATACTCAGGTCAGCTGTTGCACATTTTTTTTGTGCTTCTGCTTAGCCCCCTAACGCTTAGAATTATGAAGATCAAGGCACTTGAAATCGCAAGCAACTTCAGTGTTCCCGCTATAACTTTATTTGCAGCAGCAGCTGGATAAGCAACCTTGTGAAGCACAATTCATTTTTGGCTTCCAGAGCTGCATGTCAAATAAAATCTCCCTCTTCCAGGTACGTGGTGTCATGTCTTTTCCATCTGCGCAGTACCATCAGTGTCAATTTTTTTTCGAATTTTCCTGCGCGAAGTTACCCGCGCGTTACGATTGGGGGCGCGTTAGAACCGCGCAAATACGGTATTCTGCTCCCCGCGGCCCGCCGACTCAGCCCGACGAGCGAGCTAACCCACCCCCTGCCTCCGAGTTGACTGGACTCGCCGCGACGGCTCTCTGACCCACCCCGTCCGCTTATACATGGGGCGGTCGAGTCCAAAAAACCTGTTTATTTCGACTCAACGCGCCCTCGTCGGGTCAATGTAAACGGGGCTATACATGGGGGTGTCGAGTCCGAAAAACCTGTTTATTTCGACTCAACGCGCCCTCGTCGGGTCAATGTAAACGTGGCTAAGGAGGGTTCCACTTGGTAGGCGCCCACCCTCATTTATCTCTTCTATTATGCGGAGGGAGTGGGGGGTGTCGTGAACGAATGGAGGAAGAAGAGTCGGAATTTCAGATAGGTAATGATTCAGAAACAGAGATGATGCTTCTGTTGGGATATTGTTATTCGAAACTATGGGTCTGCCAGGGATGTCGGCAGTGAATAATAATTCTACGGGGACTTAGTGGACTTTTGGGAGGAGGTAAAAACGGCCTGCATGCTTATTATTCGGTTTCATGAAATTAAATCAGTGGTCGTTATTAATTCTCTAGATGGCAGATCTGTGAGGCTCTGAAGGATTTTTAGGCTGTATTACTGGCTCGGATCGTTATCTAAGGGCTTGTAGTGGCAAGGGCTATTGAGCTGCCTATAAGCTTCATCTTTGTATTTTCCCATAGGTAAAACAACTACGCTACCACCTTCGTCGGCTGGTTTTATGACTATGTCGGTTCTGGCTGATAGGCTGTTCAGGGTAACTTCTTCCGACGGGGTTAGGTTCTTGCGCTTGTTTGATCGCTTGGTTGTTGCCAATATTTCTCTTGATACTGATTTTAAGTACCGATCTAATTCTGGAGATTGATCTACATCTGGAGTCCAAGTGCTAGGAGGGTGGAGGGTGCATTCGTTAAAGGAGTACTGACACCAAATTTTGATACCTAAAAAATGATATAATTGGCTTCAGTAGTTTGTACAGATGCCTCACAGAAATTTTTGCAGCGATCGGAGGCCGGAATCACATCTAAAATCGATTTTGATTGTCCAGGCCGCGAGCTTCCACAAATCGGCAGCACTAGCGCAATCGCTTTCGGCGTGACGAAACATTGGCCTACGTGTCTGGCCGGTTCAGGGTGACGTCATATAGTCGTTTTCAGAACCGGGAACGATATCCTGCGCTGCTGTTGTCGGTGGTATTCGTTTGGGCAGGAGACGTGGGCGTAGCTGTGTGAGCAATGCTTGTAAACGTTGCGTGTTCGACGTCTTTGCTCTTCAGTTCGTTGCCGGCGCATGGTGTTCGGCACTGGTGCCGAAAACGGCGTGGTGCGCGATGTCGACGGGCACCGCGGCGACGCGGCGGTGCGCGTCGCCGAGCTCGCCCAAGTTGTGCTATGGCAAGCTCGCGGTATGCGAAGTACTGCTCGTGGAAGCCTGCCCGAGCAAATCGACGACGACGCCAAGATGCATTATTTTCCACGCGACGGCATGCAGCGCTAAACGTGGACTTCGTGGAGTTCGTGCACGCCGGCGGCCGCAAGAACTGTCGCCCAAGCCAGCGGGCTCGGGGTTGCACGGGTCACCTTGGGTGTTGGGCACTTAGTATTCGTTCGCTGGTATCTGTACAACTACGAATGACCATCCCTTACACAACTTTTCACCACACTATCATCCCCTTTTTCGCATACGAAGCTTTATTTTGGCAATAATTTCCCTTTCTGCGATCGGTGACCAAGACATCTGCCGCGGCCTGTTTTGATACTAGCGCGCAGGTGGCGCCATCTTTCGGCCGCTCGCCGCACCGTGGTGCCGACAGTGCTGGGTCGGAGCGCCGAACCCCCGCTGCCGGTCAGCGCAGGCTTACCATTGCGGCAAATATCTGAACGCCACTTTTAAATTCAGCGCTGATAATAACTCCTAGCACAATTTTCAACACACTAACATCTAGTTTCTCGCATGTAGAGCTTCTTTTTTGTGATCAGATTGATTAGAAGAGTGGCGACAAGCTGTTGCTATCACGGTCTGCGCCGGTTCGAGCCGCAGTGATATTAAAAAACGGACGACGGCAAAGACATCGCCGGCCTAATCGCCTGGCCAAATAAAGTTGTTCTGTCTGTCGGGTGGCAGTGACTCATCCGAGTCTGAAGATTCAGACGACATGTCGACTGCGCGGGCGAGTCGCGGACCATGCGCAATCGTAGCAGACGATGCGGCGAACGCATGGAGGAAAGAAAAACGTCCCTGACGTCACGGGTGAGACCGTGACGTAAGGCTTCCCGCTTGCAGGCTGGCCTTCGAACGGCCATTTTCCCGCGCGGCGACCAAATTTGAAATTGGTCGCAATAAACGTGCTACAATTAATTCTGTGTTGGCGGCTGACGGCTTTCGGTTCGATTTTCGTAATTACTAGGCCAATAGCTATTCTTTACAGCATAAAAACTGAAAGCGAGAAATTTCGTGTCAGTACTCCTTTAATGTCAGGTTGGTCCTGCTTTTCCGAAAAAAAATCGCTTAGTCTCATTCTCCGAGAAAATTCAGTGAGATCTTTATGTACCTCGTATTCATTCACACGGTTATTTGTGGGACAGAAAGTTAGACCTCGTTCTAGGATACCTTTTTCGTCGGCCGTTAGTGCTTTCGAATGTCAATGACATTGCTGGGGCCGGCAGCGTGGGAGCTCGTTTTTTCTTTAGGATTATTGGCTGGGGGATGAGGTTCTACTAAAGCAATCTCTGTATCGCGGGGCAACATTGCATGACCTAATTCTCCATAGTCCAACTCCTACTACGGCTCTATACTGCTTTGGTTGGGTCTCGTTTAGACTATGGCAGTGTGGTATATGGGTCGGCGAGTAAAACAGCGTTGCGAATGCTTGACCCAGTGCTACACTTGGGGCTACGGCTTGCGTCGGGTGCTTTTCGCACTAGCCCTGTCGAGAGTCTGTATGCCGAGTGTAATAAGTGGAGCCTTGAGAACCAACGGACATACATGGACTTACTTTATGCTTTTAAAATTTCATCGCTGAATAACCATCCTTTTTATCCTGTCTTTAACGACACATCCACATCTGTGCTTTTTGTAAATCGCCCATCCGTTCCTCTGCCCTTTTCACTTAGAGTGAGAGAGCGAGCCTCGGATCTGAGCGCTTCGTTTTTATATGTGTACAGATCATCCTTTTCAGACATTTTACCTCCTTGGAAAGTTCGTCCTGTGTCCTACGACCTTTCTTTTATGAAACTTGACAAAAATCGGGTACCGCGAGCTGCAATACTGCAGCACTTTCTGTCTCTGCAGTTTAAATACCCACTTGCAGAATTTCACAGTGACGCGTCTAAAACCTCCACTATGGTCTCCTGCGCTGCTCATGGTCCGAATTTCAGTGCAGCCAGAACCATGAGCGTCCACACGACAATTTTTTCAGCAGAAGCGTATGGGATTTTGCTGATTGTACGTCACATACTTGAAAATCAAATTCCGAAGTCTATCATCTACACAGATTCCTTGAGTGTTGTTCGCGCACTGTCATCGCATACACCCCCCAAAAACCACATAGTTAATCTTGTATTTAACACTATCATGTCTGTGTATGCAAAGAAGCATCAGCTGCTCCTCTGCTGGGTTCCAGGACACGCTGGGATCGCTGGGAATGAGTTGGCAGACGAGAGGGCTGCTGCTGCTGCACTCAGGAACACTGTAGACATAACAACCGTACCCTACACAGACCTCAAGCCACACATAAAACAACACCTCCGCAGAACATGACAAACACACTGGGACGAAGAGACAGACAACAAACTACATGTAATAAAGCCACACTTGGGGCGGTACACAGCTGACTCACGCAACAGACACACGGAAGTCGCCTTGGGTAGGCTGCGGATAGGGCACACCCATGCGACGCACTCGTATCTGCTGACGGGATCTTCTAGACCCCAGTGCAGCAGGTGCGGAGAGGCCCTATCCGTAGTGCACATACTAATCACATGCAAGGCACTTCACACAACACGACACAAACACTTCAGAGAACTCTACAGACAACATATTCCCCTACATCCATTGTTTTTTCTAGGTGACGATGCCATTGTTTCTGTGAAACGTGTGTTTGAGTATTTGTCAGAGGTCAAGTTTTTAAACCTCATTTCCTATCACGCATCATGAAATCTGGCCCTATACACCAGCCATGCTCATTGTCGTCTTGTGATTTTACTTTGTTTTTGCTGACTTAGTTATTGTTTAAGGTTTCACCCCTCATATATGACTATTGTTTTGGCGCTCTTTGCCCCAGTTGGCCTTGCGCCATAAACATCCAACCATCATCATCATCATTCTCCATAGTCCGGCTATTGAGAGGCTGATTCTCTACAGTGCAGGCAGTAATTGGCGAGGAAGCTGGTCACGTTGAAACTTAACCGCTTGCCTATTACTAAGATCATTTTCCTTACGATTTATAAAAATATTGAGATCTATTTTCTCCTGCTCAGTTAGTGAAAGAGCTTCAATCTGGTCGTTGAAGAGGCTGAGTTGGCTAGTACAGTGGTCTCTAAGAATTTCTAGGAAGGAAAGCGAAGCATTATTGAGAATACCTTGCCACCTGGAAGCTAGTTCAGGAGGGAGCTCACCGAGGGCACAACTAACTTTTAGGCAGAGGCCTTTTGGGATCTTTTTGCTTTGGAGATACGAGGAGAACGTTTTCAGATGAAATCTGTATTTGGTTTGTTTGCCGGCTAGTTTTCCAGCATTGAGGAAAGAGTGGGATTTAGGGGTTGGAGCATCCGGTTTACTTGGTGGTAGTCATTTGTGCTTGTTTCGAGCAAACCTCCGGGGTGACACTTTTTTGCTTGGAGTCAGTTGTTTAGGGAGGCTGCTTGGGGTGAGGTCCACATCGATGCCTGCTTGGGTGCCTGTTTGCGTTATACTGCGTGTTGGTGTCTGCGTGAACCATGAGCGTGATGTCTTTGGTGGGTCGGGTTGTTGTTCGCCTGCGTGCTGTACAGCTGGTGTTGCGGCCATGTCCACGGTTTGTGTGCTGGCGTCACATGTTCTGTTCTTAGGTGGACATGACATTTCGCTACTGTTGGGGGTGTTGGGTTGGTTCTGTTGTTCTGTGCTGGCCGGAGACGGGAGGCTGATGCGTGAAGTTGGGAGCGTCACCTTAAATGAGCTCCTCAGCCTGCGCTTGATATTTTCTGAAATCAGTCGGACGCCTCGAAAGTTAGGGTGTAGTCCGTCCTTGGCCAGGTGTCCTAGGGGGTCGTTGTGAACTTTTGCGTGGTGGATGCTGTGAACGTTTCCTTTGTTGTGTCCAAGGTACATGAGGAAGTCGTTAAGCTTAGCTGACCTTTGTGAGTGAGCTAGAGGTCTGTGTGTCTGGGGTATGTCTGGCTTGTGTTTGTTTTAGATCCTGGGAAGTACTGTTGTGAGGGCTATCTATGCTTTGGGCCTGTTGGTCTGAACGTCGTGAATAAGACTTTTCATGGCCTCGATGGTGCTTTCAGCGGTGTTGTTCTTTAAGTCGTTAGTGCCAAAGTGAAGAATAAAGTGAGTGATGTTGCGTGGGGCGGCGTCAATGAGTTTTCTGATGTCATGGGTTGTTTCGCCGCTTTGAAAGCTGATGTATGGTGAATGTTGTCCGGAAGGGAAGTGGTCGTGAATGTACTTAAAGTTGCTATCACCGATCAGAGCTACGTGTGCCAGGGAGAGGAGAGGGGGCTTACCTTGTTCCGTCATCTTCGTACACGAAATCCAGGGAGCAGTTGAACTTTTGAAGATGGTAGAGAACACAAGAAAAGAAAACTTTGAACAAAGTAAAAGCACGATTGTTGCCAACGTTTCAGCAAAGAGACTTGCTTTCGTCAGGGCAATCTCTCACCTGGCTGGCACGCTTTATATAGGGGTAGGTCCCCAGGTGAGAGGGGAGAAGGAGAGAAGGAAGTGAAATTGAGAAAGCGGATTGGTTTGGGAGTATGTCGGGGGAGATATTGAGGGGCAAAGAAGGTTGTATAGTTTGAGCCGCGTAGTAGGTCACAGGGAAGTCAGCCGGGGGTGGATATTCGGTGAATTTTTGGAGAGAAAGGATGAGAGGGTGTTTGTTGACCCGCCGCGGGGCATATGGAAAGGTTCTCAGAACCGCCGGAAGCAGACCAGGCGGTGAGAGTGGGGTCCTTATCAGAAACTATCTGCAAGCCTCAGGTAAAAAGAAAAGGTAGAGAAGGGGGAAATAACAGGTCAAGGAAAAAAGAAAAACAAAAGAGAAAAAAAAAACAGGGAGGGAAACCACACAAACCCACATACAAAAGAAAAGGCAATGACCCGGCAACTGAAATCGCACGTGTCACCCACGGCAACATTCCTGGAACAGGCCTGTCCTGCAACTCAAAAACGAAAAGATAAAGTTAGAGTGACGTACGGGGCACAACACCACGCGGAGTAAAAAAGAGAGAAGTAAAATAAATAAAATGGAATTCCAAAAGTAAAGGTTGGAGGGATGCAGGCGAGTATCAAGCTAGAAGCTAAGGAATGAAAAAAAAAAGAAATTAGGTGACCAGGTAAAGATCAGAGGGAGGGGTAATAGTCTTTAGATAAAGTATATGCAAGACAGTGCCTATTCTGCTCGAGTTAACAGAGTAGTGATAATATAGCAGCGGAGCACGTTTGGCACTATCAGCGCGCCCAATTCAGGCCGCTGATGTTGAAAAAGCAAGGCCTGTACGAACATCCGCGAACAGCGCCGTCTAGAATCGAGTTGCAATATGCGCTTCGTTACGTAAAGCAGATAACCCAGGTATTCCCTTTAAAACTCCGGCCTGGCCCCAGCCTTCTTTTAAAGCTCCGCTCTCTAAAAGCGGCGCGGTGCGGCTCCGATATCCCCGGCGTTCTCTTCTTCCACTGAAATGTGTTTGCTATGGGGTTTGAGGGTGGCTCCTGTGCAGCACAGCGCAAGCCCAAACCAAGGCCGGACTGGGCGCGCACTTTCGCGCTCGCCGCTCCACCAGTCCGGCCGTGCCCAAACCAAGTAAGCGAAGCACTTCACTAATGCGAAAGGAACGCGCCCTTCTCTGGACTGTCAAACGTGACCAGCTTTGTTTACGTGAGGACGGCAGGCCTTTAGTTAGACATCACCCCTATTTAGCGTGTCATAACCTCGTTTCAACCTCTTACGAATGGGTTTTAGACGTGTGATCTGTCGTCTGTTGTGTTTTTGCTGTGTATGAATACGGCTGCCATTGGAAAGTCTTGTCGCCTTTGCCGCTCCTATTGTACGGACTAGAGCGAGCACTTCCTTCGGACCAAACCCCCCCCTACCTGTAACTGTGGCAGTATTTCACTGATGGTGGCATGAAGACTTCATTCGTTCATTGTTTTCTGATAAGCTTTGTTACCGGAGCATCAAATGCAAGTGACTTCGTGGCTGCGACGCTACCCCATCGGCGATGTGGACGCCATGGCAGCCATAGTTGGGTGGGGCTTCGGCCACTACACCGCCCCCACGAATGGGCTGGACATGTGTGATTGACACGATAACTCGGAGGAAACTCGGGAGAGATATTGCACGGCCAAGTTGAACTCGTGACGCTCATGTTGGCGGCTGCTGCGGCGTGGTTCATTGTTCACGGTTGGCGTAGTAGGCATGTTTATATCCCAGAAGAGTTTTTTCGTTAGCGGAGGAGGAATTTGAAGCCCGTTTTTGTCTCTCGAAAGTACTATGCATTGGCTGTGCTGCCATCTGAGGCCCGACCTCATTTGCGACGACTCTGAGGCGGGTTTTGATCCATGACTGCTGAGGAGCAAGTGTTCCGTTCGCTGCAGTTTTACGCGACGGACATTTTCCACGGAAGCGTTGCTAGCCATCGCTGCAGCTACCGCCCTCAGTAGCTGCGGACAAGTTTTTCTCATTTTTTACATGGTTAGCCGGACATGGCGTCAGCAGGCTCTACCAAGCGTTTATCCGTCTGCAGCGATAGCGTACGTTTCAGTCGTGGTTGCTCGATGGATAGGAAGTTTCCATCGTGTGGCCATGCTGCAGTTATCGTCTGCTAGCAAAACGTTCTGATGTGGCATTGCATGACCGTATGACTCATTTATTGTCAGCGCGGCAGACGGTTTCTCTTGAGGCGGTTCGTGTCGCACCATTCTTGAAAAAACTTTACTGGCGGGATAGTATATAATAAATGGCTTGTGTCTATTATCGGAGGCAATCTTTACGCATTTCAACGGGTTTTGTCCAGCGTCTCTGTCGTCTGGCAGGAAGCGGATCATGCAAACCTTTGGAAGGGAAGATTTAGACCTAAAGAAACAGCGCGACGCCAGAAAGAGGGTGAAAACATAGAGTCCATAAAAAAACCAACGACTGTGGAGAGCTTCGTCGAACCAGAGCTGTGAAGAGAAAAGTGAAACAAATGAAACAAATTTGCAAACCTGTGGTTGTTGCTATTCCTTTCTTCGTAGAACATGCTCAATTGGGTGACTTGCCCGCAATCGAGCGATTTGAGGAACGAAATGGCTCGGTTTCGAAAATTCACAAAACTGTGAATTGGAAAAGTAAAAGTTGTAGAATAATGCGTGCCACATGAACATGGTGGCACATGAGAAGGACAGGTGCACACCAGCCTCGCAGAACCCCGATTATAGGGAGGCTGTGCTGTCTTCTTCCTGACGAGGTCACTACGAAATGAAAGAGAAGAAACTGAAGCAAACACAGTGTAGCAGAAAAAAAGCCGGTAGAATGCCAAAATTCTTGCAGAAAGACAAAGAAATAAAAGCGATGAAAAATACGCCAGTGCATTATATCAGTTAATAATTACCGCAAGTACAATCATCAGTTCTTAATAAGTATCGCAAGTACAATGTGTCAGCCGTTATTAAGAATCGCCAAGCTTTCGCCCTTGAATCACGTAAGCATATGGAAGTGCTTCTAAAAAATTGCGTATCTGAAACCGGACGCAGGGTTTCGATAACACCGAGCAGCAATTACTTGAGGCGCGTTTTGATGTGGCGCATTTAAATCACCCGCTTTCTTTTTTGGCCGTGTCTAGAGTGCCGTCTGACGGTATTTTATGCACTCCACTATATCGACGTCTACCGGCATTTGGGGGCAAAATTGGCTAGTCTGGCAGTACATCGCTCTAGATGACGTAAAGCTAGGCAACCTAACCTAAACATAACCTAAAATAACCTAACGCACACAAAGAAATGATTTAAAACACCCAGACTAACCTAAGGCATAAAAATTACAGCTCAATTAAATAACGAAAAAAAAAAAACAACCGAGGCAACAGCGGGTCTCGAACCACCGACTTTGGGATAAAGAAGCTTAGACGGATCCTCTACACAACATCGACAGGCTATTTCGGTGTTTTTTTTTTGTTTTTCTTTACTGCATTGAAAACTGCCCTTAATACAGCCTACAAAAGTTATGAGTCATCCAAGAAGATGCACATCACTGCAGCTAAACTAAGCCGTCCGTTAAAACTCTGGCAAGCAGACGCACGCGTCCAACAGATGCAGCCATTCTGGTGGGTCACTTTGCGCCGCATAAATGCTCCGCACCAACGCAGTTTGCTCCCGAAAAATGGACTTCGTTGGGCGAGGGGGTTCCGCGTGCCTGTCCGTCATGCGGCACTTCCACAAGCTATACAATCCGATCACAACAAATATATCATAGGGCACTCCAGTAACATCTCTAAAAGGCAAGAACCGAATTGTATAAGGGGTAATGTCCATGTCCTTTTTAAGAGTTCGTTGCAACACATCCCAGAAAAACACCGCATCCCGGCACAAAACAAAACAATGATCAATGGTTTCAGGTTGATTGCATAAACGACAATTTTCAGACCAAGGAATAGACATTCCTTTCTCGCGCAACCATGTTTTCACGGGGAGTGTTGATGTATGCAGCTTAAAGAAAAACGTTTTTGCATTTGGAGGAAGACACATACGTGTGACCCGCTTCAAAACACTGTCCTTATGGTGGCCAGTGTAAGGCTGGCGATAAACCGGCACTGGGAACAGACTCTCTAATAAAGTGTTCGTCAAAGCCTTCCTGGAAAGGGTAAACAGATATTGCAGGGAAAACCTCGCAGTAAGGATATTGAAGGTGTCGACCACCTCCTTTAAAAACTCCCATGGCGGCTTCGTACTGACTTTACCAGTGGAGACAAGCAAAAACGGTAAATGAAAACTTATGCGCTGTTGAATAACGTTGAGCAGAAGTGGATGATGCGTCACCTTATAGAAGAAAAACCGAGATACAAGCTGGTGTACAAACAAATGTATCAGCCCAGCACCCCCAGACACTAATGGAAGAAACAAATTGTCCCTACGCATAGGTTCCCATTGGGACCCCCAAACAAATGTTGCAAAAACTCTATGTAGAGCTTGTACTTTAGAACGCGCACAGTGGAGTACTTGCAGCACATAAACAAGCTTTGCGACAAGGAAGACATTACAAACGTGCGCACGCGCAAACACAGAAATTTCGGTGGTGCTAGCCTAGTGTTAAATATTCCAATGTCGTCGGACGGCACTGTAGCCATGCCTGCACCGATCAGCTAGAGTTCCGTCGTGCGCCACTCTAGACACTGCGTTCTTTTTTTGCCAGTCGGCCTTAGTCACGTTATTGCATTGTCTGCCACCGACGGCAGAAACGAGCAGACACTCTTCTTAGGACAGAGAATTTCAAACTAAAAAGCTCGTAAGAACGCCTAAAATAAAAAATAATGAAATTTCTAGTGAAATACAGACTAATAAAATAAAAGCGCGATAAAGTAATGTAGGTGGATTTGCGTGCCCCAGAAGCCACCAGTGCAGCAGTGGAACGAGAGACAGCCGTGAAAAACGCGCCACGCCCTAGTCGCGCCTCCTTGGAACGCGCTGCCGTGGACTGTTACGCCACCCCAATAATCAGCAAATATCATGAATTGCATTTTAAAAGCGCCTGAAGTGCGCCTCGAAATATCATCACGTTACGTGGGCGTCACTAGAGCTCGTGTTTCTCGAGTTTCGCTCAATGTCGGGCCTTCTGGAATAGCACCCCAGGTTCCACACCCGACAGCGCGTTTGATGCCACGCGGCCCCGCTACCATTTTTAAGTGCGAAGCACTTCTTAGTCGGGCCTACTCCTGCTTCCACCGCCGTCCTCCGTCCGCAGCCTAGCAACGGAGCTAGCTACCGTGCCTAGCAACGGCGCCGGATTTCCGACGCGTGAGGCCGCTCGCATAGCGCCTCCTCTCCCCCCTCTACTACTCTCCTTAAGCCCCTTTACTACTCTCCAGCTCGCAACACCCTCTCTCGGCGCGCCAGCCAGGCCACTACAATATATAAAAAAAAACAGCATCCGGCGCCAGGTTTCGATCCGAGGACTTTGCGGCCGCAGCGCGACGCTCTACCGACTAAGCCACGGACGCGATTTTTTTTTTCTTAAACAATAACTTTATTTACACATAAATATACACGTCATGCCGAGTGTTACACATGGTTCCGGAGCAGCTCTGACAGTGGATGTGTCGGTTACATGTTTGGGGTGTAAGATGAAAACGAACGTGAAACCGAGAGAAGAAAAAAAGGGCAAAGAGACACGAAAACAAAAATACAAGGACACTGAGAACAGCAACACAGGCTCTACAAAAAACAAAGGCTGAAGGAATTGTGTGCGTCCTATTGGCTGGCGCTATCTCTCCTGTTTCTCAAAACTTGGTCAACGTAGATACGCTGGCCCGTTAAACACTCCAGCCCCCACCCCCCCCCCTTTTTTTTTTTAATGGCTTAGGCGTTTCCCTGCCTGCGCCTTTCCTCATTTGTTTTGTAGCACTTCAGCGCACGGCTGCCTCGGGCGAGCATCCTTCGCAGTTCCAGGTCGCAGTCAAATGTGCCCAATGCGCTGACCGTCCATTGGACCTCCCGCAGAAAGTGTCGCCATGCGGGTTGTGGGTGGAGGGCGCACTCCACTGCTTCTACCCTCGCTTTACAGAGGCCGTGAAGTCCGATGGCTAGGACACAATCACGGAAAGCGGGGTGCTCTGTGTCCACGCACAGGAACTTGAGGCCCGGCCAAGTGACGTTCCACGACGTTCTGAAGCACGATTGTATTTCGTGCCAGAAATACATCGCCGTGTTGCAGTCAAGGAATGCATGTTCTGCGGTTTCCGGTTTGCCGCACAGGAGGCATCCGGCGCCCCAGGGGAGGAAGAAGCCCCGCTCCTGCTGACGCGCCATGACTGGCAACACTGCCGCGTGGAAACGGAAGAAAAAAAAATTCCCCCGCATTTCCCCGAGGGGGAGAATGTGAAAGTGCGAATGCACGGTTGTCGGCCCGCTTGCGGCGCTTGCGCTCGGCCCCCGCAGCCCACCGCCTCGCCGCCTTCTCTTCCATCTCTTCCATCGGGTTTGTAGTATCACGTGTACACCACGCAGTTATCAAGCCGCTATAACGCCGCTGAGTCGCCAACGCACGCCGCTGACGACGTAGTTTGAATGCGTTATAGATATAAGGCGCGTCACTAACACTGATACCAGCGTCGCGTCCGTGGCTTGGTCGGTAGAGCGTCGCGCTGCGGCCGCAAAGTCCTCGGATCGAAACCTGGCGCCGGATGCTGTTTCTTTTTTTTAAATATAGAGGAGCACTGCGGACGCCGACGCCGCCGCCGCCGCCGCCGGCGGTGGATGGTTTGGGGTCGCTTATAAAGTGCATTCGCACTTAAAAATCTTTTGTGCCGACTGGGATGGCGGATTGCCTGACCCGCTTGAGCACATCGCCTCCACCCTGAGGGACCGGTGGCTGACGGTACAGGGGTGGTGGCAGTGTCTGAGCAACTAGGTCCCAGTATAACTTTCGCGGCTTCACAGCGAGCAGGTATTCCCAAGAAAAACACGTCTGAAGTGAAGCCACAGCACTGGCTATCTCCCTGTAGAACCCGGTGATGCGAGAGCCATAATCGACAGGCGCTGATGTGGCAAGCCACGGCCGCAAGTGAAAGGAGCCTAGGCATGTTAGTAACGCGCCTTATATCTTTAACGCATTCAAACTACGTCGTCAGCGGCGTGCGTTGGCGACTCAGCGGCGTTATAGCGGCTTGATAACTGCGTGGTGTACACGTGATACTACAAACCCGCTAGTTCTGCATTCTCTCACGTGACTGCGCCTCCTCTCCCTTCACTCCGGTCGGCGTTTCGCAGCTGCGGTGCGCTGCGGTGCGGTGCGCTCCTCCTCTCGAACATACACGTTAATTCACCAAGATTTCCGCACAGGGACAAACGAGGCGTGTTAAGCCGAATGTGATCTCGGGGGGGGGGGGGGTGTTAATGTAACTAACGGGCAAAATGCCACCAAACTTCAACAAACTCCCCCTCATAGCATCACCCCGTGCTTCGCACTTCCTCATACTCCCCTTCGGGGAAATGCGGGGGAATTTTTTTCCCTCGGGCCCTGTTTGGCAGGCTCAGCTTGGCGCCCCCTCTCAGATGACGCAGGAGCATTGGATGGATCTTGCTCCCTCTACGTACGCCACTGGGAGGGGATCACATGACCTCCTATGAATGGACATCGTCTCTGCATGACGGGGGTGAAAAAAAGCTGCAGAGGAAATCGTAGGCGTCTAGACGTGAGAAACGATAACGTTACTTCCAACTTTGCTAAAATAAACTCAGTTTCAAAGCTCCGCCAGAAAGGCGACCCGTGTGTCGGGCGTGGGAACTAGTGGCGCTGTAGTCGAGACTGGCTCCCGCGATCGGCGCTTGGGATCGGCGGCAGCGATGTGTAGGCCAACTCAAGGCCTGGAAAAAGGGAGGAGCGCACCGCGCTCGCGGCGCCGCTCGAGCTCGGTCGTGGCCAAGGATTTTTTTAACCTCCTTGCAACAAGGAGGCTGAAAACCATACTTCTGGAGTCAAGGTCCCCTATTCCCGCCCACGTGAACGGGTGAGGCCTGGAAACCAGTTGCTGTTCACCTTACTCCACGCAAAATCCAACGCACCCTGGGCGCTGAAAAAATATATCTGGCCAGCTACTGTGGTGGCGTTTTAAAATGAAACGGGTTAGTTGGTGTCCTGAATTTTGCCGGAATTTTGGTCATGTTGAATTAATAAGAGCTGCACAAGTCAGTTGTTTGCGCAATTACATATGCGCCGTATTGCGATTACATACAGTGTGTTGCGACGGTAATTGGAACACTTTATAAAATATTTTCCTGAGCGAACCACCGGTCTGTTCGCGATCAAACTTCACACGAAGGTCGTATATTGTGGTCTATTTTGTTAGACACCGGGAACAACGACGGTGCTTACCTGTTTATCCTGAAAATAAATAAAAACGATTTTCGCCTATGGGAAAATGGCGGCGATTTAGACGTGCGAGCCCGACAACCGGGTTTTCTGATCGTCTGCTAGCTCATTTCTAGGTGAATTTTCTGATCATCTGCTGCACCAGTTGGCTCAATACGTGAATCCCAAACGTGCGTTTCACTCTGCAGGTGGTTCCGTCGATCCAACATAAACTTGCGCTGGCCCTAGGCGAAAATCGTTTTTATTTATTTTCAGAATACACAGGTAAGTACCATCGTTGTTCCCGGTATGAAATAAAATAGACCACAAATTGCAACCTTCGTGGCAAGTTTGAGCGCGAACAGAGCAGCGGTGCGCTCAGGAAAAAGTTTTAAAGTGTTCCAATTATCGTCGCAACACCCTGTATGAGCGAATAGGAAGTACAGCCGTTCGCGACTGCAATGCGCATTTGCTTGCAACATTACCGAAGTGAGGCACACGGTGGAAGCAACAAAGGGGTACATGATTTTTTATTCACCCCAGAGTTTCTACAGTTTCAAAAGAAAAAAAAGCCTATTATATAAAAGAGCACCAAATCATAAAAAAACGCGCCAATCCACCCAGTCAATGTGGTTGGAAAGCAAAGCTGCAAACTGCACCCAAAACGATCACGCATACGACTTCCTGTAAATTCCCTCACGTGGCTCTACAAATAGTAAAACCAGAGACAAGTGAAATGCACTTAACTACAGCCTTTATTTAAGTTTAAATCACTGCATGATTCATGAATGGCGGCTGGTTGAGTTGTATTGGTGAAGCACATGAGTGGAAACTATTTTTTATTAAATTAAAAGATGCTCAAGCCCGGTGTCAGACGATCTCACTTCTCTGTCTCTGCCACCGCCGACGGAGACGACGAGATCGGCGGCAGAGACGGCGGAGGAGAAGGAGGGGGTAGGAGGAACACGAGGAGGATTAAGATAGGGAAGAAGAGGCGGAAATACTTTTACGCAGATTTCTGAACGGCCCAGAGGGCGGCCCAGGAAATTGCTTCTTTCTTCAGTGGAGCCTATATGCAGTCCGCACTACCTATGATCTGTGCACCAGCTGAAGGCACAGAGTGGCTGAATAGCAGCATCTCTCATTGCTGTTGTTGTATAGTTTACGGAAAGAAAGGAGGGTGCTCACGGCTAAATTCGCTAACCCCAATTATGTGGCGGAGTGTTTCTACTTCTGAGCAAAATTTACATGCAGCGCCGTACCGAGTCGGGTGCAATAAGTGAAGACCCGTCGGGTATAGGAAGGAGCCGGTTTGTTTGTCGTTCCATGGAAACGTCAGGCTGAGGCGAAGGTAGGGTCTGTCGCTGAAACCGATAACGCTGTGTTATGTCTTTGAACGTGACAAGCGGGTGATTGTATTCGTGTAGTTCCATAGCCTAGGGGGTAAAAGGCAGGCTTGTTGGTGGTCGTTTTCGTTCCCCTCCATGTAAACGTGAGCGGGCGTTCAGATGAGCTGAATGTAACCGGTTGGTGAGTGTTTTTTTATCACACTCAGTGCAACTCGAGAGACCCACGCCGACAGGTAATTCCGGTTTGTTTGTCGTTCCATGGAAAGGTAAGGGTGAGGCGAAGGTTGGGTCTGTCGCTGAAAACGATAACGCTGTGTTATGTCCTTGAACGTGACAAGCGGGTGACTGTATTCGTGTAGTTCCATAGCCTAGGGGGTAAAAGGCAGGCTTGTTGGTGGTCGTTTTCGTTCCCCTCCATGTAAACGTGAGCGGGCGTTCAGATGAGCTGAATGTAACCGGTTGGTGAGTGTTTTTTTATCACACTCAGTGCAACTCGAGAGACCCACGCCGACAGGTAATTCCGGTTTGTTTGTCGTTCCATGGAAAGGTAAGGGTGAGGCGAAGGTTGGGTCTGTCGCTGAAAACGATAACGCTGTGTTATGTCCTTGAACGTGACAAGCGGGTGACTGTATTCGTGTAGTTCCATAGCCTAGGGGGTAAAAGGCAGGCTTGTTGGTGGTCGTTTTCGTTCCCCTCCATGTAAACGTGAGCGGGCGTTCAGATGAGCTGAATGTAACCGGTTGGTGAGTGTTTTTTTATCACACTCAGTGCAACTCGAGAGACCCACGCCGACAGGTAATTCCGGTTTGTTTGTCGTTCCATGGGAAGGTAAGGGTGAGGCGAAGGTAGGGTCTGTCGCTGAAAACGATAACGCTGTGTTATGTCCTTGAACGTGACAAGCGGGTGATTGTATTCGTGTAGTTCCATAGCCTAGGGGGTAAAAGGCAGGCTTGTTGGTGGTCGTTTTCGTTCCCCTCCATGTAAACGTGAGCGGGCGTTCAGATGAGCTGAATGTAACCGGTTGGTGAGTGTTTTTTTATCACACTCAGTGCAACTCGAGAGACCCACGCCGAGAGGTAATTCCGGTTTGTTTGTCGTTCCATGGGAAGGTAAGGGTGAGGCGAAGGTAGGGTCTGTCGCTGAAAACGATAACGCTGTGTTATGTCCTTGAACGTGACAAGCGGGTGATTGTATTCGTGTAGTTCCATAGCCTAGGGGGTAAAAGGCAGGCTTGTTGGTGGTCGTTTTCGTTCCCCCCCATGTAAACGTGAGCGGGCGTTCAGATGAGCTGAATGTAACCGGTTGGTGAGTGTTTTTTTATCACACTCAGTGCAACTCGAGAGACCCACGCCGACAGGTAATTCCGGTTTGTTTGTCGTTCCATGGAAAGGTAAGGGTGAGGCGAAGGTAGGGTCTGTCGCTGAAAACGATAACGCTGTGTTATGTCCTTGAACGTGACAAGCGGGTGACTGTATTCGTGTAGTTCCATAGCCTAGGGGGTAAAAGGCAGGCTTGTTGGTGGTCGTTTTCGTTCCCCCCCATGTAAACGTGAGCGGGCGTTCAGATGAGCTGAATGTAACCGGTTGGTGAGTGTTTTTTTATCACACTCAGTGCAACTCGAGAGACCCACGCCCAGAGGTAATTCCGGTTTGTTTGTCGTTCCATGGGAAGGTAAGGGTGAGGCGAAGGTAGGGTCTGTCGCTGAAAACGATAACGCTGTGTTATGTCCTTGAACGTGACAAGCGGGTGATTGTATTCGTGTAGTTCCATAGCCTAGGGGGTAAAAGGCAGGCTTGTTGGTGGTCGTTTTCGTTCCCCTCCATGTAAACGTGCGCGGGCGTTCAGATGAGCTGAATGTAACCGGTTGGTGAGTGTTTTTTATCACACTCAGTGCAACTCGAGAGACCCACGCCGACAGGTAATTCCGGTTTGTTTGTCGTTCCATGGAAAGGTAAGGGTGAGGCGAAGGTAGGGTCTGTCGCTGAAAACGATAACGCTGTGTTATGTCCTTGAACGTGACAAGCGGGTGATTGTATTCGTGTAGTTCCATAGCTTGGGGGTAAAAGGCAGGCTTGTTGGTGGTGGTTTTCGTTCCCCCCCCATGTAAACTTGAGCGGGCGTTCAGATGAGCTGAATGTAACCGGTTGGTGAGTGTTTTTTTATCACACTCAGTGCAGCTCGAGAGACCCACGCCGACAGGTAATTCCGGTAGGTTTGTGGCGAATCGTTGACTACCTACTAAACCCCTGGTTGAGGGAGAGCCAACGTGATGGCTGCCTCTTATTCAGCTGTCGTGTGGTGGCTCTTCACTGAGGCGCACGTAGGATGTTTGTTCTGGTGGTAACCACGATGACGGCGTACTACTCCCCTCGAGGCTGGGAGGTGTCTGTGTGGATAACTGCATGATCCCCGCCGAGGGTGGTGTTGAGCGCTTGCTTGTCGGCGACCCTGGGGGTGTGAAGGGTCCAGATTCTACGTAAAGGGATCATCAAGAGTCCTGGAGTAGATTACAAAAGTGACATCACCTGCTGCCCAGCCAATCTGATGAAGGATGCAGCGACCTACTGCAGTTCTGCTCAAAGGGAGCTTCTGGTTAGAAAGATGGAGAGTGTTAGCTCTTCCACCATGTTGTGGAGCCCCATCCTAACCAGCCTCCCCGTGGACGCACTCATAGGAAAACCAATGGCCTGCTTAACCACCTTTCGTATCATTATGTCAAGCATCTTTATATCCTGCTTAGGGGGTGATGTAGGGGGTGACGTAAGACATTCTCGAGAGGACAAAAGCTTGAATTAATCGAAGGGTGTCGGGTTTCTTGAGGCGTCACTTCTTGGTGGCAACTCGCCTGATCATGTGTATGATTTGGTTGTTGCTGTGTTTGAGGCGATGCAGGGTTTGTCACTCTTTGTGTTTTCCTGGAGATGTAGATCCAGGATCTTGATGCTGGGGCTTGGAGTGACAGCCTGGCCATCAAGGAGTATTTGAACATCTTCCTTGATGTGTCGTTTGGCCTGAGGGCGGCCGGAAAGGAGCTCTGGTTTTTTAGGTGAACACTGGAGGCCACAGGCTTTGGCATTTTGGCGTACTAGAAGTGAGAAGCCATGCGTTGGTGTGAGCTTCCTTAATTTTTTGTCTCTACGCGCATGCACAAGGCGCGCACACAGCCACTACACGTGCCTTGGAAGCAGCACACAGCGGCGCGAGAGGTCACGTGACGCTATCATGTGGCATTCACCGAGAACGCAGGGGGTAAACCCGCAGATGTGCTTGGTGACTGCGCCGCCTGCCTTCCCCGTATCAGCGTGGGCTCGTAGCTCAACCGGCAAGACAACGAGATCTCCCTGTTACTTTATTTGTTACAGGTTCGCTTCCTGGCGGTGCCAGTAACTTGTTTTATTTGTTCGCGGGAGTTTTCTGTTGACACCAACGGTCGCGAAAGAACTCTTGGGGAGTAGAGGTAGAAAGCTTTGCTTTAAAACTTACTGATTCATCACAACGCAGGCTGCAAGGCGAAACGCACGAACTTCACAACTGCAAAAAAATACAAGATATATTATCCACCCAGTTTGCTTGAATCCTGTTTTCATATGTGGTTTACACATTAAAAATAGCGCTTGTCAACTGTGTTCGTACCCCGCTGGGGGCTCAAGTTTTTAGGTTTGATTTATTTTGGAATTAGGTAAAGCCTGAATTTAGTATACAGGTTGCCAACCTTCGTCGACAAAACCCAAATGTGAATGTAGAGTGAATCGCAGTACAACGGATGAGGCTCCAACTCAGCAAACAATACTTGTTCAAACACTACTGCCAATACCTCTACTATAAAGTGCTCGCTATCTGAATATAACGGTATTTAAGTCCTTTCATTAAACGTTTAAATAAGAAAGCTCTTTTTCCACAACATGGCACACCTTTAGAATATCTTTCGGCGGTGCCACGAGTCCACCATTTGTTTTCACAGCTGCGAGTACTGGTAGCTCACTGAACGGTAGTGCAGTTCAGCATTCATTTGCAGGATGTGTGAGCATAAATTTTCCGTGCTCCGAATCTTGCTATATATTGCCCTACTGCGCCGACAACATGCGAACGGCTTTTGGGGGAGTCCGCTCGGTGGGTTTACGTAATCGTCATTATCGTGAAAAACAGTGTTGATCTCCTTAACGATGCGAAAGTTGTCGGCGACTCAACGAGGCTTACGCCGTCAGCCGGCTGAGAATAGTCTCAATATTGCGAGAATAGGTTCCAGCGTCCGATGCTGCAACCTCTTCTAATAAAATGACGCTTGCAGACAGCTGTAAATTGGTAGGCAGTAGGCTCATTGTTATAACCGCCCTTTCCTTTGACGCAACCGAAAAATGTTTTATGTTGTCTTGAGACATATTATGGCGAGCAAATACTGAAGCTTCCATGTTGTCACAAGCCTATCAAAAGGTAATAGGACACTGTGCATGCCGATAAGGAGTTCCACAAATTTGGTTTTGTTGCGGCCCTCAATCACTGGTTTTCACTTTTCATCTTTGAGTCCTGTTATATAAATTTCAACCGTTTCTTTACAAGTCCTATTTAAAACTCCATTCACCTTTCTCAGAGGTTCCTTGTATGATCAGCCTAACAGATTTCTTGAGCTAAGACATCAAAAAGGCGGTGAAAGAAACTTGTGAATTAAGCCATAGCATGTGCATTTTTAAATTCCGAATTAAAGTTTTAGAGTGTACTCGGAAAAGTCGAATGCGTTGGCCACTAATGAACTGAGTGTCTGAACTGCAAGGGGAACTTTGGTGGTCAAGTCTCCCGTATTGACCACAAACAGCACAAATGCTGGAGAAGGTATGACTGCAGCCCGCTGCGTATAAAAGGTGAGCTGAGGAACTCTACATCGGAAGATCGTTATCGGGAAATCGCATTGACGAGATTCACAAAACCTGCCGTAGTTCCACACGGGCATCAAAACGCGTATAATGGCACTGCTTTTACTAACTTGTTGGGCCGTTTTTGGTCGAGATAAGACGGTGAAGTAGTCATAGAAACTACGCGAAAAGGCTCATTGTCTTTTAAACTCCCGTACATGATAGGTAAACTCAATGTAGAAAGCTTAAATATAGTCAGACCGCCGATTCTTATCCCAGCAGTGTGCAACGCATACGGGTCACTACAGACGGCCATATGCATATCCACTTAAAGGGACACTGAAGTGAATTTGTCAAGCTCCCGGTTTTGCTTGCACTGCGTAGACTGGCTCAAATTACCACACTTTTCATCGTTGATCCGGTTGATAAGTCGTTCATTATTTTATAAAGCGGGAAAGAAGAAAAACTAGCATGCGCGGTCTGTGGCAGCCCCACCAACTGAAGCTGTGACGTCGCGAGGAGGTGGCACCGTGATTGGACGATGTCCGAGGTTAGCATTCAAACAAGTTTGGGTTTCGGTTCTGTAAAACAACATGTTTGACATCCGACGGAATCGTTGGATGGGCCTTCTCGATATCTCAGTAATCGCCGTACCGCCGTTATGCCATATTGTCGTCTGTAAAATGCCTGAAATAAGCCTCTCAGGACGGCTTGGAATCGTAGAAATCACTAGCCGAGGCCTACGCAGTGGATGACGCCCACCGCGTCACCGCTGACGCTCAAATGCCATGCGCTTTTCCCTCATATTCGGAGCTTGCCTTACTCATGCCTGTATCGTAAAAAGCGTGTTAGCACCAGGCCAAGGGTGTGCTGATTCAGGCCTGTGCCCACTGCCCGCAAGCAGCAGCACGCTAACGAGAACTCACTAGAGCGTCAGTGTCAGTCTGCGCGCGTTCTGCAAACTCGCTCGTGGCACAGGGAACGTTACGACCCAAAAAATGGTGAACTCAGTTAAGAAAACATCGGCCGAAAACGAAAAATCAACTGGCAAAAAAAAAGACCCACCCTGGAGGACTCGAACTTGCGACTTGCAAAACGAGAGCCTAGCGCCTTGGACCACTCGCCCACAAGTCAGCTTTGCTGAGGCTGGATAATAAGGTATATAATGTATAACCAGTTTACACTTTTATTTAGCCTTATCATTCGAAGTACTTTAGGTGAGTATTTGTCGTATAGCGCCCGTGAAGTAAGCGTCCCCCTAACTTCTACAATATCTCACATCTAGCAATTGCATTTCTTGGACGGACAAGCGTTCGCAGAT
Organism: Haemaphysalis longicornis; assembly: GCF_048455015.1. Taxonomy (NCBI): domain Eukaryota; kingdom Metazoa; phylum Arthropoda; class Arachnida; order Ixodida; family Ixodidae; genus Haemaphysalis; species Haemaphysalis longicornis. Next base: position 44,555,828 of record NW_027526203.1, on the reverse strand, counting down.
GTGCGGTCGTGCTGCTGACCGCTGTGCTTGTTCACCCAGCGCAAAAAAGTGAATCCTGCTTCCTAGTTTTGCGCTGTACAGTAAAAGTTTCAGTTGATTTTATTTTCTTAGTACCAATATTGACTTCGTTGACTCTTCTCCCGCCTTCAAGTGGCGTTAGATTTTCCTACTAGCGTAAAGTCAGCGGAGCGTGGTATGTGCCCTTGTGCAGCGCTTGTGTGAGGCGACCTTGACTCGACTTGGAGCTAGATACAGTGTACAAACTAGCAAAGTAAAGAAAGGCACATTCTCTCATTCACAAACGTGTGGTGGCTTAGTTTGGATTGAGCGAGCCAATTGCGACGACCCGTCGGCGGCCGGTGGTCTAAACGCTGTGCCGACTGACTCGATCGGAAGGTCTTCGAACCGTGCAGCAGCGCAGCCAATTGCCAGCTCGTCTCCTCGTGACGTCACACGAAAACGCCACAAAAAATGGGCGAGGGTGCAGAGAGGAGGACAGCATTTTCGAATTGCTTTTTCTACTAAATAAATTCTCGTAAACGCGCTCAGAGTGGTCGAACAGGGCCTAGGGACTCCAGACTACAATTTGAGCTCGTAATCCCGCAATGTTTACAATTCACTTCAGTGTCCCTTTAAGCAGTGAACCAGCGTGATGCATGAACGTCGAGCGGTAGGGTGATAGATGTTGAAGCTTGAATGATAAACGTTTAAGTTCGGCAAGAGCACTACTGAAAAGCCACCGCGAGCCACCCGCCGGTACTGCGCCGCCGTCGTAGCAGACGGCACGCCGAGAATAACGCAACACTAAGGCCCAGGGAGCTTAGGCAAGACCTGACTGCAGCGCCGCAAGTTCTCGCGACCGCCGTTGGGACCACCCTCCTCCACTGGTGAAGATTCGGAGCTCTGAAACTGAGTTTATTGTAGTAACTTTTGTTACTTTGTCGTCGAACGAAGCAGTTGTTTGGTACGGAGCTGCTACATTCGCCATTCATTTTCCCGAAGCTGTGAAGGTCGACGGGGAGAGCAACACTAGCACCAGTGGTCTTATAGGCACCCTGCCGTGAACAAAGGCTACTCTAGCGCTCACTACTTTTCCAGCAACACCTGCCTGCAGTGGACGCCTGAGCTGCTTTGAAGGCGAAAGTCTGGCGTACTGTTTCATTTATATACCCGTCTACCATTTGACGCAGCAGCCACCACCATTTACCGCCTTGGATCGGCCTAATCATTCATAATCTACTTTGCGCCACCTTCATCCACCTTAATCAAAAGGAATTAATATTGTTCCACCTTAATCGTAGCTTACTGCAGGATATCCCACCCTAATTCACCTTGTTTAATTTAATTTTGCATCTCATCCACCGAAACTATTACGTTAATATAACTATATATTTCCTAACCCGCCAAAAACCATCTGAATTCATCTTAATCCTTCCTTATTAATATTACTATCAATATTCAATCAATAATTAATATAGGGGCGTTCTACAAGGTGTAAGTTTACCGTTGCAGGAAAAAAATACCAAGAACATGCGGAGCGCCCTTGAGCGCGCGCCGCGCGTGACCGCCGAGCATTCCCGGCACGCGCACTGCATTTAGCCGAAAAAAAAAACTGGCAAAAACCCCGAGGAGCGAGAAAATGGCGAGTGCTCCTCAGCGCGTGCTTCGCGGCGACCTCCGAGTCCCCGGCTAGCGCTGTGGCTTTAACAAAAAACTCCAGCGTCGTTGTCAAGAGCTACCGCGCATGTAAAAAAACAAACTTCAGTGCTAATGCTTAAGTTGAAAAGACACCCTGGTTGGAGAGGTCAACGTGCCGCCGCTAAATATAGAAGTAATTATGAATAATTGGTGACATGGCTGCAATCCTTCCCGAGACGATTTGCAGATCCAGCCACCGCTGCCTCGAATCGATGACGAAGAGCTGGTGGAAGTATACAATTCTGAGGATGACTTTGTATCCACCTCTCACCGCGAAGAAGACGACGGCGTTTTCGATGCATATGACGGCGATTACTAGCACCGCAACTATGCAAATTATCAATGATACTCAAACTTAACTATGTGTCCGGCAAAGCTAACCTACAACACCTTCGCCATTCAAGCCTTGCGCATGAATGCAAGTTTCCCTGATTTTTTTTATTACGCCAATATGGTCTACTCCACCATGGGCCAAATTAATCCACACTTTCCCACCTTACTAACCCCCTCTATCAATCCCTAATCCATCATTATTCTGCCTGTAATCCGTTGATATCACGTGAAATCAAATGGTCATCAATTGACATGCAGTAGAAAAACTCTTGTTGCCCTTGTCGCAACGTGCCCATTTGGCGCTATTGGTGGTGAGATGTTCGAGCAGCGCCCCCTAGCATCTGACATCAGCTTTGGACTCGCGCGACTGGTGTCTGCTATAGTCCGCTTGCAGAGGGCAACAGTGCCTGTGCGACAAATCGCCCAATTTGATGCTTCACTGCATTAAAAAGTGCATATATCCAGTAATTCTGTCATTTTTCCAGCTTCTAGCACCTCTGAATAATTTCAAGCTTTATACTGCACAAGTTTACAACACATAAGAAGAGACGGACAACTTGCTTTAGAGCATAGGTCAGAAGATGGTGTGTAACACGTCCTTTCTAGCTTATTTGTGTTTGCGAAGTGCAGTGCTCAGAGCTCCTCGATAACAATTCAAAGTGCGTAGGCTTCTCTAAAGTATTTTTTAAATGTTCTTGCGACGACCCAACGGTCTGCAATGCTACGCACGAAGAAGCCAGCCCCTACACGCGCATCGCACAGCAGGAAATAAAACGGCTCCCTTCTATTTCTTTCGTTGTTGTGACTTGAATCAAATAAATGTTTTAGATGCGAAGCATCTCATGCTTGGGGCTGTGTCCCTCCCTTCCACGTTGTCGTTGTCCGCCATCCGCACTCTACTGCGCATGCTCGTCTCTTCAGCCCCGTCAGCGTTTGGGCTGACGTCAGCGCAGTCCACGTAGGCGGCGCCTAAATGATTTGATTGATTGTGGAGTTTAACGCGCCGACGCAACGCAGGCGATGAGGCGCGCCGTAGTGGAGGGCTCCGGATTAATTTTGACCACCTGGGGATCTTTATCGTGCACCGAAATCTCGTACACACGGGCGTTTTTTGCTTTTCGCCTCCATCAGAAAAGCGGCCGCCGCGGCCGGGAATCGAACCCGCGACCTCGTGCTCAGCAGCGCAACGCCTTAGCCACTGAGCCACCGCGGCGGGTGCGGCGCCTAAATGGACTGGTTCAGTGGTCCAGTTAGGCGGTGCCCGGTTTCGATCCCACGGCTCTCTGGCCGCAATGGGAGGTACGTGGCGCTTTTCCCACTGCGCTAAAAACCGAGACGGCAGCATGCACTACGAACGCGCCTTATGTCCTTCACTCATTCATACCACGTCAAGAAGCTACTGATACAACGAAGGCACGCCAAGCTGAACGTCAACGGAAACGACGAACTGAAAACTAATGGGAACTTCAGTCGACCCCTGGCTGCTTCGCATACTACTCAGGGCTGCCCTACGGGAAGATGGTGTAATTCTTTTTCTGTGCCAAACGCTTTAATTTTTCCCCTCTTCACCATCATCATCAGCCTACTCAAGTCCACTGCACTACGAGGGCCTCATCTATTGACCTCTAACCACTACTGTCCTGCGGTGCTCGAGTGCACAGTTTCCCCAAGAAATTCTTTATTTCATCTATCTATTGCTTTAATGGCCTCCCCTTCCTCAAGACCAACCTCGTGGTATGCACTCTGCTAAACCAATCTGCTCTGTTACCACCTGTAGTCGGTTCGTCTAACTAAATGGCCAGCCCAGGTCGAGATATTTTTTCTTTATTTGAACTATCACATCTTCCACTCTAATCTGCTCTCCGATCTAGGTAGGTCGTTTCTGTCCAAAGTGTTATTCCAAAGATAATTTGTTCCCTTGCCCGTTCAGCCCACCTAATTTTGCTTTCCAGTTGTGTAGTAAGGTGACAAGTTTCAGCTCCGTATGTCATCACTGTCAATACGCATTGTTATAAGATTTGTAAGCACCAAATAGTATTAACGTATTTGGCGTACTTGCCCCACTTCGTTATATTTATTCATAATTATTTTTCGCCCACATGGCCCTTAATTCTTATTGTAGGTCCTTAAGAAATGTTTGCATGTGTTCTCAGGTCTCACTCAGCAACACTTAAATGGTTCAAGTATTCTCCGTTTGTCCTCAGTCCTGTGTCTCCCCAGTAAAGCGTTCTAAACACCCCTCCAGACATGATGTGAATAGTTTTAGCGAGATTATATCTCCCTTTCTTACTCCCTTCCGGATCGGGAATTTATCGCTTTGCTTGTGGAGGCTATCGTGCCCATGCACTCTTTATATATGGATTCTAGAAGACTTATATAGGTCTCCTGTATTCCTTGGTATTTTATTGGTTCTAGCACGGCTGCTGTGAGTACGGAATCAAACGCTTTCTCATAATCTAATGATGCCATGCAAAGGGGTTTCGTGTACTCGGCGGATCTTTCTATCACTTGATTGACGACATTGATGCGATTCATTGATGAGTACCGTTTCCTAAACCCCGCCTGCTCTCTGGGTTGTTGGAAATCCAGGATGTCACATATGCGACTAACTATAACTTTGGTATAAAACTTGTACACAATTACGGCAGGCTGATGGGTTTGAATTCTTGACGTTCTTGGGATCTCGCTTCTTATGAATCCGGAGGATGCTCGTGTTTTTCCGGGCTATGGGCACTTCTTGAGTCTTCAGGAATTCCGAAAATGGTACCGCAAGCTTTTCTAGTATAATACCTCCTCCCTCCTTCAAAAGACCTACGGTTTGGCCTTCGTAACGTGCAGCTTTTCCTCTTGTTGTGACTTTGAGAGCCTTACCAACTTCCTCTTCAGTTACTAGTAGGACACCGCATGCTGAGCTTGTACGCTGAGTAGTTTCCCCTGGTCGAACGTTGGTGGCATACAGGTTGGTTTATAATCGTTCTGCTATCTTTATTATTTCGTCCAAGTTGTGCGCAATGTTACCCTACTCGTCTATGAGTGCGTAAGTCCTGTCTGCCGTTCGCTAGCTTTCTGAGTTGCTTTCAAGCTTCCCCCTATATGCAGCGTTTCCTCGATCACTGCCATGTTATATGCAGGAATTCCCACCCTGGTGGCTCAGTGTCTAAGACGTTGTGCTGCCTAGCACGAGGTCGCGGGTTGGATTGACGGCCGCGGTGGCCGCTTTTCTGATGGAGGCGAAAAGCTAAAACGCCCGTGTGTTTAAGATTTCGGCGCACGTTAATGATGCCCAGGGGATCAAAAGTAATTCAGACCCCTCCACTACAGCGCGCCTCATGGCCTGCGTTGCGTCGGCGCGTTAAACCCTACATTCAATTGTTATATGCAGGAATGTCGTTTGTTTTACTTCTGGTATTTAGTTTCTAAAGCCGAGCTAACTCAATCCGGTCCGCCATTCTTGACACTTACATGTTCTTACGTTTGGTAATTACTTCCTTCGTTTGTTAGCTTTCGTGTTTGTTCCCTACAAGTTGCTTCTACCACAGCTGCTGCTGAATGATTTTTTGCTTATGTTAGGTGATTATTTAGCATGTTTACATTGACCTCGTTCTGCTCGTTCAGAAGCGCGAATTTCTTTTGAGAAATTTAAACTCCTGCGATCTGTTCTGACCAACTCCACGCGGGGTTTATTAGCTTTCACAAAATTCATTTTTTCTCCTTTGATATTTAGCCTTAGATTGCACCTAACCACTCTATGATCGATAGTCCGAATCTCACTTCGTTCCCATATGTCTTCCACGATACCTGGGTTGCCACTTAAAATTTCGGTTTTTATTGTTTCATCCGGACTTTTTAATGTCCATTTCCAATTATTTCGTTCGAAGAAGAATGTGTTGATCGACATTAGGTTATTTCAGTCTGCGAATCCCGCCAGTTTGTTTTCCCGTCCACTGTTTCGATTTTCTATTCAAATGTTTCCCACTGATCTTTCTCCCATTTGCTTCTAATCGCCATTTGCGTTAAAGTCTCACATCATAATTCTGAACTGAGATGCTCCCTTGTCATTTCTGATTCGACGTCTGTGTAAAAGCTATCTACGACTTCCTCTTCGTAGCTGGTTGCTGGGGAATGGGTCTGCACTATCTTTAACCTGCATCGCTTGTTTAGCTTGATCACAACAGTTGCCACTCTCTCGCTAAGGCTGAAAAACGCTTCCTGCTATTTCTCTGTGGATTAAAAATCCCACGTAGTGTTTTTTTCTTCTTTTAGGGCCCTCGGTAGCACAGAATATCCCCGCTAGTTAGCTCCATGAAGCCTTCTTTTGTGCTGACTTCGCATAACCGTCTTATACCCACGTAATCTCCGACAGCTCCTCTAGTAGTACAACCCTCCCTTACTAGACAAGGTGCGTGCATTCAGCGTTGCCATGGTCAACGGGCCGAAGGGGGCCTGTCCGGGCCCAGAGATTCTTAGCCCCTCTGCTCTATCGCTGTTCTTACCGCCGCCTTGTACAGCTGCTCTACAGCTGTTGGGGACTTAAGCCCGAGTGCTGAGTTGGTCATTTAATGGAGGTGGCGGCGAACTACAACATCAGGGTGGCCAGATCCTTCTCTGGTGAGGGAGTGCTGTTTGTGCCCTCAAGAGCCATCCTAGCATGGTTGAACCTTTGTAGTGTAGCCTTTTAGGTATCCGGGATGATGGTTACTTCAGAGCAGGCAGCACCCCGTACCTGCATGGGTTGGGCACACAGAACCAGACGGAAAAGACCGAGAGAGCGGGGGAGGTTTTCCGCGGAAAACATTTCCGCGCCCGCCTGCAGTGATTCTAAGCGAGCGTTTGTAGGTATTGCTTCTTATACGCGTGGTTCTGAAGGAATATCCTGAGACTCGGTCTCACTGGTGAGATCCACTGACGCTTGATTGTTGAAAAGCTAAGCCACTGCCACGCTTAAATCCATAGCAACGAAAAAAAATGCGTAGTTGGAAGCTCAGCTGGATAAAATTGCCGCATAAGTTGTGTTAGATTCCTTCCTCGCCTTTTTAATACTATTCTTGCGCTGCGTCTACAACGGCGAGCTTTTGGCATGGATGCGCAAAAGTTAGGCAACCGTGTGTTGTCTAAAGTATGGATACATTGGGTTTATGAACGAGGTGCAAAGACTCTTTTTTCGTATTTTCACAATAAATACAACTGACATATCTCAGTAGCCCTTGCCCGGGCGGTGACGGCAAGTGGTTGCACTGTTTCGTGCTCCCAGGGGTTGTCTAGTTATTGAAATTTTAGCGATGCTACCTGTGTCACCTTTTAGCGCCGTCCTATTCCTAGCCCGGTATGAACGGTGGGTTTCTGGCGTAGCGCTGAACTTATTTAAGTTTTTCCCCTTCGTATCTTAGTGTCCCATGATGCGAAAGGTCTTCTTTAGCTCTATTTAAAATCTGTGATGCCAGCCTAGCGAATAATTGCTTTTTTTCAAATTTAACCCCTCTGGCTAGGCCGATTAGGCTCGCGATTACTGCAGGTTGTTTATTTGGCGCTTCGACGAGCGCTATTAGTATACATGCCTTTTCTTGTTGATAAGTGCTTCGCGATGACTCGGAAGGTTTTTTAAACCTATTTCAAGTGTTTAAAGGCCCCGTCGGGTGAATACTTACTTATTCTGGGACTTAGCAGAATAGCTTCGCCGAATAGGGGTACGGTGACTGTATTGTTTGCATGTGGGTTTTTGGCTGCAACGTTACCAAAAATGCGGCTAGCGAGCCGATCTAACTTGTCAAAGTATCGGAACAGACCTGCGATAACACGAGTATGGCCTTTAAGGGGTCACCCTCTCGTGGAAGTTAGCTAGGTTTGTTTTCCTTGCCTTCACACCAGGTGTGACTCAACGCGGCCGCCGCCATCCGAAAACAAATAAAGAAAACATTTATGTCTGTAAAACAGTTGGTGCTACGAGGTTAAAATGTGGTACAACGGTGCTCTCGAACCATGGCGGGTAACAGCGTGAAAACTGGGTGAAAACACGAAAAGGAAAGACAAAAACAAGCGCTGAAATCAGCGCTTGTTGGTGTCTTCAGACATTTTACCGCCTTGGCAAGTTGGCCCTGTGCCCTGTGACCTTTCTTTTATGAAACTTGACAAAACTCGGGTACCGCAAGCTGCAATGCTGCCGCACTTTCTGTCTCTGCAGTTTGAATAGCCATGTGCAGAATTTTACAATGACGGTTCTAAAACCTCCACTACGCTGTCCTGCGCTGATCATGGTCCGAATTTCAATGCAGCCAAAACCATGAGCGTATACACAACCATGTTTTCAGCAGAAGCATTTGGAATTTTACTCATTGTACAACACATTCTTGAAAGTCAAATACCCAATTCCATCATCTATACAGATTCTTTGAGTGTTGGTGCGCTATCATCGCACAAGCCCCTCCCCCCTCCCTAAAACCACATAGTTAATCTTGCGTTCAACACCATTACGTCTGTCTATGCGCAAAAGCATAAGCTGCTCCTCTACTGCGTCCCAGGGCCCGCTGGGATTGCTGGCAACGAGTTGGCAGACGAGAAGCCCGCTGCTGCGGCCCTCAGGAACACTGTAGACATAACGGTACCCTATACAGACCTCAAGCCACACATAAGACAACACTTGCGTAGAACATGGCAAACACATTGGAGTTAACAAACAGACAACAAATTACGTGTAATAAAGCCAGAAATGGGATGGTACACAGCTGACTCACACAACAGACACACGGAAGTCGCCTTGGCTAGGGTACGGATAGGGCACACCCATGCAAGGCACTCGTATCTGCTAACGGCTTCTTCAAGAATCCAGTGCAGCAGGTGCGGGAGGCCCTATGCGTAGTTTACATACTCATTCAATGCAAGGCGCTCGACACCAAACGACGCAAACATTTTCCTGAACTGTACAGACAACACATTCCGCTACACCCGTCACACTTCCTGGCCAACCCAAAGTTTTCTAACAAGCGTGTTTTTCAGTTTTTATCAGACGTGAAGTTTTTGCAGCTTCTTTGATACCATGCATAATCATCCTAGCCCTATACACCAGCGATCTTAATCAATTACTGCAATTTTATTTTTACTGAGACAATTTAGTATTTAACTGTACATCTATGTCATCAAATAACTGCCTTTGGCGCTCTCTGCCGTTGTTGGCCTTGGGCCTATAAACTGAAACAAACATCATCATGAGCTTGTTTGTGTCTCTCCCTTTTCGTGTTTTCGGTTAGTTTTCGCTCTGGTATCCGCCATGGAACAGTACCAACTAGCCCAGCTTACAACACTCCTGCTACAGAACTTTATGAAAGAGGAGCGCGAAAGCTTTAGAACATACATGGCATACTTCTTGTCGAAATTTTTAAAATTCGTGCATCTCCGTAGCACGTCCACCATGACGGCAAGCTTCTTGAAGCTAATTTTTATGCACCACCACAAAAGTCTTATTATAGGAGGTTTGGGGATGTTTAGGAGGCCTACAAAGTGTGTGTGGGTTGGACGTTCTTTAGGCTGGCATGCAATTCCCTTCTTCAAGCATTGGCTTTCGTTGTGGCAGCGTGAGAGAACGTACACATCTGGAGCGGGCGTTGTTTATTCACACACAAGTAAAATTAGAAGGTTTGTGCTACGCCACCATGATACGGCGTAGACAAGGTTGCCGATAGTTGCGCAGAGTTCCATAAATTAAAGAAAACTACTTTAGCTTTCTTCAGCGCCCTTTTACTCTAACGCATACATGAATATGGCGAAGATGTGGCTGTGGGAAATGTGCCGTAAATATTTCTTCAGGTCTGAACAAACAAATCGTAACGTTCCATGAGAACGCCCTCCCCCGAAACATCGCCCATCCCCCTTTACGGCTGAAATTTGAATTTACTAAGAGATCCCAAAGATCGCCAGCTACGCTAAATCGATGGCTTTAGAGCCGATGAAGGATCAAAATTACCGCGAATGATCAATTCATGTGTTGATGCGGTCACTTATTTGTCCTTTCCGCGCTTGACCCGAAAGGTCACCTTCTCGATATTTTTCCTGATATCTCCGCAGTTTCGGGTGGCGGTGCGGCCACCTTTTCCTAGTTTTTCGCACCTGACCCGAAAGTTCGCCGTTTCATTTGATATCGCTGTACTTTCGGTGGGCTTTCTTTCGGAACTTTACACTACTGTTACTTTGTTTTACCGTATACGTGATTAGCATGCCTGCGTACGCGCGCGTGCGGGTTTTTTCCTTGCGTGTGTGCGTGCGTGCACATGTGTGTGTTCTGGCGCCGCACCTGCAGAAAATGATGGAGACCAACTAGCCCTAGCTCCTCGGGGTACTGATTTTCTACACTCCGTACTGATTTTTTAAAAGGAAAGAGAAGCCGTAATGCCAAATACGAGTGTCGATCCTATGTCTCCGTGATGTGGTTTACACCTTCAAATATCAAACAAGGTTACAACCATAAAAAAAGTGTGAAAAATAACGTGGTTGGTTCAGGTTCGCTGGCACGGCGCCCTACCGCTTCATCGACGAAATAATCTTTGGGGATGAAGCGGTATGGCACCATGCCAGTGAGCCTGAACCAACCACGCTATTTTTATCGTGCTCAAGTGCTAACGTTTTGCTAAATAAACCTCCACACTTGTTAGAAGCCTGGTATAATACCAGAAGGCGCCAGCAGCATTAGGTTATTTAAAACTCAACCTACGTTTTTTTACATCCAAGATTGTACGTCGGCGCACTCTCAAGATCATGCCATGTGATGTGATGTGATGGAGCGTAAAGTGAGGTGATACAGTACATTTGAGCGTTCAGTAAGGTTACAAAAACTGTTTTACCATCTTGTTACATGTATTTACATGCATCTCGTTTACATGCATTTACATACATTACATGCATCTCGTTTACATTAACTAGAATCGTAATGCCTTCTTCCAAAGCCTAAAACCCCGAACGCCTGGCATTTGTGCTCATCGCGCATTTTCGCTGCTGTCAGTTATTAGCAGCTGGCTGTCCCCTTTGTCCGAAAAATGACTCGATACAGGAGCTCCCGCCTAGTTCCGATTATTCGCGCTCCTCACAGAACTGGCTCTCCAAGGAATGAGGCGATGCCCCGAATATTTCTTCCTGTGCGGCATCAAAAATTGCACTTTAAATCGTGCAGTGAGATGGTGTGTGCGATTTTAAGTATTTTATTATTATAAAAAAAGTTACGCACACGCAAACTGTGGTGCGGACAAGCATCAAATGTCAATTGAGTGCAATGAAACAGCAGCGAGAGCGCGCCTGAGTGCAGAAGACGACAAACGCAAGAATCCCTAAGGCAATGTCACGGAAATGCGCTTCGCAGAGCCACCCGTTGAGACTATTAAATATACGCAACGTCGGTGCGGGCTCTGCCTCGTAGGTGTTATTCGATGCCATCGGCAGTGCTAGCTCGATTGCGAGTGAACTGCGTTCTCTGACAGGAATGCGCTAGCTCATTTCGAGCATGAGCCTCAGCTGACTCATGCATGACCATTGGCCGATCTGCAGCCGGGGATCGTAGTGAATGCTCTTAGTTAGAACACCGTGAAGGTTATAGAAGAATTTCTACGGATTGTGAAAATATCCTTCCCACGAATAAACAGCAGCAAGCTACTCTTATAATCTTTATGCACTGAGAAGTCGCTGTAAAACAGCGGCCACTTTTATAAAGTTTAACTTGTGTCGGGAATACAATAAACAGGCCGGGAAATCATGACGATTTTTTTATATTTGTCACAGGAGGGTTTAACTGTGCGGAGAAATTTTACCGAGAATTTTCTCCACGTGCAAAGCGAGGAATCACTTATTTAGACCGGCTTCGTTGTCAGCCCATTTTTTGTGGCATTATTATTCTTGCGTAAAATAACAAACATTCGAGATTACCTATAATTTCTACAATATGTTACTCTGAGACAATACGCGAACCATGAATTATTATCAACGATCTATTTACAATATTCCCAAGCGGCCATGGCAGAGTCTGCGCCGGTTGCACACTAGCCTGTTCCTCGTCGGTTTGATGCACGCCATAACACAAAGGGGCATAACTAACTGTCCCGGGACGATATATAGCCCTTTCCGTGATATTCTCGGAGTTTTTTAATCCTCAGCGGTAAGCCAAGGTAATATAGCAGGTAATATAGAACTCGCACCAAATATTTGTTCAAGCCGATTATGATCACAGGGTAACGCTGCCAGAAACATATCTATACGAGGTCCTCCTCTGTAGTAACTGGATGTTTTGAAGTTTCACGCATGGTATTCAATTCTCAAAAAGGGAATCCACGTATCTGTATTGTAGGGATGTGCGACTTAAATTACAAAATTGTACTATTGTGTCCTCTATAAGGATAAGAGTGGTGTGCATCCATAACTCAGCCGTGTTTCGGAACCACTTGTTGGAGCGTGAAAGCGTCTAAAAGGTTTGGTAGCGGCAAAGGATATTTGCGTTACCCCTAGCATGACAGCGGTAATATTAGTCCCGTCCTCGGTAGCTTCTTCCTGCCTCAACCTCTATTCATTGTGGAAAAACTGCACCAAAACAAGCATTTTGCGAAAACATCTCGACGTCATGATTGCAGTTTTTCACAAAGAGCCTATACCAACTGGCTCAGGTTCATTCTCTTCTCAACTAGTATGTCTGTGGCGTCTTTAGGGGTGTTTTTCTGGCCATGAGCCAATCTGGCATATCTTATCTGCTAAACGTACGCATAGAAATATGGGCGAACTTAGAACATCGGAACCGAAAAATTGCTGCCGCAATTTGCTACCGCCCCCCTAACCTGTTGAGCTGCATATGTTCTTAGGAACTTTGTCACGAGGCAATTTTTATAATGGTAAATTTTAACTTCGCCATATGAAGTGTCTTCCCAATGGACCCGCCCTTGTAACATTTTCATCCCGGAAGGTGGAGTTTCTGAACCTTTGTTCACTTTTTTAACTCTCTCAGCTTGTTATTCAGCCAGCTCAGACTTTCACTGTTAAAAAAACGTTAATTTACGGGAGATGTCTCTACTAACCTTGTTGCCTCAATCTGTGCCGTACTACAAAATTACGCCCCATGTTACGAAGTGTTCCGCGGTTCTAGGTTATGGGACAAATTTCGTATTAAGTGTATACAGGAAATGTTCCGTACACATGGGCAGAAAAGTGTCGTATAGCTGGGCTACGGAACATGTTTCATATTCATAGCGAACAGAGAATGTTCTATAAAGTTATACTATAGAAAATGTCCCGCATAGGTTGGCTACGGAACAAACTCTGTACTCGGTTAGTACGGAATATGTTCCGTACAACTACACTACAGGAAATGTACCGTACAACGTAATTACAGCAGAGTTACTATTATTTCTAACTACAAGAATTATTTAGCAATTTCTTTTGATGGCACATGTTGTAATGAAGTAAACGTGCCTAATTACTGTAAACCATTAAAATGGTAAATGGTTCAAATGGTAAACCGTTGAAATTCTGCAATAGAGGTTCCGTAACGATAAACGCACTCGCAGCATACGCAGCATATGCTCAAATGCAATGCATTTTTATTCACTGAATTTTTCCGCATTCACGAACCCTCAAAAATGCTGCAAGCTCAAGAGGATTATGTCATTGCATTTGTAGAAAAAAAACAGCCTTTAGCTTGCAGCCTTTTCTTAAATCATTGTGAATGCAAAACAATTCAGATTGAATAGAAATTCATTGCATTCCCGCATATTTGCTAGATGCATATATGCTGCGAGTGTATGTTACAATACAAAACCTCTATTGTGCACAAAACACATTATCTCTTTAACGATCCATAGAAAATCAACGTCACGCAATCTGCTGAAAGCCATACTTTCGTGGTCCGCTTCTGTATCTTCCGTTATCTCGCGGATAAGTAACCGCCAGTGTGTATAATAAGCGCACGCTGTACCAATAAACCAGTTCTTGTTCGTGAGCTGGCTGCTGTCTACTTGATCGTCACGGTGCGCGCCTGCGCGCTGCTTTCCTGAACATCCTGAAGTTTAGTAATGCTACCTATCTTGTATTGATGTCTGCACTTGTAGGTGATGTTGGCTCATACTTAACCAAAAAAATGTTTCCGCTAACACCTCAAGTAAAAACAAAAACTTGCTTTAGCCAATAATACACTCACACTAACAGGAAACAAAAACTCCAAAATGTTGCCGACAATTGTGTCCTCACAGCGCTGAGCCACAGCTGTGGCCTCACTATGAGTGAAATAGAAGACGTGTTATGTCAGGCTGGAACATTTATTTCACCTACGTGAGCTGCCTGGCACAAAACTGCTAAAACAAAAAGTGCTTTGAAAAGCAAAGTAATGAATGATATCAACGCAAAGTAAAAAAAAACGTTGAAATTTGAGACCTTCAAAAGTTTATTTCAAAATAGTGCAGCACAACCCAGCCACTTCATCCGGAAAGTCTCCATGCTTTGAAAGGTGCTGCGGACTTCAGGTTGCATGTTTGTTAGTTTTCTCAATGACTGGCGGGTTCATCTTCTGGCCTCATGCCCACAAGTTGCCTCGAAGATAAGGCACACAACAAGTTTTTTTGGACTCACAGATTTGCATCCGCACCACCAGAAGTGCCGATTTAGCAACTGCCATCACGCACACTGAATTATTTTCAGCATTTTATACAGCCAATTGTAAACAAAAAAAAATGTCAGGGACACCTCTTTTTTTCCCGCAAAGCTGTTGGTGAACATGTCAACTGTTTATTGCTTGAAATAAAGATACATACATACCAGCAGCACAAAATAAACTAGATCACCAAACGTGATTTAAGCCCACTTTCGAAAAAAACCTCAAATTATTTATTGACTGCTTATGGGGTTCAATGCGCCAGCACTACGCAGGCGATGAGGTGCACTGCAGTGGTGGGCTTTGGATTAATTTTCACCACATGAAGATTGTTAACGTGTGCCGGCATGTTTTTCAACACATGGGCGTTTTGCTTTTTGCCTCCATCAGAAAAGCAGCCCCCACGTGCGGGAATCGAACCCGCAACCTTGGGCTCACTGGCTTGTAATGGCAGGGAACACTGAGTACGGGGCACAATACGGAGAGCATCTTTTCAGGAGTCAATGGCACCCATACTGGCACTGTAAAACCTGTTCTCATTTAGACATAGGTAGAAGATCCGGACGCCCAACTTTACCAGGCAAATGCAGCGCTAGGCAGTCCTACATGACTATGTGCTAGTTGAGCCGCGCTGATTGCCTCCAGCGCCAGTGAACGTGCCCTCCTAAAGGCGTGTGACACAACATTAACTGAAAGTATTTTCTAAACACTGCAATAATTTATCACACAAATCAGGGCGCTACAGGGAGCCCATCAGCCTACCTGCTGAGTCCTGCGCCAACACAACTCTGAAGGTTGCCCTCAAGGCTTTGCGTTCTCCTCAGATTCCTTTTTTTATATATGCAAAGCTGTGTTCCCTGACTTTTGAACAGCAGTGTGAGTGAGGGGATTATATGTAGCTGTAAAATGCCAGCAGGCTGTCTAATTTGGCCAGCACGAGTACCACGAGCGCAAATATTAAGGGGTGAATCCCAATGGTTCCTTTCTCTGCATCATCAAATATTGCATGCACTTTTTGCAGAATATAATACATATAATTAGACATGATACATACCCTTCACGCATTTAGGTTGCAAAATGTTTTGTGAGCCATCCAACAGCATAAAACTATTTCTTCTTGGAAAACAAAAAACTAAAGAATATTGTCTCACCCACTGAAAAGCTATGGATAATAGAGAGCATTTGCCCAAATAAAAATTTGAACTATACGAGCTGCAACTGAAATTTTTCCACAAGTAGTTTTTCTGCTAATTGGGTGGATGGGACTAAATGCACTACAATTACATAGATTCCAAGTCACAGCATCAGGTGTAAACAAATTAACGAATACAAATATCCTATAGCTGTGATATGTTCGTTGAACGTCATGCTAGCCCCAAACGCAAATTAGTGTTCATCGAAAGCATTTCTCATTGAGTGTTTTCTTTACCGCACTGTTTTTACTGCTTGTATGCTGGAATGAACATGAAAGCCCTTAAAGTTAAAGATGGAAGGGCCGCCACATGCCCAAAGTTAGCCATAGGACCCTATTCAGAGGCTCGAAATGGGGAATTTTACCTCTGTCGTGGTAGCCCTGGAGGAGTGAAATACCAGATGTGAAGAGAAGATAACACAATGCGCCTTATATTATTGTAGTGATGTTATAACCCAACGCTAGCAAAAATTACCACTAGACAAACCCAATAGCTTTTGGATTATTGACACCAATAGCTATTGGTATGCAGCCTATAGGTGTATTGGTGCATTGGCCTAGGCCTGCATTGGTTCAGGCCTATTGATGTAATGGTGTATTTGTGCATTGGCCTAGGCCTATTGCTGTAATGATGTATTGGTTCAGGCCAATTGTTGTAATGGTGTGTTTGTTCAGACCTATTGGTGTAATGTTTCAGACTACAGGTCTATTGATTTAGACTGGCCGCCATTTTGGTTTTCAATGGCGTATAGAACATTCCCGCTGTGTAACAATGTTGCTAGGAGGCCCAAGATGCGGTAGCCTCTACCAGCAACACTGGATGGAGTACTTCACTCTGTGTTCTTTTTTGCCACTCCATTTGGACCCCTGCCCCTTCATGACGTCTGCCATCTTCATGGCAACAATTTTGCCGAGGGCACGGTGGCGAGTGAGCGTTTCTTCCTGCGTGTATCGCTGACGAAGATAGTGCTTGAAAAGCCTGCTAATTGAAAAAGACGCATGGATATGAACCCCAAAAATAGCTAGCTTGAACAATGCTACAAGTATGCGAAATTACAGTGACAACAAACAGCACATTTGACATTTTAAGCTATGAGTGCCTAGTATCATCCCTAACAATAACTTTCATTGGCTGCTGTGACTGGCGTTTTGCATTTGAAATCCATTTAGATGCAGAAGAGCTTGTAGCATTGTGAAAATATTGCCTACGCTGCAGTGCTTACCAGAGGCGGTTGCATACTTCTCCGTATCCACAGATGGCTTGGGGTCCCGCATTGTGCGGTTGGAGGCAGCCCCTGTCACGCTCCTGCCCACGAGGCCTGCAGTCGAAAATATACAAACGCAGGCCTCGCGGACAAATACAGTATTCTTAGGGCGTGCCATTAGATGAGCGAAGGCCGCCTCAGGAATAGACACACCGTGTTCCAGGCAAACCTGAAACATTAGGACAGAGCATAAAACGAACAATACAACAGCTCAATACTACATTATAAGCAGCAGAGTGCAGATTTACTCCTGGATAAAGGCCTTCAGTATACATCCTTCACCATTTAGATCCATTCTTTGCTCTCAGAAGTTTCCAAATTTATGGCTGAACTGCACTCAGTTTCTGGTCTGCCCTTTTCAACCCGTTTGTTAACTGTAAGCATTATTGGCCAGGTCGGCCCCATCTGTGCAGCTTATCTCCATTACTCTGTTGCCTAATCCACAATGGTCGCTTAAAAACCTTAATGCCACATTTCCAATTATCATCCGTTTTCTGGGTCCTTGGGCTGAAAAGATCCTCAGTAAGGCTAAAGTTGCTGTTATTATAACATAACCTAAACCCACTTTCAAATGCACAACCAACTTGCAGGTTACCATGCTGCCGCAAAGTTTTCAGGCAGTTTGTGATTGTTATGATCTCAAATTTTTTTTCGAAATCGCAAGTCTCCTTGGGTGCAGCGATTGTGCCCACTATGCTTATGGGACACTAGAAGTAAAGTCGTCATAGTTACCTAATTAATGTGGGCTAAACTTCTTCAAAATAAAGGACGCGGTATAATTATGACTTGAAGATACACATGCAGAGGGAAAACATGCCGCGGTGCAAGAACAAAGTGGTTTATGGAGAAACTTTTAACTGACATTTGCAATCTGCTTGGTAGAAAGTTCCCCGAAGCAACCACTTTGAATTGGCATTGAACTGAATGTGTTGCTTGCATTTTATTATTCGTTTCACTATTTTTCAGTGATTGAGAGCAACAGCTTGGCATTTGTGAGGCTTACTGCTGTAACTGCGTTTGCCTCTCCGACTAAGATCTTTTGTATAAGTTGAGAGGAAAACGGCACTTTTCTGTGTGAAAATGGATAAGAACATGGCCTATGCATTCAGCTCCACCATACGTGTCATCACGCATTGATCATCAGTTAAAAGTTGGTGGGCCGAACTGCCGAACAAACTTCTACCTGAATTCGTCGGTTCTAATGACCACCTTGCAGTGGAATCACCTTCCAGCCTCCATCGTATCCATCACCGATGCTGCGCACTTCAAGTGTACAGTCAGCAATCACTTTCTGCAACCATCCTGCTGTTTTCTTTTCTCTTGTTGTTAAATGCTATACCCCTCTGTAACGCCTCACGGCATTGAGTATAAATAAATGAAATAAAATGCATTGTGGAGATTCACCTGGTAGAATAATTAAGCACTTCAAGTGATGAAATAATGCAAAATGCCTCCTTACCTCGTTGTCTACAGCCTCGTAGAGGGGAGTATGGGGGGGGGGGGCTTAACTCCAAATCCCTCCCACCAGCTGCAACGTCTGTCAGTGTAGAAGTTGGCGGTGTAGTCACAGGCTGCGGGACTGCGGCCTTGGGCTGCGAGACTGGAGTCTCGGGCTGCGGGAATGGGGTCTCGGGCTGCGGGGCTGCGGTCTTGGGCTGCCGGGCTGCGTTCTCGGGGGCGGTCTCGAGCTGCTGCATTGACGCTACAGTTGTTAGCTTCGCAGCCCCACTGGTTCTTTTCAGGGCTCCACTTGTGGCCGCAGGTAGAGGACGGCGCACAATGCTGGAATTGCTCCGAGGGGAGATGTAGCCTGTTAACCTAAGTTCTTGGCCTGGAGCTCCGTCACGGAAGCTTCTGCATAAAACATTAGAGATTTGTACGTGTGAGGCTACATCGTTGAAAAACATTTTTCCAATTGAGAACGCTTTCAATTGAGTCCTTGGTGCCTTTATAATGCTTCTGCATGTGCATATGCAGCATAGACCAATTTCCTCCGTAAAATTTAAGCAACTAATTCTTGTGTCTTCCTTAGTTCTTTATTTTAGTGCCAAAGGTTATCATAAAAACACATTCGCAAAAGTACAATTGAGTACATGGCAGTGTCAAAGATCCTGCTGCAAAGAGCCTTCTGCAGCATTTCTACCTGCGCTCGCAGCTTATTGTTTTCTGTCTTCAGAGCCTTCACCAACTCGCTCTCAGTTAGTGGCCGGACGTCTTTTAGCAACTCCAGGTGCCACTTTCTAAACGTTTCTTGTGCTTCCTTCTAGATTCGAAGCATCTCATGGTCGGGGCTATGTACAGCCGGTAAAAGGCTTGTCTATAACACAGCGTTCGTACTCTCCGCCCCATCCTGCCCCGCCGGAGCGGGATTTGAATAAAACTACTGCGGAATTCTGAAGTCTTAGCCCTTCGCTTTTGCCTCCGACATGTTTGGAACGGGTATGTTTCGGCACAGTTTTCGGATGTAGCTGGTTGAAGTTGAAGTCGCTGTTATAGACAAGCGTTTTACCGGCTGTACCTCCCTCCGCCGTGCGGCGTCCACACCCCCACTGCGCATGCTTAGCTTGCTGAACGGCCGGTGGTGTCTTGCCCTTTAATGGCTCCTGGAGAGACAGTGTTGCCGGTGTCTTCCTGGGCCGGCACGAGACGAGAACGCTTCCCCTTTGAGGGCTCCTGGAGTGACAGTGTTGCCGGTGTCTTCCTGGGCCGGCACGAGACGAGCACGCTTCACGCGCCTTCGACGTTTCATCACCGTCGGCGGCGGCGTGCGTCGGCGAGTCTCGGCGGGCCGTGATTACAAGCAGCCCGCAACCATCCGGGGAACGTGCATCGATATCATCTTCTGCAACTTTAGAATTCATCCACTGCAACAGCCCCTCACTTTACATTTCACAGACCATAAGGCGGTCATATTCAAAGCGGAACGCCAACCACAGCTCGACGTCACTTACGTTGAACATGATGATGATAATGCCTGAATAAAGACAAACTCATACCACATACAACGTATCTCTCTCTCTCTCTCTTTAGTGCCTCTCCATTTTAACACCCCTCCTCCCATAGCATACACCATCTTCCCGTAGGGGAACCCGGAGTAGTATGCGAAGAAGCCGTGGGGTAAACGCCATTTCCCACTTGGTAGTTCCGGTAAGGGAAATGTTTGGTAGTTACCATGTAAACCAAACGGTAAATATAACCGTACCTACTTACCTCAACCAAACGGAACCGACAAACTGAAAACTCTTGGGCACTTGAATCGACCCCATGGCTGCTTCGCATACTACTCAGGGTTCCCCTGCGGGAAGATGTAATTTTTTTCTTTGCCATCTGTGCTGGCTTGTGTACGTAGATACAACAAATGAAAACAAATGTTTAATATACATGTCCAGACTGCCTGAAATTATACTGAAAATAAAATCATGGGAGTCTATCTGGAATATATTAGTAGAACATCACTGCAAACCTTCCTGCAGCATATTTTTCTGATAATGTAAATGTTCCATTGGCTGTACCTCACGTGCTAACCCGGTAGTAGTATTTAAATGAAAGTAATCTAACAAGGGAACGTCTGACAAAACGACAGGTTGCAACTAAGTTATGCTTCCCGCACATCAGCTGGTTGTTTTCTTCTAGCGCAATGAAATTTCAAATCATCAATAAGAAACAAAGTCAACCATTCAGGCAACCTCCTGCTTCATTTTTTACCGCAACTGTGCAGCTTAGGATCGGCAAAAACGAGTGTTACTTATGCGATGCAGCTGTGCACCCGAATCAGGCCCTGCTGCATGCCAAAGGAGTCTCTAGATTATGCGTCGTTATGACTGTTGGGCGCACTTTCTACTTGGCAGACAGGCTAATTGTGTATGAACAGGAGTAATTGATTGATTGTAGCGTTTAACGCGCCGACGCAACGCAGGCGATGAGGCGCGCCGTAGTGGAGGGCTCCGGATTAATTTTGACCACCTGGGGATCTTTAACGTGCGCCGAAATCTCGTACACACGGGCGTTTTTGCTTTTCGCCTCCATCAGAAAAGCGGCCGCCGCGGCCGGGAATCGAACCCGCGACCTCGTGCTCAGTGAACAGGAGTAATGTTTGGTTGAGTATTGGTGTGGTCATTGCAGTTTTGTGTGTGTGTGTCGAATGGAGGATTCACTGTTCAGTTTCAGGAAATCTCTCCAAACAATTAGCAATATGCAGTTGTTAACATAAGTGTTGTAATTTTACAGTTTTTTACAGGTTCGCGATTTGTTTGCTAACAATTAATTTCAAATATTCCTAAGGTCTTGGGGTTTATCGCATCAAAGCTACACCTGGGTTATGAGGTGCACCACAGTGGGAGGCTCCAGTTTCATTTCAACCACCTAGAGATGTTTCAACGCGCACTGCCAAACTCCCGACACGAAGGCGTTTCCGCTTTTTTTTTTGCCTTCCCCAGAAAAGTGGTCACTCTGGAAGGGATCGAACCTGCGTCCTTGGGCTCAGCAACATAAGTCACTGCACCACCGAGGCGGGCAGTTCGATGATTTTTTCAGTTTTCATATTTTGGTACTTCACGTGCTGAAGTTACACGTGGGCTAATGAGCGCATCCTGGTGAAGAGATGCGAATTACGTTAGAACACTGGAGATCCTTTGAAGTGTGCCAAAATTTATGCACGTGTTTTTCATTTTTGGGTTGAAAGACTCAGATATTTGGTGTGTTTGGATGTAAATGTAGACCCCTGAAAGGATAAACTTTCATTGACTACAGTTCTTGTGTAAAAATGTGAGCCAATATACTTTGCTTTGTATGAGGGAAATGCAGAGGTAAATTAATTAACCTGAACCATTTCGCTCTGTTATTGGTTTACCTATTCACATATCTGTAAGCATTTCACAGATTAGAGCCTGAGTACTAGACGCTTTAAAGAGTGAGTTCTCGGTCATTGAGGAATAAGACAGAACACCAATCTTGTTAGACAATGGGAAGCTTCGAGGAGGTTGCGAAAAGTCATTTATGAGCGTGTTATAGTTTAAGTGGTGCAAATTATCCTAGTTCGTAACAACCTAAAAAGTTTTGCATCGGAGTCTTGGAACTCTTTTGAGCAGATGCCACATCACGGTCCCTGTCCTGTAATTTGCTGCTGTTGTAAACCTTTCTGCTGCAAGAATTTGTGTGAACGTTTCAACATTACCTTTGATTATTACTTGACTCAGTGTGTTATTTATGTGTATACGTCATGTAAGAGTGCCCACTGCAAGAGTGTTTCTGTCACGCAAGAATGTTCACTTGGCAGCAGTATTAGATGTGTTATTTATTGTTTGTATTTTCTTTTGCACACATGGCCTTTTTCCTTGTCTTGGTTAACCGTGACTTCACATGTTCACACAGTATTCAAGCTTGTTTGTGGACAGCAGTATTTGTTAGTAAATAAATTTTTATTGCCTCCGTCTTAGTTTATTTTATGCTTGTTTAATATATATAAGCCATATTTATACACAGAATATAGGTTAAAGGCTCATTAGGCTTCATGTTAAGTGGCATCCAAATTAATCGCCGAATATACCATCTGATATAATTGTTGATGTTCATGTTAAATGCAGAAGCCCATTAAAGAGATAGTTACGTTCGACCAATAATGACACTAGTGATTGTAATTGTAGTGCCATCCATGCAGTGCTGGCTTCAAAACATAACATTCATCTGAAGTAGAACTGCAGCCTAAATTACTTCACACAAGGCATTCTTTTCTAAGGTTAAATCAATGCATGATTCATAAACGGGGGTTGGTTGAGTTATATTGGTGAAGCACCTGAGTGGAAACTCCTTTTTTATATCAAACTAAAGGCAGCTTAAACTCGTTGTTACACGATCTCACTTTTCCGTCTTTACCGCAGCCGACTGAGGCGAAGAGATCGGCGACAGATCCTTAGGAGGATCAGGAGGAGGTAGAGGAGGAAATACTTCCATTTAGGTTTCTGAACGGCCCAGAGTTCGGCCCAGGGGAGGAGTTCCTTCTTCACTGGAGCCCATATGCAGTCCGCACCGCCTGTATTCTGTCCGCCAGCTGAAGCAGGGTAGGCAGGGAGGGGCTGGAGAGCATTATCTCCCATTGCTCTTGTTGGGTAGTCGATGGGAAGAGAGTAAGGTGCTCAGGGTGCAAATCGAACACCCCTATTATGGGGCGGAGTGTTCCTACTTCTGAGCAAAATTTACATTCAGCGTCGTAGGGATTCGGGTTCATTAAGTGAAGACGCGTCGGTGGTGGTAAGGAGCCGATTTGTATGATCCGTAGGATTGTATGAGCTGTTGTTGTTCCCTGGAACGGTCAAGGTGAAGCAAGGGTAGGGTCTGTCTCTGAATGTAATAATGCTGGGTTCTGTCCTTCAACATGACAAACGGGTGACCGTCTTCGTGCAGCTCCATAGCCTGGGTGCTAAAAGCGATGGCTTGCTGATGGGCGTATTCGTTGCAATCGATGGAAGTGTGAGTGGGCATCCAGGTGAGCTGAATGGAACCGGTTGGGGAGTGCAGCTCGGCACACGCAGTGCAGCTCGGGGCACCCACCCCGACTGGTGATTCCGGTAGGCTTGTAGGGAATTGGTGACTACCTTCCGAACCCCTGGTTAGGAGAGAGTCAAGGCGATGGCTGCCTTTTCTGCTGCCGTCATGCCTTGGGTGTAGAGTGAGCCGCACTAAAGTTGGTTCTGGTGGTAGCCATGATTTTGACGTTCAGCTGCCCTCGATGCCCGCCGAGGGTGATGTTGAGCGCTTGAGCCCGTGCTTTTGTGCTTTTCGGAGACGCTCGTGGTGTGAGGGGTTCATATTTCTGAAAAATGGAGCATCGTTAGATCTTGTCGCCAAGAGTCCTGGACTACATCACGCGGAGTGACATTCTGTGCTGCCCAGGCAATCTGGTGAAGGATGCGGTAACCCACTGCAGTTTTGCTCAGTCGAAGCTTCTGGTTTAAAAAGATGGCCCTCTATCAGCTCTTACATCGTTTTGTCGAGCCGCATTCTAAGCAGCCTCTCCATGGACGCTCACATGGTAAGACCAATGGCGAGTTAACCGCTTTTCTAATCTTTATATCAAGCATCTTTACGTCCTCCTTACCCAGAAAATAGGGGGTGACGCAAGTCATTCTCGAGATGACAAAAGCTTGAAACAATCGAAGGGTATTGGCTTCTTTGAGGCCTCGCTTGCTGGTGGCAACTCGCCTGATCATGTGTATGATCTGATTGGCGCTGTTTTTTTGAGGCGCCGCAAGGATATGTCACTCTTGGTGTTGGCCTGGAAATGTAGGCCCAGGATCTTGGAGTGGTGGCCTGGCCATCAAGGAGTAGTTGAATGTTTTCCTTGATGTGTCGTTTGGCGTGGGAGAGGACGAGAAGGAGCTCTTATTTTTTAGGGGAACACTGGAGGCCAGAGGGGTTAGCATATTGGCTTACTAGATATAAGATTCCATGGGTTGGCGTGAGCTTCCTATAAATTTTGTAACTCTTAGTGCGTGCGGAAGGCGCTAACATGGCGTCTATTCGTGCAGCGGGCGGAGCGCACAGCGGCACGAGAGGTCGCGCCACGCCATCACGTGGCATTCAGCCACAACGCAGAGTGCTTGATGAGCGATTGTGGCCTGAATGTCCAACGAGACGAAAGGTCCAATAAGCCACGTGATCAGCGAGCCTGAATGTCCAACGAGACAAAAGGTCCAATCGAGCCTGAATGTCCAATGAGACGAAAAATCCAACGACACGAAAGGTCCAATCGATCCTGAATGTCTAACGAGACGAAAGATCAACAGAGACGAAAGGTCCAACAATCAGATAAGTTTAGTGCGCTCATTTGGATAAAGCGGACAGGGATGGGTTTGAATTAGTAGTGTAAAATTTTACCCCATCAAATTTAACTGACCGTTTTGACAATATTGTTATTCTTATTCATGTGGGACTCAGTTTTGCGTCCATGTAACCTGTTGCACGTGAGCGTATTGATTGATTGATTGATTGATTGACTATGGGGTTAATCGCCGACGCTACGCAGGCGATGAGGCGTGCCGTAGTGTAGGGTTCCGGATTAATTTTTGACAACCTGGGGACCTTTAACCTGCGCCGAAAAATCGACTGCATGGACGTTTTCGCTTTTCACCTCCACCTGAAAAATGGCTGCTGCGGCTATAAATCGAACCCGCGGCCTCGGGCTTACCAGCACAAATGGGAGCGTATTGTCCCGCGATGTTCAATGGTCAATTTCAGCAATATCGTCTGTCTATAAAACAAAAAATAAAGTTTCGTTTTGAGTACTGCAATTCGTCAGGGCCTAATCCGTTGGGTTCCTCCCACAGAGAGTGGTAGCACGTGAAGGTTGTCGTCAGATAATCATATTTGGATAATTACCTGTAGGCTAGAAAAAGAAAACTTCTTGCGCTTGCCATTTTCCTTGAAATCAACGCATGGTCCGTCCTGTTTATATGGCCGGTGCACTAAAAAACGGGATTCAAGTTAAGCTTGACGGGATTTAACGTGCAGACAAAAGCAGCTCCAGAGACAGGGCAATGCGATTGAATGCGTTCAGCATCGGCAACCAGCCCTGTACCTTTTCGCTCCGTAGCTTCAAACAGAACTGTCCATTATTTTACAGTTGTAGTGCATTATATGGGCGGAAGGAGAAAAGTGATCCGTGGATGACAAACATGTTCAAATTGTTATCGTTCAGTCGAAACTGTACATTTCCGAGTAAAAGATACTGTGAGGTATTGTGGACACCCGTGGGAGGAGAGGAGTGACTGCGGATTGGTTTATGACGCCTAATTGATTTGAACGTGCTCAATACTTCAGCTACATATACGTTTTTGCTTATGGTACATTATCATTCCGTTGCCTTGTTTTTACTTGATGGGAAAAGCGACTGTCATTGCCAGAAACAAAGCCGAAACTTCGTGTTAACTAGTGCAGTACTTTACTCAGACAATGAGCTGCCACATTCTAGACAAAAAATGGTTTAAAATGAGATTGTTATACAAAGTCATTTCTGATATCAATGTTTGCAAAGCCGGCAATACCGTTACACTATTCTGAGCTCCGCACCGAATCATCACATCAATGTGTGACTTTCTCCTTTTTTCGCCATTCATTGAGCTGCTTGGTGATAGTTGAGCCCACGAAGAGTACTGTGAATATTGCACACGATAAGGAAAAAAATCGAGTTGGAATTTTAAGAATATTACACACCCGAGTTATTTGGTTACTAAGTAGCAAGCAACCGCTTTTTTTATTTGTTGAACTCGTGATTGTGTTTGCATTGCATAGACGGGCGCAAACATAGAGTTAATGGCGCAAATAAATATGGTTTTCTTCTTTTATGCAGTCGCTAATACCGTATTTAATTTTTAAAGTCCGAAAAAAAAAATAGCCTGTGAGGTCTGCGGCGGCCACAAGAACTGCAGACGTAACGCGAAATCAAGCAAACCCAGCTTGCGATGTAATGGACGAGGGGCAAGATTTTACAGTTTATGCATGAGCACCTGCGTTTGTGTAAAGAATGTTTTTTTTTAGGAAATACTTTAGTGCAATTCACAACAAGCATGTGTCAGAATAAAGTTATTGTGGTTTATTTTCGTAGAGTTCGAACTAGTGTCGGTTTTGGTTTCACCGTGAAACACGCCCATATTTTCCAACGATATCTGTGATCGTGCATTAGCCATACTTCAGGAGTCACCATGATCCCCTAGTCACATGTTTTGGACTTTAGAGACAGACCGGATAAACCGGATGAAATGAAGAAATTCCGGGGTAAACTGTACTCGAGTAGCGCAGCACAGGAGCGGTTGGAGGTCAATGGGAGATGCCTTTGTCCTGCAGTGGACCTGAGTAGGTTTATGAGGATGATGGTGATGACCGTTTCTAGCGAGCAAGTATTGTTTCATATAATTGACATTCAACGCTTCGCCGCAAGCTTCATATGCCTGTGCGACGGGTACACCTATAGAAAATCTAAAGCAAATAAAAAGTGAAGTAATATACTTCATAAGAAAATGAAACCAACTGAAATGTTTTATCGTAAACCGTAAAACCATTCCGCAGGGTGAAACACCGGACCGGTCTTCAGCCCGACCACACATTTCTGTTCGATAATCCGGACAGAAAAAGTGTAGTAGCTGCTCATCAGACATTTGCGGAGGCTATAGGGTAAAGCCTACTGCACAAACGTTATTCAATCAATGCTCAGCTTAGCAGCTCAAAGTAGTGCAATCCAACAAGTAAACGGCAATGTCCGATGCAATGTTGGAAGCGCCTGTCCTGTCCTCTTTCTTGTGTTCGCCTATTTTTACTGCTAAAAACATGTCGCAGATGTCCGATATGATGGAGGTGGGCCTGGAAATATGTACTTGTTATTTGTAAGCCTCGTTGCATGTTACCGAAGCGCAGTTTGATGAAGCACTAAGCGTTGGCATCCAGTGTGAGGGTTCAAATCTAGGGGTAGAGGCCTTTTTTCATTGGCCGAATGTGTTTAATTGGCCGATTCGCCGACGACGTGGCGGATAGTACGGAGAAAATGCGTGTAGGTGAGATCCGTAGCTGCGGGAGAGACGCCCCGTGGTTCGCCATTTTCGATGAAGTGGAGCACTGAGGTTCAGCCACTGCGTCCACCTTGGCGCGGCCTTACTGCATGAAACGATACTTGTTAGCTTGAAGCGGCGCAAGGAGGTTTATGCAGCCCATTTCTGCAGTCAATAACATGTGAATAGCGGATCATGTCGATTTCTGAAGTATGACCAATGCGCGATTACAGATAACGTCAGAAACCATGTGCGTATTGCAGGGCAGAACCAAAACCGAAACTGTCTCGAACTCCCATGAAATGAACCACAAAACTACATTCTTACAATTTCACTCCATGCCAATAACACTAATGATTTTTCCTAAGAAAAAAAATAGCATTGACAAAAGCGCAATTGCGTATGCATAAAATTTAGTACGCTAAACAGCGTTTAATCGCATTTAAAGACAAGTTCGCCTCACAGGAAACGTCGCGCGACCTGCTTGGACGATACCCAGGATTTTAAGCTTTATGTACACGCAGACGATTGTTTGTCAATGTTATTGTTTTAGAAGTGGCTCTACTACTACTGGCAACAAGCACATGTATCTGAATGTAGATGTTGTCGTTTATTTTTGGAGAGTTGTTCAAACCAGTTTCGGTTTTTGTTCCCCGCAGCAACATGCTTGGCGTCCAACGTTATCGCTGGTTGGATGATGTTGTCGGCGGAATTATAGGTCAGGTAAGAATGTCAGACGCGCTTAAAGTCGTAACGTGTACTAGATCAAGCGTTCGCAGTGGCTGCACGCCGTCCGCAGCATCGGAGACGCTCAGCTTCTCCCTCAACTTCGCAGCTTGCCTTACTCGTCTCTGTGTCTTAAGAGGCGCGTTCGCACGACGCCGGCAGTCGGCGGATTCGGCACTGTGCCTCCAAGCTTCCGGTGATATGTCAACACTACGCCAACAAAAACTCGCCAGCGCATCAGTGTCTCTCTGCATGTAGTCTCTAAACTCGATCATAATGCAATGATGATTGGAGCGCAAAATGGTGAATGCAGTCGATAAAAAGTTACCTATAAAAGAAGAAATAAACTGCCCCCCTCCCCACCTAAAAAAACAAATTCAATCGGACATCCATTACTTCTTTTCTGCATGAAAACCTTGCGGTTAATATGCAATTCAAAAGTTAGCAGCAATGCAAGAAGGATAACACCACAGCAGCTGCAATAAGGCAGCCGCCAAAACTTCAGCAAGCAGACACGGGCGTCCAACAGGTGCAGCCACTGTGGTGGGTAACTTTCCTCCGCATAGATGCCCTCCACCAACGCAGCCAGCTCTCAAAAAACGGACTTCGTTGGGCGGGGGAGTTCCGTATGACGGTCAGTCATGCGGCACTTCTACAAGCTATACCATCCCATCACAAAAATATATCATAGGGAACTCCAGTAGTATCCAGAGAAGGCAAGAACTGCAGTGTGTAAAGGGACATGGACCCTTTTAACAGTTTGTAGCAAGACCTCCCAAAAAACATTACATCCCGGCAAAAAACAAAGCGGTTGATATAATGGCAATTATTCGAGCAAAAGATAGACATTCCTTTGTCGCGCAAGTATGTTTTCACTATACTCGGTTACAACTCAAGAACGTCACCACCTCCTGTAGTGTATCACCCCGCCAAAGCACCGGACTCGTGACGTCAGTGCGCGCGCGTTTTGAAAGGGGTTTGCTATGAATGCGTGATATCGTCTGCCTTGTCTCACGCAGTTTCTTTGTCGTCACTGGAGTCGTTTATAAGAATATTAAGTCCAAAAAATCACGGGAACGGCTCACGCCATCTTCAAAATATTCCCAGTAACGCCCTGCTTGCGCCGCGCGGAGAAACATCCGGCTAGGGTGATGAGGCACAGCGGCAATTTCCGGTGCCGTTCTTAAATTGTCACCGATACGAGTTTTGATGCAAGCAGCTTAAAGGAATTTTTTTTCGTCCGTCGAATCCCTACAAATATGTTTCACTAGAGACTGCGTTCTTCAGGCGGGTAAAAAGAGATTCAACATGTGCGATCGTGCTGCTGACCTCTGTGCTAGCTCACCCAGTAGAAAAAGTGCTTCCCGTACCTTGTATTTACGCTTTACAAAGAGAGTATTGGTCGATTTTTTGACTTATTACTTACATTAAATTCGCTAAATCTTCTCCCACTTTTTATTGGCCTTAGATGTTCTACTAGCGCACCAGTTGCGCGGGCAAATGCAGCTTACAGCTCCCGTGAAGCGAACTCAGTGAAGCGTCGTAAGCCAATATACGTATTGCATGTGCGCTAGCATAGAGGTACATTTACTTGGACTTTTTTCAAACTAAAAAAATAAAGCCACATTCTTCCGGACACAATTTTTGCCATGGCTTAGTTTTAACTTAGGGAATGAATTGCGACGACCCGCGGGCTGCCGGCCTACGGTCTAAGGCCAGCGAACCGCAGTGGGTGCAGTCAAGCTGAGCCTACAAGAGTAAACGTCATACGAAACTTTATAGAAAATCGGCAAGAAGGATGCAGAGATTAGGACAACAATTTAAAATTAATTTTTCTACTAAGCAATTCGCGTAAACGTAACCAGAGTGGTCGAAACCTAGTCTAGGGACTCCAGACTGTAATCTCCACAAGTAATCCCGCCATGTTTACAAATCACTTCACCGTCACCTTTAGGTATATACTTCGACTTCCATACACAAGGTGATCTGTATAAAACAACGTCACCGTGGGTACGCATGTGTTTGTGGTCATTCCTGTTGTTAAGGGTGCATATTCCTGCTTTCTGAACATAAAATCCGTTCTGCGTCATATTTGACCTTCGTTAGAACGGTGGCTTTGGCTATTTGGTGCGTACTAACGGAATTCGTAACAGCGCAAAAAGGCATGCAAAAAACTGCGCCGTGGTCGTTTCCGTAGTCGTTTCTTGTCCCGTATTATTGCGCTTTTTGAATTCAGTTAGTCGCATTTAAATGCTTGAAGAATTTGGCGGGTATTCTCAACCCTCTGCCGACACTATGTCCAACACAAATCGTGCAGGTATTGCCGTCCGTTGAACCGTCGAATGCGTGTTGAGACGTCCCACAGACCGCCTAAAATGTGCCACCGCATTTCTAAACACAAATATGTACCTTCCGATCTTACAAGTGGACAAAAATGAATCGCCAAGCATCATCTTGGAGCTGCCACAAAGAACTTGATAGGCTTTCACCGAACCGCGTCCTAACAGCGTAATGTCGCTCGCTGGGAAATTGAGGCCCGAGAACAACACTTTTGTAGAAGGATGGTGTAAATACACTGCACTGTCGCCCTTGAGGGTCCATAACCCGCTGTTATTTAGCTTACTCAGTTCATTAAAACAGGTGAATCATCACAGACGAACGAAACATAGCCTTTCGGGCTTTATCCATTCACTCTGGTGAGGCCGGTATTGCGCAGTCTTGGGCAGGATCGAAAGGCAGCGCCGTAAAATGGGGCAATTTCTGATATTTATGAATAGTTAGGCTTCCAGGTAGAAAGAGTGGAGTTATTTGAATGATATAAATAGAACTTGTGCACTCCCGCGAATTCATCTAAATTATAAAAGAAAATAGCAATAGCAAATTGCACAATTGAGGAATTGAATGTTCGCAGATTTCAGGTACACACTTAGTCAATTCCTGGTTATACGACCCGCATGCAGCCGGGCCGCCGCGTCATTTTAAAGCCGCTTATATAGCGGCGGTTCAGGCGGCCTCGCGCGCATGCGGCCCGCCAAACATGCGGCCCGCCAAACATGCGGCCCACCGAACACGCGGCCCGGCGTTTAAGCGGCCGTATTGAGGTCCACCTAACCAGCGGGCCACCTAACCAGCGGGCCACCTAAACACCGGGCCGTGTGTTCGGCAGGCCACTGGCCGTAATTTTTATACGCGGCCCGTTATGCTAATCTATTCCCGTTTACGAAGCGGATCCCCAAATCATACGGCCCCTCAAATAAGCGGCCTTGTTGCTTTCTACCAAAAAAAGAAGAAAAAACCAGCCAATCGGCCAGAATTGAGTTTATCCGGTTTTTTTTTTTGCTCACATGGCCAGGTCAACGTCAGCATCCCGTAACGAATGCTCTAACACATGTTACATCATGCGAGGCACACAAAGTGCACATAGGCACATACACACAACCCTACGGAGACTCGAACCCGGGTCTACTACAACACATGAAGAGGCGGGTATCATAACCACTGCTCCACGACCCACGGGTTGCTGGGGAGTGCAAACATGGGCTTATAAGTATTCTGCATGCTGTTGCGCGTCAAGCAGGAGTCTTAAATAACACATTCCGCGGTGAGTGACTTTCTTTAAACCACCGTTTTCGAATCACTCCACCAAAGAGGCATAATACTACGGTTGGGAGGGCTTTAAGTACATTGTTACGAGCAGAAACCTTTTGTCATGCTGTGTGCCCTATTCAACAGTATGACGCGCCATGCGGTGATTTATTCCATCGATGCAAACGGAATTGATAACAGTTCTTCTGCCTTGTAACCAAAAGTATTGTTGGTCATTCGCGGAAAGTGCCTCCCATGACAATGCATGCAAATAACTAGCACGTAAGGCACACTGTCGTGCTGAACATAAGAGCTGTCTGGTCACGAGTGGCAAGTATACCAAGCATGAAATGGAGTACTGAATTTTTTCTGCTTGTCGTAGCTCTTCTGATGGTGCTGTTACATGCCTTCACCTTTATTTTTGTAAGAGGGGGCGGTAGTAAATTACGTCTCTGGTAATGTAAAGAACTAATAATAAATTACTCATTGTATATAACATTGTGTCGCGACGCCTGCAGAATTGCCGCGTGGCCTGAAGAATTGGTGATCGCGAGCACACAAAAAATATCTTAGCGTTTTCTCGCCAGACCGGATAGGCGTTCGGCCGTGTAACTTGTAACCCCCTGCATTTCCAGAAAAATGCAGTTTTCGCGGAAGTTCCACCTTTAATCGTTATAATATCGTAAAGATCATTTGTCGAACCAAATTTTGAGAAACCAAAAAATAAAAAAATATAAAAACAATGACAAACTGGTAAACAGTGTAACACCCTGCATTTCCACACTAATGCCGATTTTGCGGAAACTTGGAATTTTTATCATAGCGTAGATCGAGAGAATTGGGCGAACATAACTTTGAAAAACGAAAAACCAAGAAAAATATAAAAAATACGAAAAATGGTGAGCTGTGTAACGCCCTTCATTTACAAAAAATGCAGATTTGGCGCCAGTAACACCTGTGATCGTTATGATAGTGTAAATGGAGATAATTTGATGGACAGGACTTGGAAAATTTAAGAAATTTGGCTCTAAAAGACTCACACTCAAGAGAAGCGCCATAAGAATGCTGAGCATTAGTAGACAATTCTACTAATTTTTGCAATTTTTTAAGTGGCCTCATTTAACTCGCACTCCAGTTATTAAGAGTTATATTATTGTGCGCGGAAGCGCAAGGTCGCGGTTGAACATTTTCAACATTTTCAAGGTCGTTCACCAAAACCATAGCACTTGGTAATGAATGCACACTTGTGCATCTGAAGTTTAGACCGTATAAAACATTGCCACCAATAAATGTGTTACAATGGCTGCAATTGCACTAACACATCTGTGACTTGTGCACTTCTGGAACACCTTCATGACCTCAGTTATCATGCAATGAGGTTTTACCTTTATAATCTCAGTGTTTTGCCACCTGATCTATCAGGCCTCAATGCACATACCACGAATTAAAAAAAAACTCCCTATATTTATAATGCCATGTTACAAGCAAAGCTGTAAAGCAAATATCTGTATACATTAAACCTATCCGGATCTTGAAGTGATAGTCTACTCATACAAGCTTGGGACATGAGCAGAGAGCTGAGTTGGGTCTGTAAATTTTAAGTATTTTGTCATTTTCGAATTCATGAGCATGCACAAGTGTGAGATTAAAATTACATGAATGACACCATGTCGAAGGAACGATGTTTTCTTTTTATTTGATATCAAAAATACAAATACGAACACGAAGTACTTATACTGAAATAACAAATACAAATATTAGCAGATTGCCCTTATGGAACACACAAATGAAAATAATCTTTTGTGGAAGAGCAAATAAGGACGTGTCAAGATAAAATTATTCTTTCATTTATGGAATTTTCAGCAGCTTACTGAACAGGGAGGAAACTCATCTTTTTTGCAGGCTGCTGACTGTATAAAGCCCAATGTTTGGCCTAAAGCTGACGGGTATACCTCATGTCCTAATGTAATATATTACCAAACAAAGAAAAAGTACTTTCTCCGGGCTTCAATTATGGTCCAGGTGAGGTGAGGTGACTGTGAGAGGGAAAGAGGTTCCCAGCCTGCACCACATATGTATCGCAGGGAGAGAAAGGGAAGAGGAGGGGGTAGAAATACACCACTTCCGATGATGTAGAAGGCCTTTGTAGAATCCCCCCAGCAATCTTTTGCCCGGGAGCTGCTGCTTCATGGATTTCGTCGCACTGTAATGGAAACAGGGTTGTAAACATCTCAAAAACCTCGAGTTACGGGTAGCATTCTGTTGTGTTGGCACTGCGTGAAGAAAAGAAAAGGTAGTTGAAAAAGTGACCAGGTACAAAATTGGGGCGTTATTTATCGGCGGTAAAACAGTATAGCCTGAAGGAGCGCAGCAGAAGTATCACCAACACCTTAGCAGATATGTGAAAATATCATAAATCAGGCATGTGCATCGCTGTAGTTTAGGCAATTATTTCTTTCTTTCTGCTTTATATTCAAAAGCTCTCCAAAAGGACGTTTCTTCATATACATAGGAAGGCCGAGCGCTTTTTCAGTGCGAAGGCGTGCGAGAAAACTTTGGCATAATTTTATTTGACGCTGGCATATCAATTGGACGTCGTAAAAAAACCCTTTTTCGCTGTTACACGCGGAGGGTAATGTGCCCTAGTTTCTTTTTATGAAACAATTTCCAGCAATAGTATGGGGCAAAACATTTTATGAAAGATCGAATAAAACTGCTAGCAATATCTTTTGCTAAAGCATAGGTAAACTGCGCGCACCGACCAACAGCCAACGCATCTGTAACCATGGCCTCCTGTAAAACGCCTTTACAGGAGGCTGAGTAACAACATTAGAAGCCACCGCTTTGAGTAACCTCCACGCCGGCGCCGCGCCGCGTTTGCGCTGCCATTGCATCATGTTTCTGCAAACCGCGAGTTGACACTCCAACACACGACAGCTGTGCCGAACACAACAAGATGGAGGCTGGTG
Source organism: Haemaphysalis longicornis (assembly GCF_048455015.1). Taxonomy (NCBI): domain Eukaryota; kingdom Metazoa; phylum Arthropoda; class Arachnida; order Ixodida; family Ixodidae; genus Haemaphysalis; species Haemaphysalis longicornis. Next base: position 44,520,921 of record NW_027526203.1, on the reverse strand, counting down.
TTACTCATGAATGTTGCTTCACGTGAAAACTTTACCACTAAACGCACCGTAAGAAAGTTTCCAAATCGCCACAGGATCCAGACTACTCAACGGGCAAGAAAATTCACTAGCCGAAACGACGACGCGAAAATCTGGTTAAAAAAAAAACGTTATAACTAACTTTTTGCTACTCTTACCGAAAATGGCAAGCAGTGGCCATACAATATTGAAAAATATAAAATTCAAACTGGTTTTAATGTGGTTTGACCTTGAAACTGATGATGATCATGGTTGAAGTTTTTTGGCGCAAGGCCACCTGGGGCAAAGAGCGCCAAACAAAAGTATCTAAAATAAAATAGTGGCTACTAAAGCCAAAACAACAATAAAATAAATTAACGGCAATGGTGATGGCTGGTGTATAGGGCCAGATTTGATTATGCGTGATAGGAAATGAGGTTTAAAAAATTCACATCTGACAAGTACTCAAACACACGTTTAACGGAAAACATGGCATCGTCACCCAGAAACAAAGATGGATGTAGGGGGATATGTTGTCTGTAGAGTTCTCTGAAGTGTTTGTGTCGTGTTGTGTGAAGTGCCTTGCATATTATTAGTATGTGTACTACGGATAGGGCCTCTCCGCACCTGCTGCACTGGGGCCTAGGAGATCCCGTCAGCAGATACGAGTGAGTTGCATGCGTGTGCCCTATCCGTAGCCTACCCAAAGCGACTTCCGTGTGTCTGTTGTGTGAGTCAGATGTGTACCGTCCCAAGTGTGGCTTTATTACATGTAGTTTGATGTCTGTCTGTTCGCCCCAGTGTGTTTGCCATGTTCTGCGCAGGTGTTGTCTTATGTGTGGCTTGAGGTCTGTGTAGGGTACCGTTGTAATGTCCACAGTGTTCCTCAGTGCAGCAGCACCGGCCCTCTCGTCTGCCAACTCGTTCCAAGAGATCCCTGCGTGTCCTGGGACCCAGCAGAGGACCAGCTCATGCTTTTGTGCATACACGGACATGATAGTGCAGAATACCAGATTAACTATGTGGTTTCTGGGGGGCTTGTGCGATGACAGTGCGTGAACAACGCTCAAAGAGTCTGTATATATGATGCAATTGGGAATGTGATTTTCAAGGATGTGTCGTACAATCAGTAAAATTCCATACGCTTCTGCTGAAAAAATTGTTGTGTGCACGCTCATGGTTCTGACTGCATTGAAGTTTGGACCATGAGCAGCGCACGACACCATACTGGAGGTTTTAGAAGCGTCACTATAAAATTCTGCACATGTGTATTTAAACTGCAAAGACAGAAAGTGCTGCAGTATTGCAGCTCGTGGTACACGATTTTTGTCAAGTCTCATAAAAGAAAGGTCGCACGACACAGGGCGAACTTGCCAAGGCGGTAAACTGTTAGCAAAGGATGACCTGTACACATCTAAAAACGAAGCGCTCAGATCCGAGGCTCGCTCTCTCACTCTAAATGAAAAGGGCAGAGGAACGGATGGGCGATTTGCAAAGAGCAGAGATGTTGACGTATCGTTAAAGACAGGATAAAAAGGATGATTATTGAGTGATGAAATTTTAAAAGCATAAAGCAAGTCCATATACGTTCGTTGGTTCTCAAGGCTCCACTTATCACACTCGACATACAGACTCTCCACAGGGCTAGTGCGAAAAGCACCCGAGGCGAGATGAAGCCCCAAGTGTAGCACTGGGTCAAGCATTCGCAACGCCGTTTTGCTCGCCGACCCATACACCACACTGCCATAGTCCAAACGAGACCCAACCAAAGCAGTATAGAGCCGTAGTAGGAGTTCTTTGTCGGAACCGTAAGAACGATGGGAGAGAACCTTAAGTATATTCATTGATTTCAGACATTTATGTTTAAGTTCCTTGATGTGGGGAATGAATGTGAGTTTGTGATCAAACACCACACCTAAGAACTTGTGCTCCTTGTTCACAGGAAGCGACACGCCATTAAGATGAATGTCTGGGTCTGGATGGACCCCACGCTTCCTGGAGTACACAACGCAGGAATATTTTGCAGCATTCAATTAAAAACCATTCTTGTCTGCCCAGCCGGCAGGTTTCTTTACACCAAGCTGGACTTGACGTTCGCAGATTGACATATTACATGATTTATAGGATATCTGGACGTCATCTACATACATGGAATAAGAGATTGTGGGTGGCAGTGCCTTACCAAGAGAGTTCAATTTTACTATGAAGAGAGTGCAGCTTAACACACCACCTTGTGGCACGCCATTTTCTTGCACGTGCACCCTTGAGAGTGCACCACCGACTCTCACTCGAAACGTTCTTTCTGACAGGTAACTGACAAGAGTGTTTAACATGTTACCCGAGACACCGAATGACTTTAAGTCACTGAGGATCCCGTACCGCCAAGCGGTGTCGTAGGCCTTCTCGAGGTCGAAAAACACAGTTACACAATACTGCTTATGCGCGAAGGCATCCTTGATGTACGAGTCAAGAGCTACCAGTTGATCGTTCGTCGATCGCCCCACCCTAAAGCCTGCCTGGCAGCTCTCGAGAAGACCGTTGTACTCGAGGAAGTACACAAGCCTGCGATTTACCATCTTCTCGAAGAGCTTGCACAGGCAGCTCGTCAGGGCTATAGGACGGTAGCTTGAGGGGGACGACGGGTCCTTTCCCTCCTTCAGGAAAGCTACAACTATAGCCTCCTTCCAAGAGTTTGGAATGTGCCCCGAAAGCCAAATCTTGTTATATAGGTGTAAGAGTGTTAGAAGAGTGTCTGCGTGCAGGTGTTGTATCATTGTGTATGTGGTGTTGTCTGGGCCTGGAGCTGAGGGTTTAAACGTGCATAGAGCAGCCCTCAGCTCATGTAGTGAAAACAGGGAGTTGTAAGAAGTCTGTGATTTGTTGCTGTCGCGTAGAGACTTCTTTTCACAACAGGCTTTATGTTTCAGGAAAGTGTTTGTGTAGTGTGCTGAACTGGACACGTGTTGGAAGTGTTGTGCGAGTGTGTCAGCCTGGTCTTCGAGTGTGTCCCCTGTAGTGCTGACCAGAGGCAGGCTGTGTGTTTGTTGTCCCTTGAGTTTACGTATTCGTGTCCATACTTTCCTTGTGTCTGTGTAGGAGTTTATTGATGTTATGAATGTACGCCAACTCTCTCGTTTTGCCCCACGGCGCACACGTTTTCCTAACGCCTTGGCCCGTTTGAACAAGAGGAGGTTTCCCGACGTGGGGTACCGACGAAGGATACCCCACGCCTTGTTCTGGGCCTCTCGCGCCCGCCTACAGTCCTCATTCCACCACGGCCTCCTCTGGTTGCGCGGGGCACCAGCGGTGTGGGGAATGGACTTTTCGGTGGCGTCGAGGATGTGCACCGTGAGGAGTTGGGTAGCTTCTTCGACGTGTAGGTGTCCTATGGATGTGTGGTGTAGTTTGGATGTCTCTGTAAATGTATTCCAGTTAGCTCGTGCTTCATTGAACCTATTATGGGAAGATGGACTGCATGGGCCTTTACCTATGTATGTGAGTGAGGTGGGGAAGTGGTCAATACCGTATGGGTCAGTGCCCACAGCCCACTCGAGGAGAGGAAAGAGAACTGCGGAGCCAATCGCCAAGTCAAGACATGAGTATGTGTTGTGTCCTATGTTATGGTATGTAGGCTGTTTATTGTTGAAAAGGCATGCTCCTGAAGATGTAAGGAATTTTTCTATAAGGCGACCTCGGGCATCCGTACGAGAAGAGCCCCAAAGAGTGTTGTGAGCATTAAGGTCGCCTGTCAGGATGTATGGTTCGGGCAGCCTGTCAACCAGCGCCTCGAAGTCAGAGCTTAAAAGTGAAACATCAGGAGGAATGTATATGGAGCATACCGTTATCAACCTATTAAATATTATTAAGCGTATTGCTACAGCCTCAAGGACGGTGTTCAAAGTGACAGGGTGGCATGCTAAAGATTTCCGGGCGATTATGGCCACACCCCCAGAAGAGTGTGTGCAGCCATCCCTGTCCTTTCTGTATACCAGGTAACTATTCAAGAAATTTGTGTGTTTAGAATTCAAATGTGTTTCTTGAACACACATTACACTTGGCTGATTGGTATGCAGAATCTCATACACGTCGTCAAGATTATTCATGAGGCCTCTGCAGTTCCATTGAACAATATTTTTCCTTCCCATTATTTAGTGTGAGAGCTACTGGAGTGTGTATGTTTATGTGTTGTCTTTCGGGGCTGTGACTCTTGGATTGGGCTTTTTGGGTGGCCTATCTGTAGGCTTGGATGACGGAGGCCGCTCCTTGCGCTGCGTTGCAGGCAAGAACGGCACGACGTCCATCTCGTCGTCCGATGTCCTGGGTGTGCCCGTCGAACCGGGCCCCCCGGACTTGGCCTTCTTCGGGGGCCCTTCGTTTGGCCCGCCACCGCCGGTGGTGTCGGAGGCACCAGATGTGGCACGGGCGGTGCGGTGGTGGTGGGAGCCGGTGCGGGGCTCGTGGTGTCCATGGCACACTCCAACGCACTGGACGATGGGGAGGCACGGACGGGAGCGGCACCGGTCCCGACGGAAGAGGTTGCCACCACAACCGCTGCTGCCTCAGCAAGCGGCGTGGTGGCGGGTTGGGCTGCCAGAGGCAACCCCGAGGGGGGCGAGGGCGGGACCAGGTCCGACTCGCGGTACTGGGTCCCCGCCGAAACTAGACGCCGCTCCGCCCCCCGGCGAGCTGCGTCGGCATACCTCCCCAGGGGGAAAGAGGCGAACCTCTTTCGCGCCTCTGGGAAGGTAAGATTCTCAGTCACTTTTACCTTGATGATCTCCTTCTCCTGTTTGAATTTCTCACATGTTCTAGAGTAGGCCCCGTGGGGTCCCTTGCAGTTAGCACAGATGAGGGTTTATGATGGGCAGTTGTCAGATGCATGATCATGTTGTGCACACTTGGCGCATGTTAGTCGACCACGACAAGCATTAGTGCCATGTCCAAACCGTTGACACGTGTAGCAGCGGCGTGGGTTCGGCACGTAGGGTCGGACCGGACATCTCAGGAAACCTGCGCTGACCGATTCGGGAAGTGTTGAGCGGTCAAATGTCAAGATTATGTGTTTAGTAGGTATTATTTGGTCGTTTCGGCGTATCGTGATTCGCCGCACAGCTGTTACGCCCTGATCGCTAAGCCCGTCCAGCAGATTTGCTTCAGTCTCATTTATTAGATCTCTATCAGAGATCACGCCCTGGCAGCTATTAAGACTGCGATGGGGCGTGATCTTGATGTCGACATCGACCATGCGCGTTTGCTTCAAGAGGTTACAGGATTGTTGTTTGTTTTGAACTTCAATTAGGACTTCTCCCGTTGTGAGCTTTTTAGCTTTGTACGATTTGCCTACAAGGCTTTCAAGAAACTTGGAGATGATAAAGACAGACTGGGAAGGGATGGGGTTTGATTTATCAAGGGATTCCATTACCAGGAAGCGCGAGAAATTATCGGGCTTTGGAATGGAGTTCGAAGACAAAGGAGGAAAAGATACTTCGGTGCGGCCCCTTTTCAGGGACCGATCACGTTTGGAGGGGGGGTGTGAAAATGCCATATGATACATTGGAAAGCAGGGGACGGGGGTACTTTCTTCCACAACCTTACCCTGATAGCTGAGGAGGTCCCGGAGCTCCCTGCCTGGTAAACAGACAGGGAGCCCATCCGCCAGAGCTTGACCTGGGCTCCGACGGCCACCGTTCGTGGTTTCTAACCCTCCACCTATAAACACATTGCCACGGTTGGATCCAGCTTATGTTTGGGGGCTTGGGGTCCGCGGTATCGCCAGTAACGTCACCAAGATTGCTCAAGGTGCCCCGTGCGGGGTTGACCTTGAAAATGGGACGTGTGTAAAAATGCAAATTCTTTATGTCACCGCGGTATACTCATTACGGCAACGGAAGTACCCCACATGTGCAAGCGTTGTCGTTTTCCTCCTGGATCCCAAAACGGCCGCCGCACTGGGAACCCGAATCCTCTCTATAAGAACGTCAAATTTACCGTATGATCACGGGTATCGGAGAACGGTTTTGGCGCGGGCTTCTTATGACGACGCAAAAGGCATAATTTCGTGGTCCTTGCTATATTGTCTGCAAACACAAATTCTTACAGTCTGCGCTCCCCACCCCTCTAAAAAAAACGAAATCCAGGGACTTACCTATCCGCTCGTGTTCAACCGGGCTATGCCCGTAATACACACACCAGCCGGCTTGACATGGCGCCGCTGCTTGGCTTGCGTTCTCGGTGGCCGGTGTAACAGGGTCGGTGTAACAGGGGAAGCAACTGCATTCGCAGTTGCTTCTCCTGTTACACTGATTTCGATGCACACATTTGATGTCAGCGGATGCGAACGTGGTCAAGTGTGAACGCTCGTAACTGAGTATGAACTATACACAGCATGTGTCAAAGCGCGGGACCCCAACTTGCTTCGCGCTGAAATTACTCCATACTGCGCATGCGCGCTAAAGACAAATCACCGGACCACAACTCGCCACGCACGATCTTTTTTCCACTCCTACTGCGCATGTGCGCGCAAGTTTTTTTTTAATGTTTTTCGGCTGTCGCCGTGTCGTCGGGCGCGTGTCGTCGGCCGCCGCAAAGGAAGGTTGTGGGCCATTGTGTGAGGGGGAATATGCGCATGCGCCGCAAGCCCCACATATCGCTCGGAGCGTCACGATTGCCCCCCTCTTTTTATTTATTTCCTGGCGTCAGGATGTCCGCTAGTATATCGCCGTGACACGGGTCGTTGGCGCAGCATATAAGCATGCTGTAACCGCCTGAGGTTTTGTCACGGAAAAGAAGTCTGTCAGGGCCTCTTATATCACGGTATTGAGGCTGCCAACCGCATATAAATAGGACGCTATCCGGGACGCGACTAAGAGTGTAGGCTTGCTTAAGTGCGGCACGTCTCAATACGGCGGGAAGGAACTTGAGTTCGTTCATAGGAAGATATTAGGTTTAGAAAGGCGAGTGGCGCTTTCTTCCTACGGGGAATTTAATAAATCTCGCACACCCTAACACAAGCACACACAGGCATAAAGGAAAATCCAGCGCATTCGCAAAAATGTTTGTTGTGGGCGCTCTTCAGTCGATATGACAGCGATACTTATATCCCGTAAACTAGTCATTACATCTTCGTCAAGCTGTTCGGAAATAGTGTTCCGGACCACGTGGAAAGGCCAACGCCGGGAGTACACTCTTAGTCAATTCCTGGTTATACGACCGGCATGCAGGCGGGCCGCCGCGTCAATTTAAAGCCGCTTATACAGCGTGGTTCAGGCGGCCTCGAGCGCAAGCGGCCCCCCAAACACGTGACCCAGCGTTTAAGCGGCCCTCTTGAGGGCCGCCTAACCAGAGGGCCACCTAAACGCCGGGCCGTGTGTTCGGCGGGCGGCTGGCCGTAATTTTTCTACGCGGCCCCTTATGCTAATCTATTCCCGCTTACGAAGCGGCTCCAACATCATACGGCCCCTCAAATAAGTGGCCTTTTTCCTTTTCACCAAAAGAAAAGAAAAAAATCCGCGTGGACAGAATTGATTTTATACGTTTTTTTTCTCTCGCAATGACAGGTCAACGTCATCACCCCGTGAAGAATGCTCTAACACATGTTACATCATGCGAGACATGTAAGCACATAAACGTAACCCTACGGAGAATCGAACCTGGGTCTACTACAACGCATCAAAAGCCTGATATCATAATCACTGCGCCACGACTCACGGGCTGCTCGGAAGTGCAAACATGGGCTTATAAGTATTCTACATGCTGTTGCGCGTCAAGCAGGAATCTTAAATAACACATTCGGCGGTGAGTGGCTTTTTTACGACATCGTTTTTGATTCACTCTACCAAAGAGGCATAATACTACGGTTTGCGATAATTTGAGTACACTGGTACGAGCGGAAACCTTTTGCCATGCTGTGTGGCCGTTCTAACATGTGCCGTGAGGGGATTTATTCCATCGATGCAAACGGAATTGATAACAGTTATTCTGTCTTGTTACCGAACGTATTCTTGGCCATTGGTGGAAAGTGCCCCCATGACAATACTTGCAAATAACTAACACGTAAGGCGCACTGTTGCACTGAAAATAAGAGCTGTCTCGTCACGAGTAGCAAGTATACCAAGCCTGAAATGGTTTACGGAATTTTTTCTGCTCGTCGTAGCTCTTCTGATGGTGTGGTTACATGCCTTGACCTTTGTTTTTGCAATAGGGGGGCGGTAGTAAAATACGGATCTGGTGATGTAATGAACCAATATTAAATCACTCACCCTACCTACCATTGTGTCGCAACGCCTGCAGAATTGCTGCGTAAAGAGATAAAGAGCTGTTGGAAGGCCAGGTAATGCGTTTCCTTTTATGGATCGCTAGCACACAAAGAATCTCTAGCGTTTTCTCGCGCAGACCGGATAAGCGCTCGACCGTGTAACTTGTAACGCCCTGCCTTTCCAGGGAAATTCAGGTTTCGCGGAAGTTCCACCTTTTCTCGTTATAATATCGTAAATCAAGATCATTGGTCAAACAACGTTTTAAAAAAGTAAAAATTAAGACAAATATAAAAAATGACGGAAAATGGCGAACCGTATAATGCCCTGCATTTCCACAATAATGCAGATTTTGCGGAAATTCCACTTGTAATCGTTATCATAGCGTAGATGGAGATAATTGGTCGAACAGAATTTTGAACAACTAAAGAACAAGAAAAATATAACATTACGGAAAATGTTAAGCCTTGTAACGCCCTTCATTTACAAAAAATGCAGATTTGGCGCAAGTAACACCTGTGATCGTTATAATAAGGTAAATGGAGATAATTGAACGGACAGGACTTAGTAAAACCAAGAAAATTTTCTCTAAAAGACTCCCACTCAAGAAGAGCGCTATAAGAATGCTGCGCTTTAATAGACATTTCTCTGAATTTATGCAATTTTTTTAAGTGGTCTCGTTTCATTCGCGCTTCCGTATTAGCGAGTTGTTATTGTACGCAGAAGCGCAAGGTCGCGGTTCAGCATTTTCAACATTTTCAAGGTACTTCACCAAAACCATAGCATTTGGGCATGAACGCACCCTTGTGTCGAAAGTTTAGACCATATAAACCAATGCCACAAATAAATGGGTTACAATGGCTGCAATTACCCCAAAACATTTTTAATTTGTGCCCTTCTGGAACATCTTCATGACCTCAGTTTTCAGTCAATGAGGTTCTACCTTCATAATCTCGGTGTTTTGTCACCTGATTTATCAGGCCTCAATGCTCATACCACGAAATAAAAAAACTCCCTATATTCATAATGCCATGTTACAAGCAAAGCTGTAAAGCAAGTATCTGTATAGCTTAAACATATCCGGATCTTGAAGTGGTAGTCTACTCATACAAGCTTGGGACACGAACAGAGAACTGATTGATTGATTGATTGATTGTGGGTTTTAACGCGCCGACGCAACGAAGTCGAAGAAGCGCGCCGTAGTGGAGGGCTCCGGATTAATTTTCACCACCTGGGGATCTTTAACGTGCGCCGAAATCTCGTACACACGGGCGTTTTTGCTTTTCGCCTCCATCAGAAAAGCGGCCGCCGCGGCCGGGAATCGAACCCGCGACCTCGTGCTCAGCAGTTCAACGCCTTAGCCACTGAGGAACAGAGAACTGAGTTGGGTATGTAAATGTTAAGTATTTTGTCATTCTCAAATTCATGAGCATGCACAAGTGTGAGATGAAAATTACATAAATGACACCATGTCCAAGGAACGATGTTTTCTTTTTATTTGATATTCAAGATACAAATGTGAACACAAAAGACTTAGTGAAATAGTAAATACAAATATTAGCAGATTGCCGTTATGGGACACACAAATGAAAATCTTTTTTGTGGAAGAGCAAATAATGACCTGTTCAGATAAAATTATTGTTTTAATTTTTAGAATTTTCAACAGCTTGCTGCTTACAAAACAGGGAGGAAACTCGTCTTTTTTACTGGATACTGACTGTATAACGCCCAACGTTTGGCTTAAAGCTGACGGTTATCTCCTGTCCTTAATGTAATATATTACCAAACAAAGAAAAAGTACATTCTCCGGGCTTCAATTATGGTCCAGGTACACCACTTCCGATGATGTAGATGGCCTTTATAGAATTGCCCCAAGCAATCTTTGGCCCGGCAGCTGCTGCTTCTGGAATTTGGTCGCACTGTATTGGAAACACCGTTGTAAACATTTCAAAAATGTTGAGTCACGGGCAGCAACCTGTTGTGTGGGCACTGCGTGAGGAAAAGAAACGGCAGGTGAATAAGTGACCAAGTTAAAAAGGGCATTTTCAGTGCAAAGGCGTGCGAGAAAACGTTGCCATAATTTTATTTGACGGAGACACATCAATTGCCCGTCGAAAAGAAACTCTGTTCGCTGTCACACGCGGAAGGTAATGTGCCCTAGTTTCTTTTTATGAAACAAGTTCCACCAATAGACTGGCGCTAGTGTTAAATGTGGAACAAAATTGCTAGCAATATCTTTTGCTAAAGCATAGGTAAACTGCGCGCACCGAGCAACAGCCAGCGCATCTGTAACAACATTAGAAGCCACCGCTTCGAGTGACCTTCACGCCGGCGACGCGCCGCGTTTGCGCTGCCAATGCTATCATGTTTCTGCAAACCGCGAGTTGACACTCCAGACAGACGACAGCTGTGGCGTACACAGCAAGATGGGGGCTGGTGTTAGTCATGAATGCTGCTTCATGTGAAAAGTTTACCACTTAAGCGCAACCTGATGAAGTTTACAAATCGCCACAGAATACAGACTACTCAAAGCGCGAGAAAAGTCACCAGCCGAAACGACGACGCGAAAACCTAGTTACGAAAAAAAGTTACATAACTTTCTGGTACGCCTACCGAAAATGACAAGCAGAGGCCATGGAATATTGGAAAATACAAAATTCAAACTGGGTTTTATGTGCCTTGACCTGTACAATTAAACGCGTGGAAAAAATGCAATTTCTTTATGAAACCACGGTACTCATTACGGCAACGGAAGCACCTGACATGTGCAAGCGTTTTCATTTTTCGCCTGGATCCCAAAACGGCCGCCGCACAGGAAAACCGAATCCTCTATATATAAATCACGTCAAATTTACCGTACGGCCCCGGGTATCGCAGAACGGTTTTGGCGCGGGCTTCTTACGACGACGAAAAAGGCATAATTTCATGGCTTTTACTAGTTGTCTGCAAACACAAATTCTTAGTCTGCGCCCCACCCCTCGATAAAAAAAATCAAGAAATCCAGGGACTTACCTATCCTTTCGTATTCAACCGGGCTATGCCCGCAATAGACACACCAGCCGGCCAGACATGGCGCCGCCGCCTGGCTTGTGTGACCGGTGGCCCTAATAAACACATCGCATTTGCAGTTGTTTCCACTGTTACACTGACCTCGAAGCACACATTTGATGTCAGCGGAAGCGAACGTGGTCAAGAAAGTGTGAACGCTCGGAACTAAGTATGAACTACACAGAGCAAGAGTCAAAGCGGGGGCCGCCAACTTGCTCCGCGGTGAAATTTGTCGCACGTACGCGATAGAGACAGATCGCCGTATCACAACTCGCCGCGCGTTAACTTTTTTCCACTACTACTGCGCATGTGCGCGCGAGATATTTTTGAATGTTTTTCGGCTGTCGCCGCGCCGTCGGGCGCGCGTGGTCGGCCACCGCAAAAGAAGCTCGCGGGCTATTTATTGAGCAGGACTACGCGCATGAGCCGCAAGCCACACATATCGCTCGAAGCTTCACGATTGCCCCCCTTTTTTATTTTATTCCTGGCGTCAGGCTGTCTGCTAGTTTATAGCCGTGACACGGGCCGTTGGCGCAGCTTATACGCGTGATGCAACTACCTGAGGTTTAGTCACGGAAAAGAAGTCTGTTAGGGCCTCTTATATCACGGTATTGAGACTGCCCACCGCATATAAATAGGACTCCATCCGGGACGCGACTAAGAGTGTATATTAAAGGGGCACTGACACAAAATTTTGAAGGCGATATAACTTCGGACGTAGATTGGTGTGAACACATATACATCATCTGCAAAATATCAGCGGCGAATACAGCCTAGAACATATTTAAAGTCAATTTTAAAGTGTGCGAAACGCAACCGAGCAGCCAGCAGAGGACCACGCGCAATCTACATCCCGCGGATATTTTGTAAATAAATAACATCCAAACACGTCACGAGTTTGTGTTTGCCGCTTCCGCACTGCCGGTGTTTTTCGCCGGATCGCCCGGCTCGCCGCTCCAATTGGAGGGCTGGAGGGCGGAGCTTCTGCTCTCGAGTACGAATGACCCGATCGTTGGCGGCGGAGGCGCTGTGATTTCGTCAGCTCATCGCGCAGCTGGCCGCGACCAAAGTTCTACAGCGATTCCAGGCACTCTGTTTCTATTACTTGTTATTTACATTGGACGCGAAAACGCGCCGGAGACAGGAAAAGCCCACTGAGCGTGCCGCACGGTCGCTGTGCAGGCGGCGGGCACGGCCACGAAGTAGCCCAGGCCGGCGCAGGTAGCTCGAGTGAAAGCTTGTTACCGCCGCACGATATTGTACCCAAGTGGCAGCTTATGAGAAAAGAGTTACTGATGCCATGGCGGGTTCCATTAAAAATTGTCATCTGCACCGCTTACGAGAGCGGCAATTGAATATTCGCCGCAGTGCTAAGCCGAACACATCTGTAGGCGGACCTGCAGACAGACCGGCCGGCTGCTCCTAGCGCGCGCCTTGCCACCCAGTGTCTCGAGCGTCGCGCGTCGTTCTTTAGCCGCGGTAGCATTTACACTCGCAGCGCCTGCGTCACGTCCACGGTCGCTTTTTAATTAAGCGGCTCACGAGATCAGTACATGGGGGCATTCGCAGAAACTGCCGGCGATGCGGATTCGACAGTGCTGCGGCAGCTCTGCTCTGTGATATCCCTCCGACGGTCACGTGGTCAGCTGTGTTCACATAAAATCCATCGGTTCGCGGCACCCGCTGAAACCGAAACTGCGACTGGCCGCATTGAAAATGCCTCTGATTAAACAACCGTCGCACGCTGAAGCAAATGAGGTTTCTGCAGGCGATAAGTAGGTCACTAGCGACTTATCTCAACAAAAAAACAAGATGCAACATTTCTGTGTCAGTGCCCATTTAAAATTTAAATTATCGTGTACTTCAGCGAAGATATATACTCGCACCTGAAACGCAGACGTTCTCACCATTAATTTGGTGAATTGGGTAGTGAAGGTGATTGTAGAAGGCTTTAGACGTTCATATAATACGGGAGAGCCTGAATGTCCAACGAGACGAAATATCCACCGAGACGAAATATCCACTGTTGGACGTTTCGTCTCGTTGGATCTTTCGTCTCGTTAGACCGTTAGACTTTGTCCTTGATGAGTGCGCCGCCTGTCTTTCCCGTATCCGCGTGGGCAAGTCGCTCAATCGGTAAGGAAACGGGCTCTCGCTTCGTTACTCTGTTAGTTCCTGGTACCTGGCGGTGCCAGCAACTTCTTTTGTTTCTTCGCGGGAGTTTCCTGTTGACACCAAAGGTCACGAAAGAATCCTTGACGGGCGGGGGGAGGGTAGAGGTAAAAAGCTTTGCTTTAAAAGGTGGCTTGGAAGTCTCAGATTGTCAGCCGCAGGAAAATGTTGGAGTCAATGTTTGTGCTTATCACTTGCTCATTCTGTTCAAGAGCTTTCACTTTTCACCTCGGTAGAAGCCCCACAATGCCCGGTATCTGAGCAGAGTTGCTCAATTTTTGTGATGAAATTTTGACATAACAAATAAACAAACTTCCTCCGTCCCTCTCCCCCCCCCTGCTGTAGTGAAAATATCCACACCTCAAAAATTCCTGGGGAAAACCCTGCTACTGCCGTGTGTATCGCGTCGCAGATTCTGTGCATGCACTGTTCACATAGCACGACCATGTGAATACTTTTCGTCCAGAATTCTGCTGCACCAAACAAGCTATACTAAGAAGTCAGAAAACACAATGACTAGTTTGCACATTTTTAGGGTTTTTAAAAGAATACATTATCAGAACACAGTGTGAAAGTTCCACATGAATGCATCAGAAAACATCACCAATTGTGTTGCCAGGCTAGGCTATCCAACGAACATTATCCCCGCTGCACATCTTTGGTAGCAGGGAACTGCATTATGTGAGCGCAACTTATTGTACATTCATCTCAAGTGCCATGGCAAGGGAATCGAACTAGCTTAATAAGCAGGTGTTCTGCTCTGGTGAAAATAAATGATGCCCATCCAAATACTTACCTCTGAATGAACGCAAGCACTGCTGCAACCTCATGTTGAGGAAATAGTAGAAATCATAAAGCAACTCCATGGCAGAAAGAAACGTCACGTCTTCGAAGAAATTTGCACGGCCAAGAATTACCATCCATGAGCAATCAAAGATGCTTCCACGTGATAAAAAAGAAAGAGAGGAAGGGAATTTAAAAAGGATGTTGAAACGAACTGCGTACTCCTCATCTGTGAGCTACAGCACGTAATAGTAATCAAAGGTTCTTGAGACTCCCTACGTCAAAACATGGGGTAAGATTTTTTATGGACCATGATTCCTGCGTGACGGATGCAGTTCTGATTTTAAAATAAAGGAAACCAAACTGAAGTCAAATGCCTAAAGTTTCGTCACTATAGAAGCGAAGTGTTTACAAAGAAACTAACAACAAAGCAAAAGCATATGAAGGAAGGTAAAATTGAAAACCACAGTGGTAAAGTAGTATCTCACAGTAAACAAGCCTTTTTTAATCGCTCAGAAGAATAGCAAGGATGTAGGCGACTATACCCTGCTTGAACAGTACCCTGAACTACTTCCGAGTAGAGTGAAACACCGATGGCAGACGACTGAAGCAGGTTTTATATAGAAATGTCGCTACCCAAGATGGGCAAATTACCTATCTCATTATTTTTGACGTCAACTTAGCCAAATAATTTTCTGATATAGCCTTGCAAGCTCCCCTCAAACTCACACCTACCTCGCCTCTATTTCTGTACCAAACCTGGCAAGCTCGCATCTATGTCAGTTGAGTACAATGGAGTTTGACCTCACCTGAGTCGCAACTCACCCTCCATCTCACTTAAATGTTGACGCCAAGTCAACCTCAAGTTCATAAACCAACGTTTTTTTTTTTAAATTCTCAAGTTGATTCGAAACATCCGTGGAAGAAGTACCGGTCTTTATGCACCTAAAATGGACACTTTATATACTAGGCATAAGTGCTAGCATTTAGGAGTACCAATTAGCATCAGGTAAATTTCGAGCCAGAAGATATCAAGCCTCTACATTGCAGAGCATTTTATAATTGAGGCTGAAAGTTTGCTACGTTACAACTGCAGTGAGTAATGGGTGAAAAGAAAAAAATATGTTGTTTTGCAGCTCATTATTCTTGAAAAAGCTAGATATTACATTTTTTAGAGATGACACTGTGGTCATTCCATGCCAAACGTCCCAGCCGTAAAATCGACCATCACGGATTTGTTAAGTAAAAATTGTGGGCCATCCTCACTCGGCCCAGCTCCCTCTAAGTGTTTTCGTCCAAAACAATTCTGTTTTGTTAGCCGCCGTTTTGGCTCCAGGGTTTAAAGCAAACTTAGGTCTGTCAAAAAGTTAATAAAGAACACTTGTTTTTCGATCGTCAATATCTTTTGTGGACATCATGTTGAGGCCCTGGGCTGCTCAATGCCGAATTTCGAAAATATTTTTACTTTCTTTGTTATTCTGTCCTTCAGGAAATACACGATGTTGAGCATTCTAAAACATTTTTAGCAAATACAAGCACGTTATCTCAGCCAATGAGGCGTTTCTGTATTTCATCATTGTAGACAATTGGTCAAAAATATAGTAACGCATAAAAAAGAAGGAATGAGCGAGAAAACATTTGTCAAGTTTGGAAAAATCTTCTTTCTGGCCCATTTTCACCCCAGAATTGTAGATTGTTGTCCTCGTCATAAATATATCAAATCCAAAGCATTCGCTTGTACAAATGATCTCAGTTTATTTTAAAAAGTTTATTCAAGACAATTTTTGTTTTCGCAGAGAAAAACATTTTTGAATTTGTATACTGACACTACCGGCAATACTATTTCGTAGCGTAAAAACGGAAAAAGGTTATTTCGCATGTTGGTGGAAAAAGTACAACGTAGAGCTAGCGGTGGTGCGCCCATTCATGAACGCGTGTATACCGGGCGGCTGGCTGGACATAGGAGTGCATTTAAAGCATCAGGTATTGTCATAAGTGGTACCGTTTATGTAAGCCGAAAATTACGAAATAAAGAGCAGCAGATTCAAAGAGTTACACGTATTCATTTGTATATGTTAGCGAAAATCACAAACATCGTTGCTTTAAATGCGCATCTAATGTCTAGCCAGCCGTTGAGTTACACGTGCTCATAGAATGGGCGCACAACTGCTAGTTCCACGTTGTACTTTTCCCAACATGCGAATTATCCCTTTTTGCTGTACTGACGCTACGAAATACCTTTGGAAGGAAAGATATTCTTGCAGCGTGAAGCCGCTGGCTCACGCGTCTTTCATGCAGGCAGGCACATGCCGTGCAGAGAAGACGCTGTATGAAACAACTTGGTGAAGTCGTGTCGGTGTACAAATTCAAACTTTTTTCTCTGCTAAAACAAAAACTATTCTCATTAAACTTTCTAAAATAAAGTGTAGTCATTTGTACAAGCGAATGCCTCGTATTTGATATTTTTACTACGAGCACAATGCGCAATTTTGTAGTGAATATGGACCCGCCGCGGTGGCTCAGTGGCTAAGGCGTTGTGCTGCTGAGCACGAGGACGCGGGTTCGATTCCCGGCCGCAGCGGCCGCTTTTCTGATGGAGGCGAAAAGCAAAAACGCCCGTGTGTGCTAGATTTCGGCGCACGATAAAGATCCCCAGGTGGTCAAAATTAATCCGGAGCTCTCCACTACGGCGCGCCTTATCGCCTGCGTTGCGTGGGCGCGTTAAACACTACAATCAATCAATGGAGTGAATATGGGCCAGAAAGGAGATTTTTCCAAATTTTACGAAATATTTCCCGCTTATTTCTCCTTTTTCAGTGCCAATATATTTTACCAATTGTCCACAATGACAAAATACAGAAGGAATTGCTTCATTGGCTGAGAGACTGTCCTTGTATTTGCTAAAATCATTTGAAAATGTTCAACATCGTGTAATGTCTGAATTGCGTAATGATAGCAAAAAAAGTAAAAATAGTTTTGAAATGAGGAAAAAACCAGCCCAGGGCCTCAGGGTCCACGGAAAAATGGTGGCGATTGAAACAAAAGTGATTTTTCAATAATTTTTTTTTCACACACGTAAGTTTGCGATAAAAGGGCAGCTAAGAAAAAAGCACAATTTTTTGTACGAAATCAATTCGAGGGAGCATTGCGGGCCATGCGAGGATGACCCCCAATTTTTACTGAACAAATCAGTGATGGTCGATTTACAGCCGGAACGTTTGGCATGGAATGACCCACAGGGAATGAGCACTGTGCCTGTGTCTGTTTTGTAGCCTCGTGCGTCGCTCGCTTGAAATACGGCGCAACACCGAGCTCTGCAATCTATGCTCATCGCTCCAGGCCATCGACCCTGGGACCTGAACCACCCGGTCTACTCTCTTCGGCAAGTCTCCAGGATCATTCTGATCCATCATTTGTCGCATTTGACCGCATACACGTTGGGAACCCCGTCTCCGAAGGCGTAGTCATGCCCGGGACTCGCCAAGCCTAACCAAGGAGTTCGAATTCGGTGTCATGGCAACGGCGCGATCGCCGCTGTCGCCACGTGCCGCCGATGCATCTCCAGCTGAAGCACGCGCTCTCACCACTGAGGAAACCCGTCGTGCCACCAAAGAAGCTCATCGTCGGTGCATCGGCATGCCCACGTAAGGAGCAAGCCCGCCCAGCCACAGTCTGCCTCAAGACAGCCTGCCGTTAACAACGACATTCGTGCCAGCTGAGGTACGCCGCCAAGTGACGCGGCACCGCCGAACCAGCAGCGTCGACTGTGCACGCAGCTTAGAACTCCTCTTAGCCGGGTGCAGCGATATCCTGGCCAGCCATGCACGCGCCACTGAGCTGCTGCAAGCTCGGGGCAGGAGACCTCTCCCTCTCGGCGCTGTATCATCGACCACCACGCCCTCCCTGGTTACGTCTGGCGACCACTGTGCAGGCGTCGAAGCGCAGCACAGCCCTCTCAACGCCGATGCAGACGACCAGGTGGTCAGCATGGACTCTGCGCCGCCAAAAAAACGCGAACGAGACCCCGCCGACGGTTCGGGAGAAGAACAAGAGTATGCCGAGGATAGAGCTGGTGACATTTCAACAGTGGACCCAGGGACGGTGGCCAATGCGCGCGCCCCCATCCCCAAGCGCCGTAACCAGACCAGCGATGCTCCGCAAGGGGTGAAAATGTCCCAGGCTGCGCAGATCGGCAAAACACGAAAGGTCAGGTCACGCTCTCACGTGAGCTCTCCTGCGCATTACCCGCCCCTTGCTACCTCCACTGTACAGGTTGCGATGGCGGCTTCTGCGAGGGAGCTTCCTCAGCGTCCCGCTGCCTCGTCGAATGGTGCCCCCGCTACCTCGCCGAGTGGCGCCGAGCTCGCCAACGAGCTTGTGCGCTTTACGCGGCGCGCCGCAGAGCTGCGTGACAGAGCGGCGGCCGCGTCCGCTCTTCTGGCCGAGGAAGAAGATGGTGATGCGGCGCAGTGCGTGGTCATGCCGATGGATTTTGCGGCCACAGGCGTCCCCACAGAAGGGCGATCGCACGCCGAACCTTCTTCGGACGACGTGGAGGGCCAGTGGACGCAGAAGATCTCAAAGGCACACTGTCGCCAAGCGCGGAAGCTTGCTGCCACGCGACCGATACACCAGCCTGCTGTCGGCACCTGCATATTTCGTCTCACTGACCGCTCTGCCTCCTTCCTTGCGGTATTGAGGGATGCAGTCGCCGGTGAATTGGCCGCTGTCGCCGGTGTCTCCCAAGTGAGAATGAATACTCGCTTAAACGTTGTTGCCGCCGATGCCGAGACTGCGGAGCGCCTCTCTTTTCTGCTGGCAAAGGAGGGAATATGCGGTATACCCGTACGAGCCTATCGACCCGTCGAACGCGGCACAAGTCATGGCCTGATCTTCGGCGTGGACCCGCAACTCACGTCGGACGAGATAATGGCCAACGTTAAATCCGATGTGCCGATAAGTGAAGCGTCCCGGCAGCGCAATGGTGCAGTGGTGATGCACTTTGCGGGACCGGTCCCACCCGCCTTCGTCGCTGTCTACAAGCTGCTGCTCCCCATGAGAGCCTGCCGTCCCAGACCTGTCCAGTGCGGCCGATGTGGGAGACTTGATCATGTGACGGCCGGCTGCAAGGGTACCGTGAGGTGTGCGCGTTGTGGGGGAGGACACAACTCACAACAGTGCACCGCAGGTGTTGCCCGCTGCTCCAACTGTAGTGGCCGCCACAGTGTGACGGACCCACGTTGCCCACGCTGGCAGCACGAGCGCCGTGTGGCCACAGCCAGTGCCCCGTGCTGAGGTCGAGGCGTCGGTTCGATCAGCGCAGCCCAGCTACCCCGAGATGGTCAGGCGGTGCAGCACCCAGCAGCAGTCACGGCTTGGCCCACATACTCCCCAGGGACGACTGCAGCCCCGGTCTGCAGCCCAGCGGAAGGCAGCCAGGCGCGCCACTGCCCAGCAGCCCGCCCCGCCTGCAGCCCCAGTCGTTGCGCTTGCAGCCCCCGGCCCAGAGCCCCAGAGCAGCTGATGCCCGTCCTCCTGGCCCTGACGCACAGCTTGGTGGGCCGACTGCCTGCCGATGACATGGCAAGGATGGTGGCCACAGACGCCTTGGCCCTACTTAGCCCCCCCGCCCACCTACACCATGGCTAGCAGACCCAGTGGGAAAGGCCAGCGGCCACGCATCCTGCAGTGGAACTGCAACGGCCTAGGCCGTCGCAGCGCGGAGCTGACTGAGCACCTGTTGCGGGAGTCCTTCGACGTGCTGGCACTGCAGGAAGTGTACATCTATAGCGACACGCCGCGTCTGCCGGGCTACGTGTGCCATCTCAGTGCCGCGAGCTGCCGCCTGAGGTCTTGCAGCAGCACACCGTGCCGCGACGCCAGCCACCCACCGGGAAAGTCACGGGCAGTGGTCTATGTGCGCGCCACCCTCAACAGTGCTCCTGTTGATCTGGCCCCAGTTGCAGACAGCCCAATGGAGTGTGCCGTCGTGACAGTACGCATGGGGACAACGGACACTACCGTGGCCAGCGTCTACATCCGGCCGCAGAAACCATGGGACGCCGTGGCGCTGTGCCGGCTGCGCGCAAACCTGGGCTCGAACGCTGTACTGTGCGGCGACTTCAATATACATCACCCGGCCTGGGGGAGTCATCAAGCCACCCGAAGGGGACGAGAGCTGTTAGACGGCATCACCACTTGTGGACTGCACGTGGCCAACAACGGCAGCCCTACTTTCGTCCGCCCATGTCGTCGCAGTGGCACGGTCCAGCAGTCATGCATCGACCTAACCCTGGTGACGCAGCGGTGCGCCTATTCCTGGGAGACCACCGCCAGCACGTGGGGTTCTGACCACTACCCCATACTGGTCACCCCCGGGAACCACCGCAAGCGAGCCGACACAAGGGCTTACGCAGTCACTAGCTGGGTCGACTTCCGCAAGGAAATGACCAAATGCACCGAGGATCCTGAAGTCGACTTCCTCGCAGCAGTCGTGCGGAGCGCTGACAAGGCAACGGTACGGGAAGAGGTACCTCTCTGCACGCCACTCGCGGACATGCAGCTGCTACGGCTTCGGGCCCGCCGCAACCAGCTACAGAGGAAGGCTTTGCGAAGCAAGCGCCCAGAGGATTGGACGGAGTACCGGCGGGCGGACGCCCAATGCCGCCAACGAGCACGGCAGCGTCGCAGGCAGGGCTGGGAGTCGCTGTGTTCGTCCATGGACTCTCGTAAGGACCCGGGCAGAGCCTGGCGTATCTTTAAGGCTCTGCTGGGGCCTACCACCACCAGCCGGCGTCCCTTGCATGCGGTCGCCATATCCCTGGGCATCACAGAAGGGGCCTTGGCGGAGCTGTTCGCCCACCAGTTCTCCAAGGCCGCTCAAATCCCGCCTCCAGTTCCTGCGGCCTCACCCGACGCGGAGCCAGCCGCCCCACACGACCAGAAAGTGGTGTCCCTCTGCTCCACGGACATCACGCTCCGTAAGCTGCAGGCCACCCTGAATCGATGCCCCAAGCGGCGGAGCGCTCCTGGTATGGACGGGGTTACGTACCAGATGCTGCGGAACCTGGACGTGACTCAGTTAGAGCCGCTTCTGCGACTGTTCAATCGGGTCTGGCGGACTGGTGTCCTCCCTCCACCCTGGCTCGTGGGGCTCATCTCGCCAATTCTCAAGGTCGGCAAGCCCCCGACGGAGCCAGAGTCCTACGTCCCGTGTCCCTGACGTCGGCTGCTGGGAAGGTCATGGAGAGTGCAGCCCTTGCCCGTCTCGAGTGGATTGCCGACCACAGCGGCGTCTTCCGGGAGCAGCAAAGCGGCTTCAGGCGGCACCGCTGCACGGCTGACTCCCTGGGGGACGTCATCTCTATGCTGGAACAGGCCCGCCATGACAAAGAGGTGGCCTTCCTGCTCCTGCTGGACATGCGGTCGGCATTCGATACGGTTGCCCACGGGGCCATCCTGGAGGCCCTGGATGGCATGGACGATGTGGGGCGCCTAGGAGGCTACATCCGGGCGTTCCTGCGTGACCGGACCCTGCGGGTGAAGGTAGGCCGGGCGACCAGCAGTCCTCGACACGTCCGCTCCGGGGTGCCCCAGGGAAGCGTGCTGAGCCCGTTTATTTTCAACTTGGTGCTGGCTCCTCTCCTCGACTGCATCCCTCCAGGTTTGCGACACCCAGTAGGGGTGGTGGTGTATGCTGACGACGTGGCACTCTGGACCCACGGCCCCACCAAAGACTGCCATATAGTCAAGGCGTGCCTCCAGGAGGCTCTGGGCGCAGTGGCGGTCTTCCTCGAGAGCCATGGTCTGCAGCTCTCGGAGGCCAAAACGCAGGCCCTTATGCTGCACGCGGGAGGATGGAGGGCTCGACAGGCAACACCACCCATCACACTCAACGGGCGACCTCTTCCCTGGCGGCTGACCGTGAAGTATCTGGGGCTGCTCATTGACTGCCGGCTCACATGGCTGCCCGCTGTCAAGGCCCTCCGGGCACGCAGCGCACAGGTGCTCCAAGGGGTGCGGCAGCTTCTGTCACGAGGCAAGGGCTGCTCACACCAAGTGGCGCAGCGCGTGTTCCACGGCATGGCCTCCGCAGCTGTGCTGTACGCGCTTCCACTCGCCTACCTGGGACCACGACACTGGCAGGAGCTGGAGATCGACCAACGCCGCGCCATCCGCCTCTGCCTGGGCCTCCACTCCACGTCGCCGGTTCGGGAACTTACACCGAGGCGGGCACCTGCCCCATCGAGATGCGGGCCTTGCAGACGGGGCTGCGGCACATCCAGCGTCTGCTGGCCGTACGTGACGGGGCTCCGCTCCTGCAGAGGTTCCGTAGCCGGCCCAACTCGCACATGGGAGCGCTGCTCACTATCTTCGAGGAGGGCATCGACGTTCCGAACCGGCATCCTGTCTGGAGCCGCCACAACCAGACACCGGGGAGGCCCTGCAGATCACCACGACCCTCCGCGGGGTCCGCAACAAGCGGACCACACCACCCCAGGCCATCCGCCAAGAGGCGGCCGTCCTGCTGCAGGACGAGCTGAGCAGCTACCTGCATCTCTTCACGGACGGCTCCGTCAAGCACAGCACGTGCGAGGGGGCGGCTGCGTGCGTGGTGCCTGAGCTGGGAGCCAGCCGGAGGTGCCGCCTGCCCTTCCCCACTTCCTCCACACGGGCGGAGCTGGCAGCGCTGCACCTGGCCGCCGACCTCCTCCTCGAAATGGGGCCCCATAACCACCCCGGGGCGGTCATCCCCACGGACTCCAGGACTGCCCTGCTGCGGCTGCACGCGGCAGATCAACCCACCAACAGCAGCGGCTACCCGGAGCGCTCCCTTGCAATCAAGCTGCGCACTGGGGCCTCCCGAGGCTGCGCCCTGCGGCTCCACTGGCTGCCGGGCCACAGTGGCATCCGGGGCAACGAAGACGCCGACGTCCGCGCCAGGGAGGCCCACCAGGAGGGCACCCCAGTCTCTGAAGACGTCACCGCGTTCGACGAGGCCCGCACTGCCCTGGCCCGCATGGTGCAGACGATGCACCCCGACCCTCGGGTCGTGAGCGGCCTGGCGCCCAGACCGTTGCCCGCACGCATCAGCAGGGACGCCCGCTGCCTGCTTCTCCGCATGCGGCTGAACTGCTGCAATGTGACGGAGCGTCTGCACCGACACGGCCGCAAGGACTCCCCTACATGTGCGGACTGTTCCGAACTGGAGACGCTCGAGCACGTACTCTGCTTCTGCCCCCACCACGCAGGCCCGAGAGCTGGAGCTCCACCGAGCGCTCCAGCGTCGAGGCCTTCCCAGCGCCGACATGGAGGACCTTATGTTCCCGAAGGGACCTGCGGCAACCCAACGGGAAGTGTTCACTTATCTGCTTCACTTCCTGGAGACGACCGGCCTCACGCAGCGGCTGTAGCCCGGAGTGCAGTGATTGACTGGTGTGCCCGGACTGACAGCGTTCTAGGACTGGCAGCTCTCTTTATACCTTTCTCTCCCTCTCTCTCTTTCTACTTTATCCTATCACTGCCCCTCTACTTCCCTTCCCTGCACTGGGTTGTATGCAGGTGAGCTCCCTGCCGAGCTCAAAATATTCCCAGTGAATTTCCTTTCATTCTCCCGTCGCAAACCACAACCACCCACCACCCTCGTGTTGCAAGCCTTATTAACTGTTAACATTCTTACACAGGTTTAAAAGGTATTTTGTTTGAAAGTATCAGTAGGTTGGGTTTCAAGGACGCAATAAAAATCACAAGTACACGGCAAAGTGTCTTCAGAAAACGCATGCACACTGATATTCAAGCTTATTAAAGCCTAAGATAAACCCTCCATCTTATTCAACCCAGGGAAGTTATTCAAGGGGAGGGGGCAGATTGCATAAAAACAAACAGGCCCCCTTCCTACCATGCTCAGCCAATTACTCACATGCTCTATGACCATATTCCGTGCATTTGGATTACCACTTCCTGGCCACCGTCCAGCGAGCAAACCTTGCTTAAAGGTACACTTTATTAGGTATGTACGTTGCACAAACAAGAACAGCATAGCTTAGTTTGTTCATACATCTGCATTCCCTCCTTTTTCGGAATCAGTATCAGTTAATAATAATACAAAAATACATGTGCAAAAACATGTGCAAAATATACAGAAGAAGGTCCCTTAGTCGATGACTGTAAGGAGACCTTTGACGAGTCATTACCAAAACCAGCGCAAATTTAGCACTCATTGAGGTGACTCAACTTCCACAAAACTTATGGGACTTTTTCTCTATGAATATTCAGGCAAAACTCTAGTTGGACCTTCTGTTGATCTGCTGTCGAACTCTCATGTTGCTTTCATCAGCCCGCTGCCGCAGCTGCACCAATCACCACTTTCCTCATGACGGCAGTTACCACGAGCAGTACTTGGAGCTGCTCAAGCTCCTTCCATTGCGGTGTGCTTCTCGGTCTTCCCCACCCATGACTAGGGCCTGGTGCGTAGTCCGCCATGGCAATGTGGATTCAAGCTCGCAGCGCATGCGGCAACATATATTAAGTGCGTCTAGAACGTTCTAGGGTTCCTCGTCCCCTCTCAGAACCTTCCTCCTGCAGTGCTGTTTCTCCTTCCCAAAGTGTGTTCGCGGCTTTTACTCAATTATTCTCTACCACGGATTTTGTGTGCTTACAATGCATTCCATAAAACAGAGGTTCCAGAATGAAATTCCAAATATGTTCTTTTCTAAAACCAGGCAGAACTCAACCAAACAAGTCAAAGGATGAAGAAGAAGAAAACATTATTTTCACAACAATCCCCTAGTCCGGAGCTCCCGGGATGGCCGACAGGGCCTTCTCTGCGCGCTGAATAAGTGTCATTTGCATTTCCGCGCTAGAGTCGGCCAACCTCCTTTCCAATGAAGTGTAGGTAGAATTGGGTATAGGGTGGAAGGTTGGGGTTCTGTGTACATGTCCAGAGAGTATGATAGATGCAAGCGTAGTCCCGCAGTTACTACACTTGGGGGTACCTGGTAATTGTTAGAGTAGGTGTGTTAGGTGTACAGTAGGTAGCGTGTTTGTCTGAATTTTCCTTAGTACAGCGGGTTCCCAGGGAGTGAGTGTTGTGTGTGGTGTTGGGTGCTTTTGTCTGTTTTGACGGGCTGTCCGTAGCAGATTCCTGGTCTCAACTGGTTCTTGAGGTCCTGGTTGCGTGCTACGTTCCTTTGAATGTGGAAGTGCATGCTTAGGCGCCCTGTGGTTTATCGCTCCGGCAAGTGCAGGTGCGCGATCATTTCCTGGCATGGCTTCGTGCCCAGGTACCGAGATTACCTTGTAGCACTTTTGACTTGAAGCGAGGACCTTGTTGAGTATGTTGGCGGTATTTCTATGCATTCAGTTGCACAGAGGTTGTCGGCATGCAGCCTGAGAGTCGGTGTAGATGTACACTGTACCGGTGCCTGACACAGAACGGCAAGAGTGCTCTATAGCATGCGCGATTGCCCTTGTCTTCATATCGGCGGTTTTGTTGAGGTCACGTTCTGTGCCTGCTGTGGTGAGGGCATGACTTCCGTCTACGACAACAGTGACACCCGTCCATCCAGGAGGCTGGCGTCAGTGTAGTAGAGTTCGCGTTGGGGCTCGGTCTTGTTGATATGCTTCAGGATGGCCTTAACACGAAGGGTTCGTCTTTCTTTGTACCTCTCCGGATGAATATGGCGGGGTAGAGAAGCAGTGCAGATTTTACCCCGTATGTAAAGCTCCAGTAGTCGATACGTGCTTCCCTCATATTATCTAGTGTCGTATCCGAGGTCGTGAATGATGCTTATGGCCTGTGCCATGCTTCGCAGTAGTTGTATCTGGTTGATTTTGTGCGCGTTAAACAGTTCCTCCAAAAAATTTGTAGTGCTGGTGTCTTCCAGTGCCTTTGTTCAGGTGTATGTGGGCACCCCAAGTGCGATCTTATGGGCCTTTAATAAAAGTACCTCTTTGCTTTTGAGTAAATATTTGTTCAGATTTTGGTATGGCAAAGGATAAAGTATCCTAGAAGTGATGAGAGCTGCGTTAAGGCGAAGGACATCAGCTTCCCGAAGATCCCGGTGCCGGTTCGTAATTCTTCGGAGCATGTGTATCACCTGATTTCTCTGATCTAAGAGTTTCCGGACCGTATAGTTGGCTTTTTCGTTGTTTTGTCGCGTTAATCCGAGTACTTTGATGTGCGAACTTTGGGGTATGGCGCTGCCTTGCAGCTGCACCTTCAGTTGGAATTGCTGTGGCTTGCTGTTGTGTTTAGTTCCTACGAGAAGCTCTGATTTTTCAGCAGAACAGGCGAGGCCACCGCTACTGGCGTAGCGCTCCCCTACTTCCGCCGATTGTTGAAGTGCTTCTTCGACTTGTGGTGGGGAGCGTTTTGTTGCCCATATGGTGATATCATCGACATATATTGCATGCTTGATATCATCGATGCGGTTAAGTTGCGCTGGTAGGTTCTTCGCGATATTAAAAAGGAGGGGCGATAATATAGAACCCTAAGGTGTTCCACGGTTGGAGGCTTCCTTTGCACGGGACTCGATTGGTTCCAACGTGAGTGTTGTCATCCGGTCACGCAGAAAGCTCCACACATAGTTGTAAATTTTTGAGCCGCAGTTCGTTTCTTGCAAGTTGGAGAGTATTAGGTCATGCAAGCAGTGCTCTGCTGTCAGCACAGCAGTGCTGTCGTCAGGACAGCAGTGCTGTCGTCGTCCAATATATCCTCCTTGAGCTGGGGATGGCAGTCCTGTGCCGAGATCCTCTCTCTGTGGCCAATGAGCGTGTGCGGAAGCGCGTTCGTGTCCTCGAGGTACTTGGTGAGCCTGAATAATACTACCTTTTTCATGAGCTTGCCCAAACAGGATGTTAATGATGTTGGCCTTAAATTGTGGAGATTTAGTTTTTTTTGGTTTAGGTATTAGTACGACCCGCGCCGTTTTCCATGCTATCAGCATCTCCCCTTGTTTCCAGATTCGATTCATGAAGGCTGCAAGGTGGGCATAGTCCGCATCCGAGAGATTTCTGATGAGCTTTTACTGTATTCTGCCCGGTCCCAGGATCGTGTTGCGTTTCGTCAACTCCAGGGTAGCATCTATTTCCTCGATGGTGATAGGATCATTACGTATTGAAGATCGTTTGGGTCTCCTGCATAGTCTTGATATTCCGGGTCATTTTTGGGAAGTGGGTACATGCTGGCTAGTTCCTCCAGTGTCTGCCCTGGATCTTTGTTTTGCCCTTGTAGCAGGCGAGTTATGTCCTTAGTTTGTCTGTCCTGGACTGGTTTGGCTGTATGAGGCTGCGTAAAAGTTCCCACGTACGTTTGGCGCTGAGGTTGCCGTTGAGTTTCTCGCACAGGTTATGCCAGTTGATACGTGTAAGCGCCTCTGCATAATCCTGCGCTTCTTTGGAGATAGGGCAATCCTGAACTTATTTTCTTATTGTGTTTTTGTTTTTTCAAACCTCTTAACTAGTCCATGCCGCGCTTCCCATAGATGTAGAAGATGGGCGTCTACAGCAGGGTACTGTTCGTTGGCTTGGACTTCTGTAGAATGTTTCTCCATTCGCACTTGCAGTTGTCCTACCCACTGATCGAGATCCTCGAGGGGTGTTTACTAATACTCGCTGTGCCGAAATTTGTGCCAATTTGTGAGACGGATCGACTATCTCTCTTTCTTCAGTCCTCGAATACTTAAGTGGGTCCCGATAATGACTTGATCATTCGTTAGTGTTTCCCGTGTGTTCGTCCAGCTACACTTCTAGGCTCCCTTGTACAGCGTCAAGTCTGGGTTGGTATCTCGTTCGACTGAGCTGCCTTTCCTGGTGAATTCGTTGGCATTGTTGAGGATCGTATACCCGGAGTTGCAGATCAGCATTTTCAGTTTCCTTCTATTGGTAGTAGTTTTCTTGTACCCCATGCGGGCTGTTGTGCATAAAATCCCCAGCTATAATGCTGACGGCACCCTTATGCGCAGTGTCTCCAAAAAGTTGTTTGAAGTCCGCGTTGTAGGCTCTCTGTGGGTTGTACACATTCGCTACGTACAGTTCACACCCCTTTTTCCCCGTACGCTTTGGCTGCGGAAGTAATTTGATTGTAATGGCACTGAAGTGCTGTTTATCAGTTTATCATATTTGGTAATTCCCTCCGCAGTTAGGGCTTTGCTGACCAGGGTTACAACGCTCGCTACCTTCCCTTGGGTTGTTTGCGGCTCGTATGTATTCTACCCTACTATCTTTGGTGAACCCATTGTCTCCTGTAATAATATTATGTCTGGTTTTCGTTGCATTGCTTCTATGTATCTTGTTAGGAGGCCTCTCTTGCTCATTAAACTCTTGCAGTACTTCAAATTGCCAAGTCAGTACTTCCTGGTTTGTTGGGTTGGTTGGCATGCACATACTGCTGTGGTTAGTTGTCCTGATTGTTGCTAGTGTTTTTTCTTTTGGGGCTGTAAGGGTGTAGGCGTTGTTTTGATGTGAAGCGGCTTATCGTTTTTCTTTCGAACGTGGAGTTATTCTCGAGTCTGGCTATGCGAACCTGCATGACTTCGAGCGTTTGCTGCAATTTCCCCAGAGTTTCTCCGATCGTGATGGAGAGTTCCTCTAGCTTGGTTAGGCGGTCGTTTCTGGCGTGCTCTTGAGTTGCAAGCGATTTTTGAAATTGAAAGAGTTGCTTGGTTAGCTGCGCGAGACTGTCTTCCATTGTGCAGACCTCACTACGGGATCGTTTTGCGTGGGGTTCCTCCGCTTGTTGCGGCTCAGGCGCGGCGCTTGCGATAGGGGCATCGACGTCTCTGCGATCTGCATAGGCGCCTGTGCACTATTGGCTAAGCGCTCTGTGGTCTCCGCTAGGGCAGGAAATGCAGCCGAATTTGTGGCCGCCGGCATTTCAGTGGTCTTCATTGGCGTCAGCGCTTGTTCTTTTATTGTCAACGTCTCCGCTATTGACGGAATCGGCTTGTTCCGCACAAGTGCCTGCTTGTAAGAATGGGACTGCCATATCGGCTTGTGTTCGTTTCGGTGTGTGCTTGTCTTTGCGAGGAATGGAAGTGAAGTGGAGGAAGGCTGGCCGACTCACCTCTGTGTTTCGACGTCCTGCGCTGAGGCTCCTGGCCCGTCGGGCTCCCGTAGTTGAGTTGCAGCTGTTGATCCTTCCTTGTTTCGCGTCTCGTTGGTTCGGCCGACTGGCTCGGCTCGCATGGTTCTTGTGCAGCAGCTGACTTTTTGGATGCTGCTCGTGGGTCTTGGGGTCCTGTACTTCAACTTGCTTTTGTGTTATATGTTCTTGCTGTCTCTTTCTAAGCTAGATTCTCTTGAAGTAAGCATGCTTCGTTGTTACAGCATCTGCTTCTCGCCTGGCGGGGCAATATTCGTAATCGGATGAATGCTCACCGTGAAGTTGACCCAGTTCATGTGGCAGTCATGCTGCTGGTCGGGTTCATCGAGGAGCTTGTCGCATTTCTTGCACTTGCGGGAGCCAGTCTGTGGGTACACGTCCACATGGTGGCTGATGCAGTAACATGTGTTGCAGAATTGCGCTTTTGGTTTGTGGGGCTTGCATCTGTACTAGGCCATGTAGAACAGGACGTAGGGTAGGATGTATGGTTCTCGAAATGTTGTGATGGCTGTTTCCGATCTTCCCATCATCCGGGAATTGATGATGTCGGTCCCCGGGGCACAAAGGTTGGCCATAAGCTCAGTGGTCGGGGTGCCTGCATCGATGCCATGAACAACTTCGTTGCAAGAGTCCTCCGGGGGCATCTCGTAGACGCATACTTTCCTGGTTTCGTTTGCAAGGTATATGCTGCTGGTGCGGGTGATATTCGCCGCGGCAGTTTTGTGCAGGGTTTTGATCACAGCGATGTTCTGGTGCTGGCGTATGGTGAGGTAGTAGCATTTGCCTCTGATGGTAGTTTGTTCGCCGCATTGCGAATGGCGATCATCAGTGCGGCTGGCCGAAAATCGGCTAAAGTGAAGCCTTCTCGGGGTCGTAAGATCAAGGTTGTTTGATTGGCCGGCACCTGCCCTTTTCGAAGGACTTTCATCCAGCGGTCTTCCTCAGGCACAAGCCTTGTAGCCATGGAGATGAATTGAAGACAGCAGTCTCGAGGCGTGACGAAGGCTTGTCAGCGTGCGCCGATGGGTGGTCATCTTCGGAACGAGTGGTGAAAGAACAGCACGTGAAGAGAGGTAGGGAGGCGACCGCAGCTACTTGTTAGTTGTGCCGGTAGCAGCGGCGGCTTTGTGGCGGGCAAGCTCGAGCGAGGTGGCGAGCTTGCCGAGGGAGCCACTACGTCAGCGCAGGTAACCCTCCATTTCGGGTTAGCGTGGCGGTCGCCGCTTTGAAATTCTCGGCCTTGTCAGATGAAAAATAGTGGCTTACATGGCGTATGCTACGTATTCGGGGAACGCGGTGACAAGGCTGCGTCGACCGGTGATAGTTTCGTCGCCGTGAACGCCGTTGGTGGGTCTTTGGGGCGGTCTTGCACGGAGCCGATGGGAAGAGGGCCCGCTTCGGTCAGCCACCTAGTGGGCTTTCCACCTGCAAAGGGTGAGTGGTAGTTGGAAGATGGTGTAATTGTGCCAGTGCATGGATTGGATAGTTTGCTTTATAAATGAAGCTTCTAGGCACTAACATGATAATGTATTAGGTATATCTTACCAAGTGAAAGTACCACAGGCATTGAAGGGGCAGTTTCAATCCATTCATCAACACTTTTGGATGACTGCGGTAAAAAATAGGTAAATGTGTGAACACAGGGTAAAATAGGGTATTTGAGCTAGCTAGCTCAAGCCCTTTATCATGTTTGATATGGTTCGACTTTTTTTTGTCCAGCCTTTGCAGGATATATGTGTGGATCAATGAAATAAAAAAAAACGTTTCACAATAACTTAATTTCAGGAAAAGACTACCAAGTTTACCAGACCAAGGGCACTAGGAAAAGCAGAAGGGGTGCTCAGTGACATAAATAAATCAGAAACCCCCAAGCAAACTTAATCGCGGAGATTAGAAATACAGAAAGGAAACAACTTCTGAAATTATAATCACGAAGTTAAAATGTGCATGCGAGCAAGGTGCATGCCACATTTCAAGTTCGGGAACACATCCACCATGAAATCCCATGTAAACGTGTTAACAGACATCGGCTTTTATACAGAAGAGCAAAACGAACAACTGAGAATATTTGGCTATAGGCAGCAGACTTTCTTTACTTTCCTGCGGGCAGCATGCTTTGAGCTGGAGGTTATATATACCACCTGCTGGAAATCTGAAATATATTGCTCCCGGCAACACTAAGCACCATGACAGAGAAAAAGATACAAGGTACCATTATGGGCATACAAGAGGTGCTACCTAACCTCACACAACTTAACGTAGTCTAGCCAAACTAATAAAAACAATCACTGAAATCTCCAACCTAAAGGACCCCAGTGCTAACTCAAATGTCAGCTTTGAACAAAATACACGAAAAAAAGTAGCTGGAGTCAAATTTGCTTCCTGCATTGCACCAAAGCTCTAAACGCCATCGAAGCGGCCACCCTGGATTCGGGTATGCCCGACTTAAATTTAGGCACTACGCTTCTTTCAGTGTAATTCAAATCCACCAAAACAAAAAGAAATGCATTACTAATTTTGTTAAGTGGTAATTGTACTTTGTAATATATCGCCTTCTTGCACCGTACCAGAAAATATACTCGGAACGCGGGTTTGGCGACGGCTAAGGGTATACAGAGCATGCTGCGCTTTCAGGTTTCGCTATGGTGAATACATTCGCAAAGTACTTTTTTTCCGCTGGCAGTATAACCCAGCTGCAGATTATGTGTATTTCTTTGAAGGGATACACGAGAGCTGCTGCTGGGTAATACTGCCAGCGGAGCGGACAGCCACCCGGCAAAACAATAACATCAATTTCGGCAATGTACCGCCTCCGAAATTTTTATTATTTTGCGGGAGCGACGACCGACCGGCATGTCAGCGCCTTATCACGGTGTTTAGCAGCGAAATAGTCGAGAGTATCGTACGCGCATAGGGCTACCTGCTGTAGGAGTGTCGTCTGCTACGCTGTTTCCTTCCGAGTGATACACCCCCTGCCTTTGCATCTGAATGACTTTGGGCCCACGCTGCTTAGCTACATATGGCGGTAGCGAAACGGCCTTGCAAGATAAGAAAATAATTGGCGCCAATCCACTCAGTGAATGTGGTTGGAAAGCAAAGCTGTAAACGGCACCCACAACGATTACCCATGCGACATAACATAAATTCACTCAGGTCGTTCTGCAAATTGTGTAACCAGAGAGAAGTGAAATGTACTTACCCACACCCTGTATTACTTCAAAGAGATATTCTCCCTCAGGTTAAATAATGCATGATGCATGAACGGTGGTTGGTTGAGAGTTGTATTGGTGTGGCACATGAGTGGAAATTTTTTTTTCATAAAATTAAAGCTCAAACCCGGTGTCAGACGATCTCACTTCCCCGTCTCTGCCGTCGCGGACGGAGGGGATCAGATCGGTTGCAGAGACAGTAGGAGTGTTGCGGAGTTACCACTCCGGAATTGGAATGACTCCGGATTTATTCCACCTTTTCGAGATGGCGGAATGGAATGGGAATGGAATGAGGACAACGCTTGGAGGAGTGGAATGGGAATGGAATTAAGCACCTTTTTCCTGGAATGGAGTGGGAATGGAAGGGGGATTTTTAGACGACGGTGTCACCATTGCTGGCGCCTTCCGGCTACTTAAAAATTAGCCTGTGGCGACGACTGCGTCAGTATATCTCAAAGGGAACAACGGCGACAAAAACTAGAACTTATACCTTTCATCTAGGGTAACGAGATCTGCGCAGCCTGCCGCAGCGCCTGTCACAGTGAACTTCAAGTGGCGTCACAGCGTATGGCCGGTGGTGCCGTTAGTTCGGCTCTTGGTGCTTATGCAGGATTTTTGAGAAATAGCTTTCTCTGTGGCGCCGATGGCAGAGCGGCGTCTCTCTCAGTGGAAGCCGCTGTGTGGCCTGGCCAGCAGGCGGGGAATAGCATCTAGAAGCTAGGGCGGGGGGGGGGGGGGGAGGGGATACGAACCGCGCGCATCCGAAGCGGCAGTGTTTCTTACCGCCAGCTATTGCAGCTAAATCTTGGGGGTAACAATATAAAGTGGTCGAGCATGAAACATGAATCAACAAATCTGCTTGGCGTTCTCCTCCCATCATCTGTGCACGACACGCAAAATATAGCCTTGATCCTTGTAAGCCGACCTGGTAGGCATCTCGCGATAATATGGCGCCAACCTGTCGACCGTCAGTCCGTGGGTTGCAGCAGGGCCCCTGCGGCTTCAGCTAGTCAAACCAAGGAAGCAAAAATGAAATTGTGTGTGAGGGACTTGCGTGCCCGGCACCCGCCATAAGGGTAAAAAGCGAGTTTCGGATATGTTACTGAGCTACCTCCTCCACGCTTTGTTACGGCGGCTATGGTAGTGGGCACCTAGGATATACGATTACACTATATATTATATTAGACAATGCAGAACACACACTGCAGAAAGGCGTTTCTTTCCAACAGTTCTGGCTCCAGCAGCGCCCTTGCTTGCGAGTGCTTTGACAGCTCTCAGAAGTGCGGGACCGTGCGTTGCTTCAATTCGAAAGTGCAGCGCTTTCCTCCAATTGTGCCAAACTGGTTCGTAGTTTGGTTGCTGTGTTTCTGTGCACGTGGCCTTTGCTCCTGGGCACAAAGCTGCCTGATTACTGAAGACTTAGTCACCGGCTTGAAAGTTGGGCATCGCCGCTATTCATGTAGGAAGGTCTCATTTCAAAATTTTCATCAGGTCCTGGTGCATATTGGTTGCGTGTTCATGGAAACAAACTGCCTGACCATACTTCTTTGTTTTAACAGGGCTCCCGTCACGATATGGTTCTGTCACTTTAAATGAGGGGTAATAAATAATGTCTTGTATTGAACGGATTTGGCTGAGGTAGTGCCAGGGCAATAAACAAGCGCAATGGAGGTCAATGTGGAAACGGTGGCAACTTTCCTACGGTTAATGCAAAAACTTGACAGTGTTCCGTGCCGCTGACCTCCCGTCTCTCGCGTTGGTGCCGTAGCATTAGTGCTTAATGCTATTAATTCACTTAAAATTGTTCAAATACGCATTTTGAATGCGTGTACATGTGAGCAAGGTCCGCGCGACGTGCGTGTGAGTTATCCACAGTATACTAATTCAGCTGGTATGACGGTACGCAAAAGCAGATAGCAAGTTAGCACGCCACAGACTGTGCAGCAAAACGGGAAAAGCAGACACTAACGTAATAGCTGCTTCATCTTGCTTCGCGCAGAAGAAACCGTTAAAACATGCTAACATGCAAATACTATAATAAGTAGTGGGATCCCGCTACTTACTACTCAAATGGGGGCAGTGTGACACTGCCCCTTTTTATAGCGAAAGCTTTTTTAGTGAGACCAATCGCATTCTGTAAAAAAAACTTATGTACTACACCTTAGACCGGTTGCTCGACCGAAATACTCGGATACGTTCTCTACACGCACGGCGTCTGCGTGAAACGTGGGACCGGAAATTAAGTCTCTCTCTCTCTCTCTCTCTCTGTCTGAAACTGGGCTTCCATTGTGTCAAACGCTGAATTGAAAATCGCAAAAACCAATGGCTCTAAATAAGACAACACACGCGGCTATCATGAAGAAGGAGTACATCATCACACCTTTATCTCATAAACCACGTAACGCTGTACATTTATATCGTTCGTACTTCCATTTACTTTGTGCGTCCAATAATGTGTCCAATACTGCGTCCAACTTTCAACGAAAGTTGGACGGATTTTTAGCTTTCGCGCTTCTCTCTATTTTCGTTAGGAAGGGATCGTAATTTTTTGGCACGGGGTAGTTCTGCACGAGATATGTAACCAACCTGCTACAACCTCCCAACTTCGGTGACAAGTGACACATTTTGCATACTTTTGCAGTATTCAACCCGTATGATAACGTCAGATTCATCTTCCGTTCCTGAATAACTCGATAGAGCACTGCGGAAGTTTTTACGTTGAGGAATTAAAGGAATGGAATTGAACTTCCCGTCCATTCCAGGAATGGGAATGGGCCAACTTCTGTCATTCCGAGGAATTGAAAGGAATGGAATCACGACAAGTTGTAATTCCTCGGAATGGAATTGGAATGGAATGGAGGTGCCCATTCCGCAACACTGGACAGTAGAGGAGGAGGAAGAGGAAGAAGGAAGAGGAGGAGCAGGAGGAGAAGGAGGAGGAGGGGGAAATACTTCTATTCAGATTTCTGAACGACCATAAGTGCGGCCCAGGGGAGTGGTTCCTTCTTCACTGTAGGCCATATTCAGTCCGCGCCGCCTGTGCCCTCTCCCCCAGCTGACGCTGGGTAGGCAGAGAGGGGCTGGACCGCAGCATCTCCCATTGCTCTTGTTAGGTAGTTGACAGACGGAGAGACGGGTGTTCACGGCAAAGTAGCACACCCTGATTATGTGGCAGAGTATCCTAATTATGAGCAAAATTTACATGCAGTGTCGTAGTGATTCGGGTGCATTAATGGAAGGCGTGTCCGGTGTGGGAAGGACCCAGATTGTAGGAGCCGTAGGGTTGTTTGTTGTTCTATGGAAGGTCAGATTAAGGCGAAGGGAGGGTCTGCCTCAGAAGGCGATAATTCTGGGTTATGTCCCTGAACTATACTGACTGTCCTCGTGCCCCTCCATAGCACGGGGGGGGGGGAGAAAGTGCAGGCTTCGTGGGCCTATTCGTTGCGCTCCATGGAAGCGTGAGCGGGTGTCCAGATGAGCTGAATGGAACCATTTGGGGAGTGGTTTTTTAGCACATGCAGGGAAGGTCGGGACACCAAACCCGACAGGTAGTTCCGGTAGGCTTGTTGGGAATTGGTGACTACTTTACGAACCTCCTGTTGAGAGGCACGGAGATGACTGCCTCTTCTGCTGCCATCATGTCTTCGGTCTTGAGTAAGGCACAAACAAGGAGGTTGGTTCTGCAGGTAGCCACGGTGATGGCATACTGTTTCCCTCGATGTTGGGAGGCGTTTGTGTAGATAACTGCATGATCCCACACGAGGGTAGTGTTGAGCACTTGAGCCTCTTCCTGTCGGTGGCCCTCGTCGTCTGAGGGGTTCGTATTTCTAAGCAAAGGGAGCATATTTATTTCTTGTCGCCAAAAGCCCAGGAGTACATCAAGCGGAGTGACATTCTGTGCTGCCCATTCAATCAGGTGAAAGGTGCGCTGACCCGCGGCAGTTCTGCTCATTCGGAGCTTCTGGATCGAAAGATGACCTTCTCTCCGCTTTTCCACCGTGTTGTCGAGCCCCGTGCTAAGCAGCCTCTCTGTGGCGCACTCATGGGAAGACCAATGGCTTGCTCAACCGCCTTTCTAATCATTATATAAAGCATATTTATATCCTCCTTGCCGAAAAAAAGACAGGGGTTGACGTAAGTGATTCTGGAGAGGACGAAAGCTTGAAATAATCAAAATGTATCGAATTCCTTGAGGCCTCGCTTCTTGGTGGCGCCTGATCATGTGTATGATTTATTGATGCTGTGTTTGAGGCACTGCAAGGATACGTTACTCTTGGTGTTGGCCTGAAGATGTAGGCCCAGGATTTTTATGCTGGGGCTCGGAGTGATGGCGTGGCAATCAAAGAGTATTTGAATGTGTTTCTTGAGGTATCGTCTGGCGTGATGGCGGATGACAAGGAAGTGAGAGTTTTTACGCGAACACTGGAAGCCATAGGGCCATTGGCGTTCTAGAACTGAGATGCCATGGGTTGGTATGAGCTTCGTTTAATCGCTATCGCATGGTATTTAGCGAGAATGCAGTGGTTAAGCCCGTAAATGTGCTTGGTCAGTGCACCACTCGTCTACCCTGTCTCCGCGTGTGCTCGTAGCTGAACAAAAATCGTCCCTCAAGTGGTAGGAACACATCAGACGTGTGGCATTAAAGGGCGGACGATTTTCACCAACACGCATAAGGCAAGGTGTGTTCTAGAATGCTGTGACGCTGCCGAAGCTCGTGTTGCTCTTTTCCAGCTCGACCTGGAGAAAGCTTTTGATTGTGTCTCCCATGAATTGTTACTTATTTTGGACTATGTGAATGTAGGGACTGTCATAAGAGAGGGTGTGGCTCGGGCGTACCGGAAGGGACGCCAGAGCCACACGAGATTAACGAGATTAATCGTTAACAAGACTCTGGGGGCTCCCATTAGCGTGGAACGTGGTACGCCAGGGCTTCCCTCTAAGCCCACATTTATTTTGTATGTATATTGATACTCTGTGTTGAAAGATAATCGAAAACGAACACATTCGCGGGTTTCGGCTGTGTGAGGCGGAAGTGAAACTTCTCGCATATGCTGATGACATTGCTGTTTTTTGTACCACGAAGGAGAGTGTTAGAACGGCAGTAGACAGTGTGAAACGATTTGGGGTAATTACGGGCAGCGGGGTAAACTGGGGGAAGTGTCTGGGTTTCTGGCACGGGGACTGGCCATCAACACCGGACTATTTCGCCAACGTCAGTTGGGAAACCAGCCCTGTTAAGTACCTTGGTACGCCGCTTGAATGCTACCTGGACAGCAAACCGTCCTGGTGGGCCCAAACGCAGGACATACGGGAAAAAGGGGAAAAGTGAAAAGGGGCCTTTCAAGCAATGTTTGCGACAGCGACCGTATGTAATTTATTTTTTTTGCCAAGCTGTGGTATGTTATGCAAGTGTTACAGTGTTCACGTGTGAATGTGCAAAGAATGCACCGAGGATTCGCGGTGTTTATATGGTCTTCCACTTGGGAAAGGTGTAGCACGGATAATCTGTTTCGGTGGGTCAAGGAGGGCGGTCTTTCTCTCTTTCATCTTTATTTTCCAGAAAAAGATTGTGTGGATGGTGGCCAGGGCTAAAAACTGAAAACGAACAGTTTGACTGAGACCAGGAGACCGTTTCGAGGCCGCGGCACAACAGAAACAAAACATGATAGTACACAAAGCGAGTGCTGCATCAAAAATAGCAAAATTACAAAAAAATATCTGTATAACATCATTATACAGCAATACAGAAAGCTACTTAGGCACGCTTTACAGTGCAACTTAAAACAATTGCAGGGATCAAAACAACAGATACAACGAGAGATTACGCAACAACAACTTACAACAGATCCAAAGAGTTTCGTTTTTAGATTTAAACAAAGACGGCTGCGTAACAAAAGCAAACAAATGCAATTGACCATAGGTATTAACTCCAGTTTCCGTCATACACACCCGCAAAGGCAAATCAACACAACTGCTAGTATAAAGAAACACAAGGTAACCGTACAATCAGATTCCATTTACAGCGTGCAGATAAAAAACAGTGACCACACCATAAAATACGTTGGGGTCTAGATAAAGCGTTTCTTTTAAAAAAAAACAACAACAAAGAAACAACCCATTAATAAGAGAATCTCACCCGTCGCCCAAGTCAGTCGCCTGTTTCAATTATCGCGTAGCGATATCGGCAGAAACCAGACATACAAACAGAGGTAGACTAATTTTAAAGCTGTATGAAATACGACTCCAATTCCTTGCGGTTTAGGCCTAAAAGCTCAGGGAATTTGTTGAGATAGCAAGAAATGTTATACGCTAGTGCTTGATATTTGTAAAACGTGCGAAACTGCTGGCCCAAGTATCATTACTTCTGGTATTGACAAGAATATTTCTATGTTGTAGTGAAGCCAAGCCTGTTATCCGGTTGATCACCAAATCAAAGGAAAAAAATAGCAGCTTCAATAGGCGGTATTGATACATATTTTAACATTAGTAATGCGATATAGTTGAAATAAACCTGAAGTACTGGCCTGAGGTTCCATATTTCCTATATGTCGAATACTCCTTTTTTGCAAAACTAAAAGCTTATTCAGGTTTGTATGTGTAGTTGTCGACCAGACCAATCAACAGTAGTTTACATGTGAGCTAAATAGGGCGTTATATATGTTAATTTTTAATTTCTGCGAGAAACAGAAACGACAGCGGGATAAAACACCCGTAAATGAGGATAGTTTCTGAGACAGGTAATTTATATGAGCGTCCCAACTTATGTGTGAGGAAAAATATACACCAAGAATTTTGAATTCGGAAACAACCTCAACTTCATTGGAATCTAGGCGGAGGGTTCTAGTTAACATGATATTTATATTTCTAGCTGTATAGATAACCGCTTTAGTTTTTGAAGGATTAATTTTAAGCCTATTCATTTTCGCCCACGTTGGATAGCTTTGATAAAACGTCATTACATCTCTCTATTGTATCACTAATGTCATGGCCGGAAATAAGCAGCGTGCTATCGTCAGCATAGATAATATATTTAACATCTGAATCGATATCAACGCTATCATTAATGTACGAGTTAAATAAAAGAGGCCCCAATATACTCCCTTGGGGCACACCATGTCTAATAGGCAGAAAGGCCGATTTAAAGTTATGGATGTGCACATATTGCGTCCTGTTATTTAAATACGACCTAATGAGGTCTAAACCTTTTCCGCGAATCCCGTAGGAGTTTAACTTATCAATTAAAATACTGCGATTAATGGAGTCGAAAGCTTTGCTAAGATCGGCAAAAATCGCAACAGATAAAAGATTTTTTTCAATGTTCTGTAATAGATATCAGTTGATCTACCTTTCCTAAATCCAAATTGAGAGTCACTTATGATTCCTTGTTTGTCAAAGAATTTAGTAATACGAGTGAAAATTACTTTTTCGAGTCCTTTCGAGAAGACTGGCAAAATCGATATTGGGCGGTAGTTTGTAGGCAGATTTCGGTTTCCCCCTTTGTAAATCACGGACACCCTGGACCGTTTCATTGCACTAGGGAAAGTACCAGATTCCAGAGCCAAGTTAAATATATGTGTTAGTACAGATACAATTGATGGCAGTACATACTTAATTGGTAGTATCTTCAAATTGTCTACATCTAAAGCTCGTGAGTTTCGCAGTCCCGTGAAGACAGCAAGAACTTCGCACTCATCAGTCGGTTCGAGAAATATACTATTAGGAGCACAAGTAATTCTTTGGTCTGTCAGCTCAAGAGCATCGGGGGGGGGGGGGGGGAAGCGGCAACATTTACAAAATAAGAGTTCATATAATCGGCAAGGGCTGTGCCACTCAATTCCTGACCATTCAATAACATCGCATCGGGCAGGATATTGTTCTTTTCACGTCCCAGAACGTTGCTGATTACTTTCCATGCTCCTTC
Organism: Haemaphysalis longicornis; assembly: GCF_048455015.1. Lineage (NCBI taxonomy): Eukaryota > Metazoa > Arthropoda > Arachnida > Ixodida > Ixodidae > Haemaphysalis > Haemaphysalis longicornis. Next base: position 44,480,436 of record NW_027526203.1, on the reverse strand, counting down.
TGGACGTTGTTTGTTTATGTTCTCAAATAAATGTTCGTAATATTGAAACTTTGCTTGTCGGAGTTCTTTATTTAGTTGGTTTCGAAACTTTTTAAATTCTCGTCGTCCAGTTTTTTCTTCAGGTCCTTCACTTCCGCGTGGGCAAACTTTCGAGCGTGTGCGCAAAAACTCTGATAAATACGATTTTTATGTTTGCTCTTTTTTCAATTTTCTAGAGTTATCCAAGGCTTTCGTGCCTTTTTTGATGATCTATATATCCTGAACGGGAAGTGCTTAGAATAGATGTGGATGAATATCTTGATGAATTCATTATAGGCGTCGTCTGCAGTTTTTTTATTTTTAACAGAAATCCACTGTTGCAAAGCTATTTCACGCCTAAAAGACTCAAGACAACCCTCGGTGACACATTGCACTGTGACTGCTTGAATTTGTTTTTTTTTTTCGTGTTCACTCTGGTATGTTAAAAATAGGGGGAAATGGTCACTAATATCACATGTAATAGTACCAGCGCTAAGAATCTCTGTGTAATGTTTGTTATTAATAAATCTAACGCTGTTGATGAAGAGCTTGTAATACGGGTAGCAGTGGATATTACATTTGTTAAAGCGGATGACAGCAACAGTGCATTGAAATCACGTGTATCGGCATTTTGTTCTAATACAATCAGGTTGAAGTCACCCCCACTAATAAGACGAAAATTGTGTTTGCCAACATAATCAAGGAAATTTTCACAGACTTTTATAAAAGATGAGAAGTTTCCATTGCGGTGCCAGTAAAGAACTCAAATTATGTCTTTTTTACTTTGAACTTTTAACATTTTATAGTCACCAGTGACAGTGCTGAATTCTGAGACAATGGGACAGTTTTTCCTTTTCAAAGTAAAGAGAGCGACCCCGCCACCTCCACGATTTGAACGATTTAGGTAAAACTGATCATATCCATCTACCTGTATCATATTGCAGCCTTCTGAATACCATGTCTCAGATAACATTATTATGCTAAATTTAAAACGAAATTCGTTTAAGAAAAGATTGATTTCGTCCTCTTTATTACATGCGAAACGGGTATTTATATGTAGAACGTATTCAGACAAATTATTTTCTAGTTTTATTTGACAGGGTGTAATGAGCTCCAAATAATTCATAAGGACTTTATCAATTGCGCGTTGTCAGTTCCACACCCTGAAACTAGCGCTCAAGCCATATCGTCTGCAGTGTCGGTCCCACTGCTAGCGACAGCAGGTTCCGGGATTGCTGGACGCGAGGAGATCTTATCGATGTCGTCTTCACAAGTTATGCGAACCATGGGAGAGTTATCAGTGCGCTTAGCGAAAATCTGTCCGTTGTTCGTTCACACCGACTTCCATTTATGTTCATGCTTCTTTTTGATTGCTAGTGCAAGCAGTCGCTTTCGCGCCGGACAAAGATGCTCATTGACATAAATGGGCGTTGCCTCACTCATGCCGATGGCGTTGTTCGTGGGACGCGCTTTTCTAGCCTTTTTTAAAACAGCGTCGCGTTTTGCCCGTGACCGAAACTGGACGACGAAATTGGTCTTATCTGCATCCCGTGTAGGCACTCTGTGACAGACTTCAACGTCGGCGCCCGTAATCTGCTCCTTTATGGCATCGCCAATCTTAGCCAGAACGTCAGAAACCGATTAGTTTTCAGTCCTAATCACCCCTTGTATCTCGAGGTTGTTTTTCCTCCAGTACTGTTCAATGCTCGTTAGCCGCTTTTCGTGTTCCTTCGTCTCGTTTTCAACGGCCATAGATCTAGAAAGAAGCGCTTCCTTTTCTTTCGTCATTTGCTTGTTTTTTGCAACCTCGTCGTCCAGTTTTTTCTTCAGGTCCTTCACTTCCGCGTGGGGAAACTCTACGCTCTTTGCTAGGTTAGTTTGGGTGACTTTCAATTCGCGAATTTCATTTCGCAGCTCCCTTTCCATCGATTCGCGAAACAGTTTGACTTCCTTCTGCATTTTGTCCTTCCACTTAGCCAGTTCCCATTTCACATTATTCTTCAGTTTAGACAAGTCCTTAGACATTTGGAAAGGGATGCAAGCAACAATGGAATGCTCGAAATGTACACTTTGGCAGTGACGACTGAGCCGAAAACAACACAACTTCTACTGAAACGTGCTACAACCCAGGGCAACACTAACCTGTGACGAAAAATGATGCAGAACTGATTCGGTTGCACGCGTGGCCCGTCGTCGCTGCCAAGTGACACCGAAGGCCGGGAAGGTGCTTCTTTTGTAGTGGTTGGGCAGTGACGTCATCCAAAAGAATCCGCAGACGCAGCTGATATCACCGCCTTCTTTGCAGAATTGTTGTCGAGCGTCTCAAGCCGAAACCCGGAATGGCGTCCGCATTGGGCTGGATAGCTCCCGGTGTTCTCTGCAGCTGCGCGGCCGGCTCCTGTGACGAAAAATGATGCAGAACTTATTCGGTTGCACGCGTGGCCCGTCGTCGCTGCCAAGTCACCCATCTGACTGACTGACTGACCCATCTGACCCATCTCTTTGTCCGCCAGTTAGTGAACAGATTTCTCTATTTGCGAGATACGAGCGACCCCTTCTTGCGGGCAGTCTGCCAAGTGCGGCTGTCTAACGCGTTACCGGAATTGGTTGTGTCAAGTGTGAAAATTCAGGGGCGGATTTAAGGTTATTTTAAAGAGGTTGTAATGTCGGTAAGGTTTCTATCGAATCGTTTTTCTATGCAGTACTTGAGTACAGTGTCGCGGAAAAAAATGTACAAAGATGTGTGTGATAGTCTGTTCCCTGTTCCAGAGCACTCCACAGTGTAGGGCCAGGGCAGGACGTACTCAAGAGAGTGAAAAGGATGCCTGTGCCATCGGGGGTAAAGTCTTTTTTGTTCAAACATCATTCAGGGACACTAACAGTGAAAACATGGTTAAAAGAAAAGGGATTAGAGACACCATGAGGTACAGACTGCACAATTTGCAAACAACCGGAGAACATAGAACACGTTTTCATACACTGTTGGATGGCGGTACACTTTTGGGAGGTGATGCAACGAACACTACACAAAAGCTTTCCACTTAATTCTCATGGTATCCGGTATCTATGCACAGACAATGAAGAAGGGGTCCCCTACGACTTAGTGATGCTTTTGGGCCTCGATAGCATCCGGCGTGCGCGCATGGCCTGGATCCATGGCGACACGGACGCTCGACCGGCGCGGCAGTTACTGCGGGAAAACGTTGCACAATTTGTTGAGGGGCAAAGAACGCTACAGCCAGCTCCTGAGTGGTTGGATTTAGTTTAAACACGGACTTATATTAAGTAATGAACCAGTGACAAAGCCAAGCCGGAGTCACGACTGGCAGCTTTTTGTGTGTGCCTATTGTAGTGGTGTGTTGAATGACTGGCGTTATGTTGAAGATCAGCAATAAAGAAAAAAAAGTGCTCGTAGCTGAATCGGTAAGACTACGGGCTCTTCCTTTTTTACTCTGTTATTCCAGGTTCGATTCCAGGCGGTGCCGTACATTCTTTTATTTGTTTGAGAGTGTTTTCTGATGACACAAATGGTCGTTAAAGAACACTTGGGGGGTAGAGGTAGAAATCTTTGCTTTAAAACAGGGGGTGTGTTGTCCTGAGAAGAAAAGCGGAGCAGACGACGCTCCCACAGCATATAGTTCTATGCGCGTACCCTCGCCTATTGTGGCGGTGAACACCGTGATAAGGCGCTGACATGCCGATCGGTGGTCGCTCCCGCTATATTATTAAAAATTTGGGAGGCTGTACTACATCAGGAGTATGTATAGCAAAGATTGATGTCGTATCAATAGCGGATCGCCTCCCGGCTCTCGAAAACTTCCCAGCGCCATGCCGCGTTTACTATGCAGCGCCATCGCACTGCCGCGATTATAACGAACGCCGAGATAGCGAGCGGTCTCGATGCTTGGTTTGTGGTTCTTTTCTTAGCACGAATACTGAGCTTTATGCTACAGGACTGATTAGCCTGACGCATGCGTTCGGCGTCTTGGGCGAGAACTGCTGGTTCCCGCCTGGGTTTTTTGTTTACGACACGAAATTTCCCGGGCAACAAGAGGCTAACAGCTTCGCTGTAAAACGTATACACTTCAGGAAAGCCAACAATATATCAATCAGATTACGAGCTACGTTCAGTGCTCAAATGTCGATTGCCCGTCACGCCAGAGCGCATTCGCCAGAGGATTGGTTTTATAGACGATAGTCTTTTTTGGGCTACTTAAACCCAGAAATTTTGGTCTGTCTGTCTGTCTGTCTGTCTGTCTGTCTGTCTGTGACTCGATTCAGCCACCCGGACAAAGTAAAATTGGCATTGCGCAGTAGTCTTACATACTCACAGCCAAACGTAAACGTCTAAGCCCGGTTTATATTTTCATACGTGTCAACATTTGAGGACAAATATACGTAATTAACCGGCAGCGCCCGCGTTCATTTAGTTAAGGACACCCATTGGGTTGGTTTTAAAGACGATAGTCTTTCTTGGGCTACTTAAACCCAGAAATTTTGGTCTGTCTGTCTGTCCGTCTGTCTGTCTGTGACCCGATTCAGCCACCCGGTCAAAGCAAAACAGTGCCTGCGCAATAGTCTTATATAGTCACAGCTAAATCTACCCGCCTATATCCGGTGTAATGATCATAATTGTCAACATTGTTGAAGAAGAACAAGACATTACGCAAATATGAGACAACAAAAATAATACAGACGTGATATTTGCAGTGTTCCTTTATAAAAAAATTAAACTTGCTTGACTTTTGCGAAATTAAATACTTCATCAACTGCAGAAAAAGAATTCACTCCGCCGTCGCCTGCTGTCGCCCGCGCCACTATAGCTTCTGGCGCCATTTTAAGAAATCAACCGGCAACAGTTACGCAAGGTTCCACTAGATAGGTTCCACGTTCTGCTTGCAACGCACGTGGAGTAGGGAAACGCGGTTCTATAAACCTTGAAGTAGGGCGCCTCGATTAACGCGCGTCTTCGCCGTACGGCAGCGTTCCCATCGAGACACCCGGTTTTGAGCAGTAGAGCGCGGGAAATTTAAAATAATTTAAGCAAACCTTTGGCGTCTTTACCTTGGGAGGAGCGCGACGCAAGAGGAACAAAATGAGAGGTGAGCGGGAAAGCGAAGGGAGGCATTTACTTCGCAAAAGCCGATAAAGACTATCGTCTTTTGACGGCATTTGCAACGAAAGGAGCAAATACGCGGCCAATTTTTTTACGATAGCAAACGCAAAATGTGGCAGTGCAACGCCGGCACGTGCACGGAGAAAAGCACAAAGAGAACAGAACTCCCGCTGGTGCAGTTTCAGGCCGGAGCCGCGCGAGCACTGCGAAGGTGAGAAGTTCGAATCGCACGGGGTTGTAGCGGTATAAGCGGATAACGGCGGTATACAGCCCATTATGGCGAATCACTGCTCTGCACACCCGACAGCTTTCACATTGAGTGGAATGGCTTTATTTTCAATTACAAGCTGGCTGCGCGGCGAAGGCTGCGTCTGACGAATTCCGGAGGCTGCGTCTGACGAATCACGCGATGTAGGCGCCAGGGGGCCGTATATTTCTACCACGATCAGTCAAGCATTGCAACTGCCTTTCCCGCATAGCTTTTCCCGTGAAATCGCCAAGGGAATAAAAAAAGATGCCATTGAGAAACGCGAACTTATATTTCAGGCTTTTGGTCGCGTACAGCAACGTAATACAAGCTGGTTTGTTTACGCGACGGATAATTTTGTTGATGGGAAAGCTTTGCGGGAAAGCAAACACGCTCTTGACGCGACATTCATGCACAAGCCAAATCCTACACAGACAGTGGCACCTGAATTATGAATTCCGTGCTTGGCGCCCTAGTAACTTCTCATACTTCGTAAGACGCCGCCGTTATCTGTAACTCGTAATCACTGCCGTAGGAAAAGCCTTTTCTGCCCGCAGATAAGCGTTCGCACGCCCGGCGCGACGCGATCAGTAGAATGATATCAGGAGCCCGAATTATCAAGAAATAAACGCCATTACAGTAGATTCACCTCCACATTTCACCTTACTCGCGTTTACTCTGCTCCCCTGAAAGGCTGCCTTCCAGCCTGCGGTGTAAATACGTTTTAACCGCCCTTTAAAAAATCACGTTAGGCTTAAGCTAATTCTGCGCCGCGTCAGCGACGCTAAATAGGCAGATGGGGCGGTCGTAACGTGATACCTAAATAACTGAAAAGCACATACCTTGCAAAAAGATCCTGTGAAGCGTAAAATCTTAGCAACGCCGGGGTTGCAGATGCAGTCTTCTTTACTCGAAAACACGGACACGCTTTCGCACGGCGATCGGACGGGCGACGCTCAGAGTCGAATCGGCGGGAATCGGAGCGGCAGAACGATGAGCGCGCGTGCGCGGCGCGATAACCTGTCGTATTCCGCGCTGCGTGCGCGGATTAGGGGGCAATGTGCGTCTGCGGACTGGTGAAGGCCGATAAAGTACATGAAGTTATTGAGACCTGCGATCAGCCGTAATGTGTGCGACGCCTGCGTTAGAAACACTTAGATATTCGTCGTGTGTAGGTGTCTTTCCCCACACATATAAGATGTTATTACACAATTAAACATTTTTAGCGCTACGGCACAGTTCCTGTTTCTTTCATGCCACTGCTAATTGGGTGTAATGTCGGCTAGCATTACATGTTTTGTTGCCGTTGCCACGTGAATTGATGGACTTTTTTAACAGTGGAATGCACTAAATTTGATACTGACTTTCCGAACAGAAATTTAATCGGTCATATCCAATTTACCCCCCTTGAACGACCAGTTATACAATAGTTTTGACATACTGCGGGCTGAGTAAAAAACTGAAAAAAAAACTCCCAAGCATTTCCCCGAGGGTGAACATGGTTAAGTGTGAATGCACGGGGTGATGCTATGAGGGGGAGTAAAGTTAAAATCCGTTGGCCTTCGCCCGTGAGCGCGCGCGAGCCGACCCACGGAGGTCTGGCAGTTTATCGCTGCATATATAGGGGGGTACGCCGCGCCGAGCGCGCCGGGCCAGGTGGCTGAGAGAGGAGGCGAGCGCAAGGGGAGCGGGACAGCGGCGCACGGCAGCTGCAGCCGAGCGAGGGGGAGAGGAGAGAGTGTGACGTCACGGTGGAGAGAGAGGCGCGCGGCAGCTGCTGGGGAGAGGAGGCGCGCTGTGACGTCATACCATGACGTCACGGCGCGAGGAGCGGTGCGGGGAGCGGCGCGCACCCGCGCAGCCACGGCGAGGAGGCGGAGCGAGCGCGGTCACGTGGTGAAGTGACGTCACCGCGCCGTTGCTACCGACGCTCCTCTCCGCTCCACGCCGTTGCTAGGGAGAGGAGGACTGCGGACGCTGCTGCCGCCGCCGCCGGCGGTGGAAGGTTTGGGGTCGCTTATAAAGTGCATTCGCACTTAAAAAAAAGAACTAAACGCATTCGCTATTATAATAAGGCTGATTTGCAACAGTTAACCGGAAGCTGTACCTTCTTCTTGACATTTTTATCCAGGAGGTCTCAAGAGATTTTTGTTTAATGGTAGGGGCATAAATTTAATCTACAAATAAGTCCCTCTTCGAATCGTTCTATCTAGTACACGAGGGCCATGGTACACGGTGTACAGCGCCTATCGAACAAGAAAAAGCGACTGTACCATGCCACTGAACATTCTTTTAATACGAAATGGAACGCCAACAAAGCGGCCAACCATGTCTATGTGTCAAAGGTTAAGGAAGGAAAAAATATTTCTGTCAAGACAGTGTACCAAACATCCTGTTAGGTGGTCTGAGAAAGTTGTGGAGTGTTATCAACGATAATCATAGTGAATCATTTATGTTACTCGTTCAAAATGGCTCTCAATCTCAGACAGATTATGTCCAGTCCTTTTAAGTGATGTTTTTAGTTATATTGTAATTTCCGGACCAAAACAGTTAACTAGAAACTAGAAACTATCGAATACCGTCAAATGGATAAAATATTTATGTTAATGAAGTTATAAAAAAACTACTTAAAAATTGGCCGCGTATCTGCTTCCTTTGTTACAAATGTCGTCAAAAGACGATAGTCTTTGTAGACATTTGTCAAGAAAATACCCACCATTACTTTCCCGCTCACCTCTCATGCTGTTCCTGTACCGTCGCGCTCATCCCAAGGTAAACACACTAAAGGTTTGCTCCAGGCGAGTTGAATTTACCGCGTTCCGCTGCTACAGGCCGGGTTCCTCGATGCCAGCGCTGCAGTACGGCGGAACGCGCGTGAATGGAGGCGGCCGACTACAAGTTTTATAGAACCGCGTGGCCGTGCTCCACGTGCGTTTCAAGCAGCGCGGGCAACAGCAGGCGGCGGTTTTCTGCAGTAGAATAAGAATATCATATTCTATCCAAAAACCAAGCATCCATGAATTTTCTAATAAAGGAACACTGTAAATATCCCTTGTGTACTAATTTCCTGCCTTATATTTGCGTACTGTCTTGTTCTTGTTCAACAAAGTTGACAAGTATGAACATATACACCGGGCTTAGACGTTTACGTTTGGCTGTGAGTATATAAGACTATTGCGCAATGCCCATTTTACTTTGGCCCGGTGGCTGAATCGAGCCACAGACAGACAGACAGACAGACAAACAGACACACAGACAGACCAAAAGTTCTGGGATTAAGTAGCCCAAGAAAGACTATCGTCTTTAATATTTAAAGGTTGACCCAAACCCTGGTCAATTTCCCCAATTTCCCCAATAACTCAATTTCTGAAAACGTAGTAAATTTTATAGTCCTCTCATTTTGTCGAAGATTTTCCAGCAATATATTGGCAACTGCACTCTTCCTGCCAACTTGATGGTCCGGAGGGCGGTGGTCATTCGCAAGTAAGGTAGTAAAAACTCACATTTAAACATCCGCCAAATCTGTTCAACTAGCATTCCTTGAAAGCTACTGCTCTCTAAAAAATCCCCGTAGGGTGTCTTCACCACAGTAAACCAACAAGACTAATCAAAGTGGTCTAGTGTGAAAATACGGCAAATGACGTGGTCGAGCATTCAATTTCAGTAAAAAAGGGCATGTTCACTGGGACCTTGACAATGGAAAACCCATTTAACGCCTGACGTCTGGTCCCTGCGCACAAGCCTTTGTAAAGTGAAATCGTATGTTGGACTGTGTGATTCACCGAATTCGAACACTACGCCACTTCGTTTGGTCATTGGCGAATTGCAATGAAGATGCGATACGGGGAATTCCTGGAGTGTGGAGTACATTCTTAGATGTAACTTTGCAAGTTCCTTTCTAAATCTAACTCCTCGTTTAACCAGCGCCCAATATAGCTTCCGTAGAACAAGCTTCTCCAAAACTCATTATTTCCTTTGCTCACAAAGCTATATGCTTGATTGTTGTTGGCGCGCAGGTTGATTTTATTTTATTTTTTTTTTCAATGCTTTTTTGGAAGGTATTACGCTAGCTATTACTTCGTACATTAAGCAAACTATAGGTTTTTGTCACGACCGTTTAGCAAGGGTAGAGCACTTTCTGCGTGACCGCACGGAGTATGTTACTAGATATTTAAACCTGTCTTATGTGCTGTTCAGTCCAGTCTGGCGTCCGTCAAGGTTCTGTTTTAGGTCCGACTTTGATGTTAATATATATTAACGACCTCTATTGTTTTTTAAAGCGAAGCTATGTAAAGCTAGGCGCAAAGAAAAACCGGTGGTCCCGTATACGAAGAAAACACCTCCAGCGCAACCCCTTCCGCAAGCGCGAAAAAAAAAACACGTTGGAGAGCAGCCCTAAGTAAGGAAAGATAGATTGGGTGGGCTTACTGAAGACATCGCTACACTTTCGCATCTACCAACACTGGAAAGTGGGAACGGCGCATCAGAGGGAGCTTTAGCAGCAGACCGTTCGAGCAGCGAGCATCTCCATGAAGCATAGTTCAGGCTACCACAGCGGGGAGGGGTGGTTGGTGGCGGGCGGTGCAGCATCATCTGGTTGATCATCTGTACGGAGTTTATGGGCGCATTTTTGCTGTAACATGAACCTGTTTACAAATGTCTGTGAACTATTTGTTGTCAATGTCAATCGATGTTGTCAATCTACGATGTTGTCAATCTCATTTGGCTGTTCTGAAAGGGTTCTGAAATAAATGCGTGCAGAGCTCAAGATGCAGCACTCGATTCGCTGACGAATGTCTGCACGTGTCACTTCGCTGACTGCTTCGTTGCCGCTAGTGTTTCGTCTTGTTTATCGCAAAGCCCAAGTTCTCTTCGATAAAAGTAATGCCGAGCTGCGTTCTTTACTCTGAAGTAACACCGTGTGGCTTCTCCTTCAACTTGTTCATTGTGTATTATTTATAGCCTGATATTGTCTACAAAGCTATGTTGCAATTTAGAACATATATTTAGTGCAGCCCTTAAAAATCTTCGCTGCAGGATATTGCCGACAAAAAACAGCATTGTTGTAGTTTTGTTAGCAGTGTGACATTTTTAGTGCTTCTGTGCTACGGTGTCCCGCACTGACTAACCAAAGGGGTCGGCATTCTGCCAGCCAAAAAGTACTGTCTAGGTGAGCATTGTAATAGTTCATAAATGCATGATTTTATTCAGAACAATCACAGAAGGTCGAGCGCCACTCATGGGATGTTTGCATAGAGTGGACCAAGTATAGAAGTGCTAATAGTGCATGCATTAAATATTCTTCAATATTAGTGTGTACACAAGAAACATTTTGCATTTGCACAACTGTAACCTTTATTTGCAGTGCCACACGTACCCGAAAGTTTTAAATAATTTGACAAATAAAAAAAATACATTTTCGAACACATGCCGCCAATTTGTATCCTCGAGTTTCCCAGTAATATATAAACTGCCCCATCCTGGGTTGAACGGAATCCTTTCAGGGGCAATGGTCACAGAGCGACAATGAGCCGCGAGTAAATGGCTACGGCACTCAAACCTGAAAAAACTTGTACATTTTCTTCAAAATACGTCTCTACCAGTATAAAGCTGTAGGAGTTGCAATACTGCTTCGCAGGCATTACCCACAATGAAATCGAGACGTGAAAATGTCATGGGAAAAATTCATCATCATCATCATCATCATCATCATCACCACCAGCCTATCTACGCCCACTGCAGGGCAAAGGCCTCTCCCATTATTCTCCAATTGCCTCGGTCCTGTGCCAACTGGGAAAAATTCGTACTCGCCGAAACTGTGCTGAAGCGAAATATGAAAAAGTTTCTGATTAGCCACACTTTGCAGTAATCAGGTATGCCTGCCTATTAATATACCGAGCAAAGCTTGACAGCTTTCAATTTCCGTGGCGGTTGAGAGTCGGCACTGAACTTAGGCGAGCGGCAAAAAAGCGATGACAACCGCGGCTTCGCGATGTCTTCACTCCCGATTCTCGCTATGCTCCCTTCATTCCTGGCAACCAGTCGTCGCAAACTTTTTTCTGAGGAATCGCGGACACAGGAATTGGTTCCGCTGCCAGAAGCTGCGCTTAAACGCGCCCCGACACCGGCTGAGAAGGCGACCCAACAGCCGGGCCCCGAGGTACGAAAATTGCGCCAGGCAAGAGGACAACTCCAGGCGAAGGGCGAGCGAGAGCCGGGCGTTGCCAGGGCGACGGCGCAGGAGCCAATGGGACGCCGGCAGAGGCGGCGGGGGCCTAGGGCAGAGCGGGGAGTCTTTCGGGCGATTTCCCGGGGTCGGCTCGGAGTACTGGGGAACTGCTGTGGCGGCGGCCGCACGCTCCAGCACACGTGCTCCTCCTCGCAGCACGCCGCGCTCAATCGGCGGGGCAAGACGCGCGCTACTAGCGGATTTTGGTTCCCGTCGGCGGGCCACATATCACCCTCACGGTGTGTCCGCGACGCTCGAACGAGCCGAGCTACTTTGCAAGACTTAGCAGCTAGCTGCAAATTGAAGCGGCCCGCCATACCCCTGCCGCGAGAGGAATGTGTGCTATGCATTTCTGCGTGCTCCAGCCGTTTCACAATGACAGCGTGCACGCGGTTGGAAGACTTCAAGCGCGCTAGGCGAGCAGTGCGTGGAATGCACGCCACTGCACGCAGACTGGCCGCCCATGCCTCTTTGCGTTCATGGAGAGATCTGGAATAACGCCGGGTCAGCACAGGCTACGTACAGGTGAGTAGGGAGAATGTTAACCAAAACTGTCGCCTTCCGCCTGGACTTTATCAGACGTACGTAAAATCGATACGTCTGGTAACGTACAGGGCCCCTGGTAGACACCTGGAATGCTTTGCAGTGAGCACGCTTTTCGGAATTGTACGCGTGCAAAGAAAATAACAATGACCATTTCAGGTGGCACCCTATCGGCTGCTTAAACTTCCCATTGGCACACATTTGGGGTAAGAAATTATTTTCCAAATAATATTTCAACCTAAGCAATTTAAGGAGCAATGTTTAGTTATAACCCGCCGCGGTGGCTCAGTGGCTAAGGCGTTGTGCTTCTGAGCACGAGATCGCGGCTTCAATTCCCGGCCGCGTGGGCCGTATTTCTTATGGAGGCGAAAAGCGAAAACTCCCGTGTGTACGTGATTTCCGCGCACGTTAAAGATCCCCAGGTGGACAAAATTAATCCGGAGCCCTCCGCTAAGGCGCGCCTCATCGCCTGCGTTGCGTCGGCGCGTTACACCCCACAATAAATTGATTTTCTGTTATACAAAGGTTTGTCCGAACGTTTGCTTTTCGCCTGAGTAGTTTTCGGCTGAGGGCTCAACGGAAACTTTCTATTTTTTTCGAAGTTAAAGAAATGCCACGTGCTCTGGCAGCACACCTGTAATCTTTCGCTGCATAAAACTTCATATTCGAGCACGGGTCATTCTGAAAATATGATTGCATCTTATAGCTTGTACAAAAAACTATCTTCTTCGTTCTCACGCTTGTATGAATGATAAGATGGCGAGGGTACCTAATATTATCATATTTTATAACCAGTAAATAATCCCTCACAGTTCAGCTGTCTTCTTAAAAGAAATAGCACGAGTACATATCAAGTCGGTTTGTAACTACGAATGCGTTCCACGTGGAGTTGTTATCAGCTCTGTTCCAAATGGAAATGACGTGTGTCCACATACTGACTTAAAGACGCGTTTCACTTTGCGTATTACTCTATTTATTCTCGTAAATCTCAACCCAAAGAGTAGGGACATGTTCCCGCACTCTAGCTGCAGAGGTAAGGGATTCCGAAATCTCGCTGTGTGCAGCTACGTGACTGATAATCATGAAGCGCCGGAAACAGTACCGTAGACTACTTTAAATGTGCCTGTCACAGCAGCCGTGCATTCCTTTTAGGATTCATCTTTTTTGCTCCGTGCGGCGTGAGTGAGTCTGTCGTACCTACCCCACACGTCGCTTGTCGTCTGTTCGTTGTACAGCCCATATATTTGAGACAATGTTTCCAATAGTTTGGAAGTTCGCGTGGCTGACCGTAGTCCCCACTGCTTTCCAAAGGGAAATTTCAACCCCGGGGTACAATTATCGGTACAAAGGCATCACCCCATTCTTTTTTACGCGCTTTTGAGGATTCATCAGAATCCGATCGGCGGAAAAAAAACACTTTGTAAATTTCGGAGCTAGGGGAAGGAGCCGCGCCAAAATAAAATGGAAAGTCGCCGTTCCTTCTTTGGATGCGTACCCGCGCGTCCACGCGTGCATTTCTTGTGATTTCATGCATATGCATTAAGTATGTAGGTTGATTGATTGTGGGGGTTTAACGCGCCGACGCAACGCAGGCGATGAGGCGCGCCGTAGTGGAGGGCTCCGGATTAATTTTGACCACCTGGGGATCTTTAACGTGCGCCGAAATCTCGTACACACGGGCGTTTTTGCTTTTCGCCTCCATCAGAAAAGCGGCCGCCGCGGCCGGGAATATTAAGTATGTAGGCATCATAGGCATTTTGCCAATGCATTAAAGGCGACGGCAGAAATGGGCACCTGGCAACACCTGGGACACGTACCGTCTGTCGGTTTATTAAGGATGGCAGAGGAGAAACCGGCGGGCCACGTGTTACGAACTCTCGGGTTCCTCGCTCGAGGCTGCCTACTTCGCTCCCAGTGCATTTGAAATGACCAAATTCCCGCTTCAAGCACTGCGCTGCTTTTCCAGTGAAGGTCAAATGCCAGTTTCCTCGGACGAATCCATTCTAGGCTACCCAAGCAGTCCCTCTGACGCAGTGAATGGGAAACTCTGAGTGTTGCACTGAGGAACGGATCCGCCGGAATTATGTGCGCCGTCACATTTTGCAGCCGCTGTTGACGTAGACCATTCAATGCCCACAAACGTATGCATTTAACCAATAAGACTTGTAGAACAGGGGCAAGCGCGTTCATTCTATGCATGCTGTTCGGCGTTGCTGCTCACCTGGCTTTGCTGATCACCTAATCGCTCCTTGCGCAATTACCACGGTCACATTTTTCACACGGTATTCAGTACATGTCACTAGCACACCACTCAGAGGCCACAACGCAATTAAGAGGCCACAACCCATTATCCTCTACCTTCGCCGGTAATCGGCTATCATCGAGCAATGATTGTCCGGGGGTCCGCGCTCGGCCCACATTCTTAAGAACAATGATTTACATCTCACCCAACAAAACTTTAACCAACTTTCTTTTGAACTGAATTAGTTTCTTTGTTTATGCAGCTCCTTGAGAAATGTGATGTCACTCGGACAATTTGAGACATACTTTTTTATCCTTTGATTTGACGTCCATTTGGTCAGCCATGGCGCTCGATTTTGTGCCAACATAGGTGGTAATGCTTTCGCTATAAAAGTCATACCACACTTTTTTTTCCTCTCAACATCTCAAATTACCCGATCGAGGCACAAATCACGGGGCGTCTAAGAACAATAGCTAAAAAAGAGATCTGCCTCCGAGGTTTGTACCGGGACGGTCCTAACTTGCACAACGCTAGCACTGCCCACAAAGTCATGGCTGGGATGTTGGCGGGTGCGACGAAATTGAATACAGATTTGAGATATCGCCACCTATCAGTGCATATTTCGCTTGCTTCTATAATGGCAGCTATACAAATTATTTTGTGGTTAAATATGAACACGGACTGCATTTGTTACGGTGGGGCGAGCATGTCACCCGCATTCGGGCCACCAGATTTACTATTGCTTGTAAGCTTAACGGAAGTTCATTAATTAGGAAGATAGCAGTTTTCCTGTTCCTAAATGATCACATGAACGCGAAAGGGGGTTTATTTTGTGTTCGGAAAAGAGACAAACGATAAATACTACCAGTGGTCTTCACAACGGTTGAAGGCAGCTTTCCAAACTGCCAGCTGCAGAATATTTCCAAACTGCCAGCTGCTCACCTTTTTTTTGACAAGCAGCATGGCTTGCGTGCGAATCCTTTCGCCGAAGATGGTGGCTCTTAGGCCGTCTACGAAGGAGTACAAGGCTATTCCCGACGCTGCTCAGGCACCCCTTCGGCACCAAGCGTAAGGCTGCACTTGAACAGGAGAAAGCGCCCAACCTTACTCACGCTTTTCTGCAGAGCTTTGCCGCTTTATAGAGTGACAGGACTCGAAAGAGCCAAGAGATATCTTGACATCCCGATGCCCACTACCCTCCCGTGCGATGGGGACAGACCCTTCTGAGGTGAAACTGCCTGTCATATACAACCAAATGCTCAGCTCGGCCACGGCGTATGCTCCTTCCCACAATGTCTTTTTTCTCGGGAATACCGCATCCTCAACGCTCCATGGCTTAGAATGTTTCCCCAAGAATGCACCCACCACTCTTGCGGGTGTGACCGAGCTACAGAGAAATGCACTGCACTGCTTCACACAACACTATACCATAGGTAACGCATGATTCACAACTACCCAATCTCCTCAATCCCACCCTCTCGACACCTTGCGCATCAAGATTTTCGGTCAACCGACAACCATGCCTCCCCTCTATCCCATGGATAAAGGTGTGCGGCAAGTCCTGCACACCATACCCCCTTCACGATTCAAAAACTGTGGCAGGCCCTGTCCTTCATTGCAGGCAATACGGCCCCGAAAGAGATGTTATAACTAGCAAGAACTTAAGAAATCTCGACGAAGACACTCTGAACACCCTCGTTACCCCTTTCAACAAGCACTCAGGGTTGCCAACGTACCTCGTCAATGGTGCCACGTTGCCGTAACCCTCATTTCTAAGCGGCGCAAACCCATGTCATTTGACAATCTTCCCTTTCTCTCTGTCGCCCCCTCACTGCGTAAACTTTTCCAGCGGCTCGTTCACTTCGGACTCACTGCATTCATGAACAACTGTTCATGGAGGACCTATACAGAAACATGACGTTTGGATTTCAGGCACACGCACGACGTGCTTTTAGAAACTAAAGGGAAACCATTGACAGTTTAAACAAAAGGCACCCAAGGGACATACTTGCATGAGGTGTAGCAAGGGCTTTTGAGAGTGGCACGCATGCGAGAATCTTCCAAAGCCTCCAAACATTGACAGTTTCAACAAAAAGCACCCAAGCGACATACTTGCATTAGAGGTAGCAAGGGCTTTGAGAGTGTCACGCATGCGAGAATCTTCCAAAGCCTCCAAACAACCGATGGCGAGGCGGCCTCAGATAGCTTTCGCCCGAGCCTTTTTCAAGAACTGCAGGTATTGCCCCCTCCAGTGCGCCATTTTCAACTCCCCCCTCAAAGGGACACCGGAAGGTTCCCTGATCACCGCCTTCTTTTAAGCATAGCCCTGCTTCAACTCCCAGCCAACCTTTTAGCCGTTCCCAACCTCCAGCGCGCTTTCTATTCTTACGATCTTACCTTCTGGACAAACACTGGGTCCCCCGGAGAGCAAGGCATTCCCCAACAGGCCGTCGATTCCACAGTCACGTTCCTGCATCAGCATGGTCTGAAGTGCTCCACATGAATTCACACCCCTTTTTCTGCGAGTTCGCACCCAAGGCCGATCCCCAATCACGCTTTGGGCCATTCCGCTACGATCGCTTTCGTGCCCGTTTCCAAAATGTCATCACTTCGTATTCTTTGTGCCATATTCCATGCATAGGACTCTCGGGTGGCGACTCTCCCGCAACTTCATTTTCACAGTCATTGAGCTCACGCTCCTCATCCGAAGAATCTGACCCAGCGTCACGGCCTAAAAGAACCGAGGCTCCTACCGTCTTCTCCAAGCCGCATCACATCACAATCCGGGGGTCAGCCTCAAAGAAAACAGACACTCAAAATTAGACACCCTAATCAGAAATCGTACAAAATCGCCCTTGGGCCTCCCGGCTCTTATTATGACTGCCCATATTCTGCAATTACGTTTCAAAAACCCACTTTCTAAACTCCTCGAAACAAAGATGAACTGGCAACTATCGTCGCCCTGACCACCACGGGGTGCACTCCCTTTAAAGGGACACTGAAGTGATTTGTCAACAATGCAGGATTACTAGCGCAAATTGTAGTCCATAGTTGATAGGCAATGTTTCCACCACTCTGGGTGCGTTTACGCGAATACATTTAGTAGAAAAATCAATTAAAAAATACTGTCCTCCTCTCTGCATCCTCGCCCACTTTCTGTGGCATTATAGTGTGACGTCAGGAGGAAATGACTTGATTTGCTGCGCTACTGCACTGCTCACCGACCTTCCGAAAGAGTCAGAAGTCCCAGCGTTTAGCCCTCCGGCCGCCGACGGGTCGTCGCAATTTGTTTGCTCAATTAGAACTAAGCCACGACACGTTTGTAAATAGAATAACGTGTGTGTCTTTAGTTTCTTAGTTTGTACACTGCATAAAGCTCCAAGTCCAGGTCGCTCAACACAAGCGCTCCACAAGGGCACATGCGACGCTACGCTGACTGATAAGCTAGTAGAAAAATCTAAGGACAATTGAAGGTGGGAGGAGAGTGAGCAAAGTTAATATAAGTACTAAGGAAATAAAACCAACTGAAACTTTTACCGTGGAGCGTAAAACTAGAGTGCAGAAAGCAGTTTTTTGTGCTGAGTGAATAAGCGCAGCGGTCAGCAGTACGACCACACATCTGCAAAAGCTTTTTCGTCTAACATATTGCAATTGCTAGACGGGAGATATTGTGGAAATTTGGGGTACGCTTACTGCACGACCGCTATACAACATATAGTCATCTAAGCTGCTTGAAATGTTAAAAATAAATAAAAGTGTAAACTGGTTATATATTTTATACCGTATATTTCTGGAGTGGTCTGGAGCGCTAGGTCCTATTTTGCAAGTCTCAAGTTCGGATCCCCGAGAGTACATTCTGTTTTCTTTTTTTTTTTTGTAAGTTGATTTTTTCGTTTTCGGCCGCGGTTTATATACTGCGTTGACCATTTTTGGGCCGTAACGTTCATTGCTCCACGAGCGAGTTCGCCAACCGCGCGCAGACTGACACTCACGCGCTAGCAAGTTCTCGTTGGCGTAAGCCCCGACTGCTTGCGGGCAGTGGGCACAGGCCAGCATCAGCAGACCTAACACGCTTTTTACAATACAGGCATGCGTGAGGGAAGCTCCAAAGATGGTGAAAAGCGGGTGGCATTTGAGTGTCTACAGCGACGCGTGACGCCGAGTGCGTTCATCCACTGCGTGCGCATCGGCTAGCGACTGCTACGATTCCAAGGCGTCCTGGGAGGCATATCTTAGGCATTTTACAGCCGACAACCCAAGGCACCAGACCACTCGGCCACAAGCCAGCGCTGTCATGAATGGAATTGCAAAATATATATTGTACTGCATTTTTGAATTTCTATTTAGTTTGAGCATTCTAAGCAGCTTAGATAACTATTTATTGTATAACGCTCGTGCAGTAAGCATCCCCCGAATTCCCACAAATATCTCACCTCTAGCGACTCCATTCCTTAGGCTTTTTGACAAGTGATCGCAAATGTGTTCTGCTGCTGGCAGCTGTGCTAGTTCACCCAGCGCAAAAAGTGCGTCCCGTACGTTCGTTTTACGCCGTAACCAAACGTTACGGGTGATTTTAATTTTTATAATAACCAATACTAAATTCGCTGACTCTTCTCCTGCCTTTAATTGGCCTTAGGTTTTTCTACTAGCGAAGCTTGGCATGTGCACTTGTGTGGAGCAACTTGGACTTAGAGCTTGATACAGCCTACAAACTAACAAACTAAAGAAGCATTTTTCAGGGCACAAACGTTTAGTGCCTTAGTTTCAAGCGAACGAAAAAATTACGCCGACCTGCCGGCAGCTGCGTCGGCGAGCCGCGTAGTAGCGCAGTCAAGCCAAACCATCTCGTATAAACGTCATAAGAAACGTCATAGAAAATCGGCAAGGAGGATACAGAGAGGAGGAAAGCATTTTCGAATTTATTTTTTCTAATAAATAAAGCCGCAGAATCGCAGCTAGAGTGGTTGAAACATTACGTAGAGACTCCAGACTAAAATTCGCTCTAGTAATCCCTCAATGATTACAAATTACTTCAGTGTCCCTTTAAGCGCTTTCCTCTTTAGTTAGCTCATATCTCGCATTCTCAAGCACATGCATCCTTCCTTCGATTCTGGCTAAAGGAAGGCCCTCGTCACCAATCTCTGAGCAAACCGAACCACAGCAAACCGAAGACCCTACACGCGCACGTCGTGCTGTACACTGTCCGCCCTACTCATGCACTTATTGTTTCCGACTCCAGTTAGACTATCATTACCTCCCTCACTCTACCCTACAGACTCATCACGACGGCTGATGAGGCAGCCATCGTTCTGGAAGCACTACGGCTTCCTCCCACTGTGGCAATTCTCACGGACTCACCACAGGCCTACCACAACAACTCTGTCGGGCAGCGCTTAATATTTAGATTAAATCAAGGATACCTCCAATCCTGGCTGTGTGAACACAAGGTCACTCTTCTCTCAATGGAAACGATGTAGCACACTGCGCAGCCCGTGATCGCACACTCCGGCCGTTTTCGCATACAGAAAATGTCCTTTCCGCACATTCAACATACGCCCCGGTCCCTTTCCGGTGCACTGCAGTCTGATATCTTTATCCCCAACTCTGACTTCAATACCCCTCTGCACCGTTTTATCAGCACAAAGGCGGCCCACATTTCCCAGACTACCTACCAACAGATACTGCAACACCTCGATGCTCCACTACATCTCCACCCACTTACCCCTACAGCTGCCACTCTTGATCCCTCCCGTATAGCAGCTCACGGGGCGAGAACCTGGAACGCCTTCATCGCTCGCGACCTAATGTTGTGCTGGCCCATGGCTTTATGGACTAAGAAAGCCACCTACTTTATTCTCAATAAATGTTCTCTCAATAAGTCCATCTAACTGCCCGCCAATAGCGGCCACCTAACAAAACCATAAATATTAGGATGTTGTAATCGCCATTGCGTGCACCTTTCACCTAACTCTGGGCAGACATTTCGACTACAGTCAACATTGTAAGCAGCCTATTGGAGGAGAGAACGTAAACGAAATACAGGATGTCTTTATTTGATTAATACAGTAAAGTCAAGCGAAAGTAAAAAGCGATTGTTGCGCAATGTATAGTTTGTGTTTTTGCAAATAATTTGTACCCATAATTTACCCACGGGCTGGAACCCTGTATCAGCCACATTCCTTCAGTCTTCCCACTAAAGACCGATCTGCTTACATGCTACAAGTGCAGCAAACGCTTATTAGTGTTTCCTGAGCCCTTAGCGTGTACGGGGATAGGTATTGAAGTGCGTGTTCGAACATCTGCATATTTGAAGCACGCAAATTGCGACGTTCACAAATACGGGATCCAAAAAAGTTGACGTTTTGTGAGCGTGGCTGCGCTAATCAGGAATAGCGTACGATGAAAGGGAAACAGGAATGCGGGACGAGAGTCCGAGGGGAGCTCTCAGAAAGAGCGACATAGCGCATGCAGCAAATGGTGATAGCTGGCGAGTGGAACGATCGTTGGAGGGCGCTGTTTAGGGAGCCAGTCAAGTGGTGACAGCCGCGGCCACAAAGTTCAACAGAAAGTTCAACGCCGGATGAGCAGGAGGATCCTGGTGATGACAAGCGAGCGGAAGGAGCTTTGGCGGGTGCTTATTGTCCATGGGCTAGTCAAGAGGTGACGGGCGCGGCGCAATGTTCAACATAAGGCCAACAGAAACCTCCAGGCGATGGCGATCGAGCGGAAGGAACTTCAGAGGGTTACCTCCAGGGTACTAGTCACGTGGTGAGAAGCGCGGCCGGAAAGTTGAAAGACATGTTCAGGAGCAGATCAACAGGCGGCTCCTCGCGATGGAAGACGAGCGGAACAAGGTTCGGAGGGTTTTATCCGCGGGGCTGGTAAAGTAATGATATGCACGGCCACAAAGTTCAAAAGCAGATCAACAGGAGGATCCTCGTGAAGCATAGCGATCGGAAGGAGTTAGGAGGGCGCTGTTCAATTAGCTGGTCACGTGGTGACGGGAATAGCCACAACGTAACAGCCGACTCATATAAGGTCCAACTAGGCATTCGCCTTCTTAATCTTAGGATGTTCTAAGCCTGCCCTAAAATTTTGTACACAGCACGAAGCCAAAACAACGTAGTCTTCCCTTTTCTTTGTTTCATCAAAAGATTTCACAGGCGTATTTTCATACCAGAAGGCTTAGCGAGTACACCCTGTCACCCGTTCCGGTTCCTTTGCAGAGCGCTCCCAATGATTAAACAATGACATTGCTGAATTGGACTCGAATTACGCTGCCAGTACATACGGCTCCTATTCTTCAGGGTATTACCCATTGATATTTAAAAATCAGACTGGAGCACAGTCCCTTGCCCATAACTGCAAGCGCGGGCATCCGTATTCCACACATACGAATCGGTATATGGAATGTATGCTCAGACACAAGGCCACTCCGCGGAGAATGTGCGCGCTCGTGCTCGGCTTGCTTCGGGTGGTTGAGCGTAGACGACGTGGGTGATGTGGTACTGCTGCTCCCTTGTCTGTTTAATTACCGTCTTTCACACAGGTCCACAGCTACCTCGAATGAAAGTACGTGTTAAAGGAGCCATGAAGACAAAACACAAGTTTGGTTCATTCGAAAGATTGCCTCGTTAGAACCATACTGACACCACTTTTAATGCAAAGTTCGCTCAAATAAGCAACATAATTAGGAAAAAAGGGAATCACCATGCAGCCCACCAGCTTATTTCCCGCAACAGAACCTATGATGTCATACTAGAATGATCTGCCATTGGCGGAGGCCGACAAAAGCAAGCACAAGTTAGGCAGGGCTTACCAGTTGGCATAGTGAGCCATATGCCCGTTAAACATACTGAACGTTCCTTTTATGACACTAAGAACGGTGGAGCAAATGGTTGAAGTTCTGAACGAACACGCAAACATGTACGCCAATGCGTACGAAGCTACCGCCGGCCGAGCTGGACATCACGCCGTCGCGTAAACGAATTTTCAGGTTAGAGGCACTTCGGGGCCGACGAACCGTGCCAGCACGCACAGCCGGGACCTTGCTTGGTATCTTAATCCCTTGACAGGAGGTTGGCGTCATATCGCCAACCAGTAAAGGTAAAAATAGAAACGAGGGGAGTAAGGAACTGCAAGCAGCGACGAGATACTGCCACTCGTCGCAGAAGTTTCGGAATTTTGTTGGCTTACTGCTGTCGTTACGAGCTCTTTTTCAGTTTATAACCACTGAAAACTTCTCTTTGTTCGAGTACTTTACAATGCAATTTCCTTGCTGCATCCTGAAATGCCCATGTAGTATGGCCAAATCGTCGAGGGAGTGCGACATCCCCGCCGGTGAAGAGATTTCCTTTCAGGTGCTGTCCAACGACGAACCTCGGCGAAGCAAGTGGCTACGTTTTGTGAACTCTGCAAACGGGGGAGAAAGGGAAGTAAAGGAAGTACGAGTGTGCTCCAAGTGATTACGGCAGGAACGCTAACGTTAGCTCACTCCTGGGACATGCCGCTGCTCGTGGACGACTTCGTCAAATCGCCGTCAAAAAGCTCTGAGCTTGGATAAAAAATACCGTACAGACGGCGCATTGACGCTCGTATCTTTCTGGTCGTAGCAGAGAGCTAGCGCGAACGGCTTTCCATACACTACACCGGTCAACTGGCACAAGCAATACTCCTATTGAAATTGAACTATTATTAACGGTAATAAATATACGGCACATACGTACTAGTCTGTATTCGTCCGTCGCGACGGGGCTGACGAGGCAGCGGTGCCGATGGCTGGGTGTTGGTCTGTTGTGGGTATCGCGGAATGGTCACTTTCCGGTCCTTCCGTGTATCCCACAACTCCTGCCGCTCGTGCACTTAGAAGCACTCAGCGTTCAAGTGGTGTGAGGTTGTTGAATGCAAGTCCGAGTTCCTCGGTGAGAGCTTTGCTGTCCGGATCAGGCAATTCCATGACTAGGGCTGCGGGTGTACTAGGTTTTACTAGTATTTTTAAAATGGCCGCCGTCTCTGTTTCTGCACGAGTTCCGGTTCCTGTTTGATTCCCGCGTGTGGGTGCTATATGGAGTCGACATACTACGTATCTGTTTCATGTACCGGCTCATATGGCGCCATTGTTCACGTAACGAAACGGACATTTTAGCCGGAGATTTAAAAATTTGGCTTAAATTGCCTTATTTCTCAGGGAAGAATGCATCGTTTGCTTCCGGGAAAGCGCTTGGGGTACTATGAAACACGTAATCTTTCGAATAAAGCAAAACTTTTGTTTCGTCTTCACGGCGGTTTTAACTGTTCGTTACATTGCAAAAAAATTCGCAGCGTATCTGCCCTTTTCGTTGTAAATGTCGACAAAAGACGATAGTCTGTCGACATTTGCCAAGTAAATGCCTCCCTTCGCTTTCCCGCTCACCTCTAATGTTGTTCCTCCTGCGTCCCGCTCTTCCCAAGGTAAACCACCTAAGGGTTTACTCAAGTCAATTTACCTTAACCGCGTTCCAATGCTCCACGCCGGTTGCCTCGATGATAGCGCTGCCGTACGGCGGAGACGCGCGTGAATCGAGGCGCCCTACTTCAATGTTTAATAGAACCGCGTTGCCCTAGTCCACGTCCGTTCCAATCAGAATGTCGAACCTATCTAGTGGAAGCTTTCGTAACTGTGGCCGCTTGATTCCTTAAAATGCCGCCAGAAACTATAGTGGCGCGGGCGACAGCAGGCGACAGTGTTAACTTTTTTTCTGCACTGGATATAGTATTTCATTACGCAAAAATCAATCATCCATGACTTTTTTTATAAAGGAACACTGAAAATATCCCTTGTGTATTATTTTCTTTCTTATATTTGCGTAATATCTTGTCCTTGTTCAACAATGTTCACAAGTATGAACATATAAACCAGACTTAGAAGTTTAGATTTGGGTATGAGTATATTAACTATTGCGCAGACTTCCTTTCACTTTGGCCGGGTGGCTGAATGGAGTCACGGAGACACAGACCAACGCCGCCTCTATAAACATTGCCTAACGCGTGAGCGAAAAATAGCCAAACAGCCACTCTACTGCTGCTGACTCATACCCTTTACCACTCCGTAGCGTTCCTGTGTGCTTTCATGTCCGCCAGCCAGCGCCGCATCTCGGAAAATATGGAAATAGTTGACAGTTTGTCCAGCGTTACCCAGGCGGCGCTTCTACGCCTTCTTGTTTTTTACCATGCCTGTTTATTTTGGTCTGTCGCTGATAAAACCGCATTTGCCCCAGCGGACGTGAAACCGCGAAACCACTTCTGCTACCGCAGGCTGATGCACGCTTTGCGCGCTTACCTACTTGTATCAGTGGCCCCGAAATTTTCTGAGTGGGGCCTCCCCCCTCTGTCCCCTCTGCATTTCGGCCTCGTTTAGTCCACGCCGTTCGCACTCCGCATCGGTGCGCAGTTTCAAATTGAGGACGGTACGATAGAAGCCCCCGGACAGCGTAGCTGGACCATCAACTGCTTATCCTTTTTTGTTATGTATAATCTTCTGAAAGTTACAAGTACGCGATATTTTTCGGAAAGTAATAGTAGAAGTGAGCGCTTGAATAAAAAAGTAGAAGTGGTTTAGCTCGGCTATGCCAAGATATACGTACCGTGAGCTAAGGTTCACCTGGTTATTCTTAGGTTTCCTGGTCGTCTAGGATTAGCTGATTATCATGCTTACTGCTGCTAAGACGATTTCCAGTACAATCCTGTCCAGTCACTGCTCCTCGCGCATGCGGAGGACGGCTCTCCATTAGCCACGCGAAACGGCTATCAACGGTTTCGCCGCACCGTCAGGCTTGGCTACTGCGCAACGGAGGCGCACAGATGGGCACACGCCGACGCCAGTGGGTCTGCCGCGGCTTCGACGTCACTCCTCTGGTATGAGCAGACTGGCGAATATGCAGACCCAATTTTCTCCACACCCGTACTCCAAATTGGATTAGATTTTCAATCCAATCCAATACAGTTCAATTTATTCCAATCCAATTAAAATCCTATCCAATCTAATCCAATCCAATGCTCCTCGCGCATGCGGAGCACGGCTCTCCATTAGCCACGCGAAACGGCTATCAACGGTTCCGCCGCACCGTCAGGCTTGGCTACTGCGCAACGGAGGCGCACAGATGGGCACATGCCGGCGCCAGTGGGTCTTCCGCGGCTTAGACGTCACTCCTCTGGTATGAGCAGACCGGCGAATATGCAGACTCAATTTTCTACACACCCGTACTCCAAATTGGATTGGATTTTCTATCCAATCCAATGCAGTTCAATTTATTCGAATCCAGTTCAAATCCTATCCAATCTAATCCAATCCAATGCTCCTCGCGCTTGCGTAGCACGGCCCTTCAAGATCCACGCGAAACTCCTCAACCTCGGCCAGTGTAACTTACGCTGAAAAAATGTGCATGCATTTTTTTCTTCACGAAATGATCTAGAGAAACAAATATTAGAAAAATAATGGCTGTACCATCCGAAAATATCGTTTTTCTGTTTGCTATTTGCCTACCCGACCATTATTATGTTCTTACACTTTCAGTTCGTTATCCTTCAGTAATCTTTCGAAAAATGCAGAAGGTATGATGCGAGGGACACGTTGAAGTAGATCCGCAGTGCGCCCCAGAACCAGCGCCCCATCACGGCTAAGAAGTGAGCGAAACGAAACGCATAAAGCAAGCTGACAGACACACGTCGTAGAAGTGGGTACGGCGTTCGCAACTCGCGAGCAGTGACGTAAGGCGGTACGCGTGCCAGCACGCGCCACATAGCGGATGAGTGCCTGAAATAAGCGCCCCTACCGTTTTCATTGGAAAGCCGCTGACACATTAGGCAATGTTTACACAGGCGGCGTTGGACAGACAGACAGACAGACAGGCAGGCAGACGTACAGACAGTCCAAAATTTCTGGGTTTTAGTATCCCAAGGAAGACTATCGTCCTTAAAAATGGCGGACGCCTTCAACTGCGCCAACCACCGATTGTTGAGCGAAAGTATTGGGCACACCTCAGCATTAAGCGTCACCCAGTACAACACTGCCGGGATGTGCAACCCTAAGGGTATTCTTGTTGAGTTGG
Organism: Haemaphysalis longicornis; assembly: GCF_048455015.1. Taxonomy (NCBI): domain Eukaryota; kingdom Metazoa; phylum Arthropoda; class Arachnida; order Ixodida; family Ixodidae; genus Haemaphysalis; species Haemaphysalis longicornis. The sequence continues at coordinate 44,453,955 of NW_027526203.1, read as the reverse complement.
GTTCGGATCTTCGTTTTTGGTAGCGTGGCTGGATTTCAAAACAATGATGGGAACAAGGTAAACTAAGACGGGGAAAACTTCTACACCGGTTTACATGATAAGGACAGGCTGAGACCAGTATATATCCAATGCCCGCTGCTGAGCACGAGGTCGCGGGTTCGATTTCCGGCCGCGGCGGTCGCTTTTCTGATGGAGGCGAAAAGCAAAAACGCCCGTGTGTACGAGATTTCGGCGCACGATAAAGATCCCCAGGTGGTCAAAATTAATCCGGAGCCCTCCACTACGGCGCGCCTCATCGCCTGCGTTGCGTCGGCGCGCTAAACCCTACAATCAATCAATACATCCAATGCCTCCGGTGGTGCACAACCCCGCCTGTTGGGCATGCCGAATTCCCCAGGCTTAAATTCCAGTTTAAACTTGTGGTCCAATCAGATGCTCACTCTTCAAAGCGCTTTCGGACTGCCTTCTTTCGAAGGCATCCCGGATACTCCCCCATATGTCAAAAAGGACTAGAAGATGTCGCCGAATCGTGGGAAAGGCCTGTTTTCCGAGCACGTGGCACATTTCAGCCCCTTAGATTTCCGATGGCTGATTTCACAGCCCGCCCCGTACAGTCCTGGAGTCCTGCTTGTGTCCTTGCCGCCGCTGTCGCTCAAGCTATTAGTGAAAATAAAGTTGGTGCTTCGAAAAGCTGGAAGCGCCGCACCGACGCCGCAGGGGTAATGTCTCTTGAGTGACGCGTCTCGCGCGGCGCGGGCCGATGCGCCGATGGCGACGTAAACAGGCTGACTGGTGTCGCCGTCTCTTTTCGACTTAGGTACGCCGGGACATCAGCCTGATCATGACACTATGTAACGGTTTGCTCTACTAACCGTAGCACTCTTGGGTTCGGGACCGAAGTTTTGGACTAACACTTTATTTTAATTTCGTCCTTATTCTAATACAGCACTGCGGGTATGTGTAACCTTTGTGCATGTGGAACTCTGGTAGAATAACAGGGCCAACTGTGCGGTATTCGTGGAGTTAACGAGTAGCGTTACGCTTTGAGTCTTACTACGTTCTCCGACGCCTTCAGCTTGAACTACCGTGAGTACAATGAGGAGTTTTCTACAACCACAACTACTTTCCGTCCGGCCTCAAAGCGGCACGTTAAACCTAACATTCTATGTTTAAGTCTTTGAATTAAAAACATTGTATGTTCTTTTGTTTTTCTTTAAAAACCTTATCGTTAAACCTAATTCTCTTCCAAGCAACCTCAGACTTATTGTACGTCGACCTGCGTGTACCTGCCAAAAAAAAGACTTCAAAGCGTCACGCTATAGGCCTAACGGCGAGCCGTCGCGTATACCCGCGTCACCCCTCCCCTTCGCGGCGCGCAACCTTTTTGGAAGCGTATTGCGAAACGGAAGCTACGCCTGGCTTCATGGTGAAGGCCTCTTTAATTGCTTTAGTTTCTACACCCGTAAACTCGCCTGAGTAAGGATAACCATGCTTTGGCTCTAAGAACGGCCACCCGGGAAGTAACGGTGCGCAGCAGAGCTAACTTGAACCCTTACAGTGAATTCCGCGCCATCCATCAGCCGCAGTTTGTTGGGAAACAAACCAACCGACGTAATTGGGAAGACAGCTAAATTTCTCCTCGATAGAATGCGAGGTCGCCGGATTATTCAAATGTAGTCGCGACATCATAAAAGGAAAGAGGAATGTTTCTGCAACGCGAGCGCCAGGCAATATCAACAACCTGGAGATTAAGGTGTATTACCGCGTCTGCGCGTTAGATTTCCTTGTAGGTAAGGACAGTGGCATGTGAAATATTAGCTTCTCCCTGAAAATTGTCGTGTGCGTGCACGGCGTCAGCTGTCCGCGGCCATACGTGTGCTTCTGTATAGGAGCAGTACTGACGGGGGTATGCGTGCAGCAAGTTTTTTTTTTTTATTGGTAGCATTCTTTGGCGAGTACCCTCAAAGCCATGACCTTGTAACGCCCTGCATTTCCACAAAAATGCAGATATCGCGGAAGTTGCACATATAATCCCTATAATGGCGTAAATGGACATAAATGGTCGCCCGAAATTATTGAAAAAATAAAAAAATACGGAAAATATAAAAACACTGCGAAAAATGGCGAACCGTGTAACGCCCTGCACTTCTACAATAGTGCAGTTTTCGCGAACTATTCCACCTTTAATCGTTATAAAAGCGCAAATCGAAATAATTGGTCGAACAAAATTGAAAAAACTGAAATAGTAGAAAAATATAAAATAATTTCGGAAAATGGCAAACCGTGTAAAGCCCAGCATTTTCACATTTATGCAGATTTCGCGAAAGTCCTCAGGGTAATCGTAAAAATAATAGAAATATGTCGTTTTATTGGTGTCATCTTCATACTGACGGAGCTTTAACCCTAGCGACGTGGTGAAGAAAACACTTGTATTGCGTGTTATTGCACTCTAGTCTCAGTTATTACTCGCTTGCACGGAAAGCGACTGGGAAATATTATTTTATAATTAACTAGTACGTGACAAGAAATTTTACGTTTGATAGGAATCGCCTTAAACTAACCCTGCCCCGCTAATACACAAGCAAAACATATTCACCAGTAAAATAGCATAAACAAGAATTTGGCATTATTTATTTATAACCACCCCAGTTTGAAAGATCTGATGCTTTTATGCAGATATACGAGCCAATTAGCTACGAATACAATCTACGCCATAAAATATTCAACAACAAGTAATCCGCAATAGCAATGGTTTGCAAGACAAATTATCTAATTCCAAACTTGTTGAACAAACTCCCCATATTCTCGCACTAATAGGGGCTTCTGAATCTATAAAATCCCTAAAAACGTATTTGCTGGAGCTGCATTAAACATGCGGTTTAGAGTGTAGGTACTGCCCGATATTACTGCAATATTTTGCTGCGCTTCTACTTCGTATTTCTGTCATGTCTGCCACCCACAATTTCTCATGTATATTTGGAATGCAAAAAGTGGGCATGAGGTCAAATTCATTCGTTTTCTAACTATTTATGGGACGCTGGAAGTAAGTTTCGTGCCCATAAATATGCTTTTTTTTTGTCATGTTGCCACTCAATTGTGTGCAGTAAGAAGTACAAGGATGTCGCTTTGTAAACAATATTTTCTTTTTTCTACAATCCCTACAGTGTTCATTATGATGTTTACCGACGCATCTATTGCCTTGCAATACTTTTGGCTGTCCGAAATAACAAACCGACAACATGGTAGGTGCTTGACATTAGGTCCCATTGAAATTTCTTCCGTAAATATTTTGTTTGTACATCCGACGTTCTCCTTCAGTATGCTCCTATGCACCGTCGGCCTGAGCGCGTCATGATGCGGGCTGCGAACAGTGTACTCGGCCAAGCTGTTCCGAAACACTTATAATGAATGGGCAAAGGACAGCGTAGACTACGTTCTCGCACATACACAATCACCAAATGTATCACTGAAACAAACGTACAACGCTGTAAATGCGGGAATTGAAAAAAACAATGCAACAAAACGGACTAAATACGTAAAACCACTCAGGAGGCGGACGATAGCGGGCAAGGAAGGAGGAGTCATACGGTTGTTCACGGCGATCAGAGAGACGCGGTGGTCAGGAAGTGTGCAATCAGTCAACATTTATTTCAGTTTTAGGGGAAAATCGAGGGTGCCAAGAGTCGGGGATGCACTTCTCTGTAGTCGGCGAGCGCGTAACGTGGGGACAACCGAGCTAGTTAGTGTAGCCGCTGAAGACGGGTTCTTTTACTGGCTAGGGTAACGGCCGTGTCTGATCGGTAGAGGCGGCAGGAGACGTTCCGTTTAGGCCGCGACGAGCCCTCACTGCGCGCGCTCTGCGCCAACGGCGCACCACTCAGGAGTCTGGCGGACACCGGAATCAACCTGCAGTGTAGGGGATGGTCCTCGGGCCTGCAGCGCAAGAGGTAGCCGTCTTGCTGCCGCCATTATCTTCTTCTTCTCCTTATCCTTTGTTCCCAACCACACCTCTCCACGCTCTCTGCCTTGAAACTTGCGTCTTCGTAGGCTACGCTCCCTACATTCTGTGGATTTGCCACTCTTGTCTCGCTATTGGGTGACGTCATCACAACGCTTTCTGCTGCCACAACAGCCCACATTGCTGAAGTATTCTTCTGTGAGACACCAACTGCACTTGAGGGAACTTTCACTTCACCTCATTTTATGTTGCAAGCAGTGCTAGATAGTTTTAAAGCAAAGCTTTTTACCTCTACCCCCCAAGGGTTCTTTCGCGACCGTTGGTGTCACCAGAAAACTCCAGCGAACAAATAAAAGAACACTGGCACCGCCGGGAATCGAACCTGGAACTAACAGACTAACACAGCGAGAGCCCGTTGTCTTACCGATTTAGCTACGAGCCCACGCGAAGACTGGGAAGAAAGGTGGTGTACTCACCAAGTACATCTACGGGTTTACCCTCTGCGTTCTCGCTGAATGCCGCGTGAAAGCGTTACGCGACCACTCACGCCCTTCTAGTGGCCCTGAGCGCACATTTCTCATGGGATTAGAGCTTAAAAAATTCAAGGAAGCTCACACCAATGCATGACATCTCACTTCTAGTAAGCCAATGTGCTAGAGCCTGTGGCCTCCAGTGTTCACGTAAACACTTACAGCTCCTTGTCGTCCGCCCTCACGCCAAACCAAGGAATACATTCAAATACTCCTTGATGGCCAGGCCATCACTCCAAGCCCCAGCATCAAGATCCTGAGCCTACATCTCGAGGCTAACACCAAGAGTGGCGTCTCCTTGCAGCGCCTCAAAAACAGCATTAATCAAATCATACACATGATCAGGCGAGTTGCCACCAAGAAGCTAGGCCTAAAGGAATCCGGTACCTTTCAATTAACTGAAGCTTTTGTCCTCTCGAGAGTTACTTATGTCAACCCCCTGTCTTCTTCTCGACAAGGAAGGCATAGAGATGCTTTATATAATGATTAGAATACCGTCGAGCAGGCCATTCGTCTTCTCATGAGTGCGTCCACACAGAGGCTGCTAGCACGGGGCTACACAACACGGTAAAAGAGCTGATAGAAGGCCATCTTTCCAACCAGAAGGTCCGACTCAGAACTGCGATGGGTAACCGCATGCTTCACCAGATTGGCTGGGCAGCCCAGAATATCACTCCGCTTGACGTACTCCCAGACTCTTGGCGACTAAAACTAAAGATGCTCATTTTGCTTAGAAATATGAACCCCTCACATGACGAGGGTCACCAAAAAGCACTGGCTCAAGCGCTAACCACCACCCTCGGTGGGGTTCATGCAGTTATCTACACAGACGCCTCCAAACATCGAGGGCAGCAATACGCCATCATCGTGGCTACCTCCAGAAGCAACCTCCTTGCGTGTACCTCGCTTAGGACCCAAGAAATGGCGGCAGCAGAAGAGGCAGCCATCACCTTGGCTCTCGCTCAACCAGGGGTTCGGAGGGTAGTCATCGATTCCCAGCAAGCCTACTGGAATTACCAGTAGGGTTTGGTGTCCTAACCTGCCCTGTGCGTGTGAAAAAAACCACTCCCCAAACGGTTCCATTCAGCTCATCTGGGCATCCGCTCACGCTTCAATGGAGGGCAACAAATGCGCCCACCCAACAAGCCTGCGCTTTTACCTCCCGTGCTATGGAGCTGCCCGAGGACAGTCACCAGCTTGTCACGTTCAGGGAGATAACCCAGCATTATAGCCTTCTGAGTCAGACCGTACGTTCGCCTTACCCTGCCCTTTATAGAGAACAACAAACTACCCTACGCCTCATACAGTCGGGGCTCCTTCCCACAACCTACGCGTCTTCACTTCATGTATCCGAATAGCTACGACGCTGAATGTAAATTTTGCTGAGAAGTAGGAACACTCCGCCCCGTAATCGGGGTGTGCGACTTTAGCCCTGAGCACCCTCCTCTCCTTCCGTCAACTACCCAACAAGAGCAATGGAGATGCTGCTGTCCAGGCCCTCTCTACCTACCCAGCTTCAGTTGGTGTACAAAACACAGGCCGCGCGGACTGCATTTGGGCTCCACAGAAGAATCACTCCCCAGGGCTGCACTCTGGGCAGTTCAGAAATCTGAACAGAAGTATTTCTTCCTCCTCCTCCTTCTCTGCCCCAAATCTCGTCGCCTCCGACCGCGGCGCAGAGACGGAGAAGACAGATCGTATAACACCGGGTTGGAGCTTACTTTACTTTTATAAAAAAAGTTTCCACTCTTGAGCTACACCAATACAACTCAACCAAGCACCGTTCAGGCTTCATGCATTGATTTAACCTTAACAAGAATATCTCTTTGAACTAATAAATGGTGTGGTTAAGTGCATTTCACTTCTCTCTGGTTTTGCTATTTGTAGAGCGATCTGAGGGAATTTAAGTTACGTCACATGGGTAATTGTTATGGGTGCCGTTTACAGCTTTGCTTTCCAACCACATTCACGGGGTGGATTGGCGCGATTTTTTTTTAATTTAAAGCGCCAGTGGATTCTCTGAAATTGAACACATCAACATGATGATGAGATTTATTCTGGTAGCTGCCGAAATATGGAAGCACACTGGATGCTCTAATCTATAGCTTTTTTCTAAAAAAAATATTACATTTAAATACAAACGCCACGTACAGATGATAATGTGGAACTACCGGAATTAAGTTAAAACGACTGACTTGATATCACGTGCATGCCTTGCTAAGTGGAGTCATGTATACATTGGAGCTACAACACTTCGAACGGAGCGCAAACTTGGGAAGTTGTTTGGGATAGGTTCTGTTCAAAATGTGGCACCAAATAGGGTGTCGTCTTACCTCAGGGCACAGCAGGAAGCTCATGCATCGAGTGCAGCCTGCCGGCAGCTTTCCAAGTGCGGTGAAAGCAAAAAATATGTAGTTCTAACCATCGCTTCAGAAGTGGCAACGCGTAAGTGTGCAGGCACGGTACAGGAAATTGTGTGCATGGTGAAAACGCTGTTTCTTTTAAGGTGGCACAGAAAATATCCCAGCCATGTAGGCATGCCAAAACCTGTCAAGAAAACCGATGAAATTTTCCTGTTTCTCCACCTACGTACGTCACGGTCGACAAGACTGGGAAGTGAACATGCTGATATCATGAGTGCGTTTCGTGTCCCGACATATTTGTAGCAAAACAAGCTCGTGTAAACGAACTGTGTATCAACCAGCAGCAATCCTCTTGTCGAGTAGGCAATGTGCTACACCCTCATGCTGCCCGGTCGTTCGAGAGTTGGTCTTTACTCATACAGACATGTCTATAGTTTTTCAGTATATTTAAGAACGCTGGACATGTCTGTATGTCACCAGTGCCTCTAAACTGGAAGTTAGCTTTTTCAAGACGTGGTAGCAGTAGGTGTTCAAATCCATTTGCGTGAATTCAAGATGGATCCCGCTAAAGTATTCTGCACCATGTTTTCGTCAACTATAACAATATGTATACCTTTGTTCACATCAGTTTTATTATGCCGAGAAAATAATCGCTCATCAGAATGCTTGGCTAACGCAATTTGTGCTGAAGAGAAAACACGCGCAAAAAAAGCAACTTCTATAAAAAACCAAAAGACCGCCATTTATTGTTCCCCTTAGAGTCGCTGCAGATATGTCCTAAGCGTACTATTGAACAAAGCCAAGCGTCATATATCTGAAACCGGAAAAGCGTTGTGAAGCAATTCCTCCTTGAAAAACAACAGAAATGAAACGCTAGCACAGAAATACGTCACAGGGGAAGTTCTTTTGCTAACTCTCGGGATGCCTTCAGCACTTTGTTTTCTGCTCATATGAACTTGTCAGCAACCCGGCCGTCACGTTCTTTACAGTCGACACGTTTCGCAATCTCTCTATATGCGTCGCGTCGCTAAGCGAAGTACCCCGCACAATTCTAAACACCAAAAGTACTTGTCCGGTGTAAATAACATTCCGGCAATTTCAGCTTACATTTTCTTATTTTTTCTTTGTGTTAGACACAAAATGTTTGCAGTACAAGGTTAGAGAAGGAGGTCCTACAGTCAGAGACTGAAGGGGGACTTCCTGGTCTTTCTAAACAAAGGCATGCACAGGTTATCAGCAGAGATATGTCACTTAAATAGATATCGCATACCCTAGAAACACGATAAATACCAGTTGAAAAAACATGCAGTAGTGAGAAGGCGTCCGAAACTACAGTGCTGATGACAACTCGACGACGAGTAGCAGCACTTGTGGAAGTCAGTCTGCTGCCTTTTGCGTGCAAACTTGGCGGCCAGCGATGAAGGTCTCGAAGATGCCGCGTCGCTTCTTGCCCATAGCATGAACTGAAAATGGCCGCAGAGTGGGAAGGAAAGTGTTCATGCCCATTGACACTCAAAAAATGCGACAACTACGCGAGAAAAGGGAGTACACGCGAACAGGGTGTGCGCGCCATGCGCAACCCCATTTGACTGCGTGCGGATCAGAGGGATCAGAGGCAATATTGAGTGCACGCAGTCGCTAAAAGCCCACCATCCATTTTTTGTAATGCACAGAATTAGCAAGGTATGAGCGGTGATATATAAAAGCGTCGCAGGGGGTTAAAGCAAACAATGACATAAACACATGATTTTGACAATGGGGTGACATTGTCGAGTTTCCTCGCGCACTCTTTTTCACAAGCTTAAGTTGCAATACTACAAGTTGCAACACTACAACACTACCACTCGGAGGCTGCCCATTCTTTGTGAACGGCTGACCGATGCATAGCCGGATCAACGGCTAGCGGGACATCAATGTTGGTAAGTTTCTCGAGACCGCCATCGTTTTGTTCTGGGTCTCTGCTTATTCGTCTTTTGGCCATGTTGCTCTATACGAACGATTTATGGAATTTGTGCGCTTTGTTTCCTGCATTAGTGAAGCCGTTTTATTCGCTACGTCTTTTTCTACCTGTCCGAACTTCGGGAGTAAAAAGCGACGCTGAAAGCACGATTTAACTCCGGACGCAAAGGAAAAACAACGAATCGGCTCCTGCGCAGCTGTCGATACCAGTTTTGCGGCGAGGGATCGAGCGAAGAATAAATATCTCGTGCGGAAGCGAAAGAGAAAAAAAGCAACGAATTATCTTCTGTGCAGTGTCTGTGGTTGCTGTTTACCACAACTGGAATTGTCGCCCCGCAATGAGCGAATAAATACCGCCTTTTCGAGTGTACCCCGGACGCCGATGTTGCTTCTGCGATACACCGTCTACTGCCCGCCATCACGCCGCGCATCCTCAACGAATGATGGTCGCGGATTTTGGCTGTAGGGCCCGCTCCTCGCCGCCACACCGAGCTAAGCCGTGGTCGATATTTCCCGTGTTATCCGCAAATACAGCGCTTCACTGGAAAGGCAGGAACAGCTGAGAACAAAGAGCCCTGCCGCTATTGAGAGGAAGGGCGAGTTTCTTCAGCTATCTCTTTTTCTGCGGGCGCGGATTAGATTGCCGTGCGCGGTAAGCAACCTTCGTCGGCTTGTCACTGGTTACTTATTGCCCCTGGGTTGTGTCGCCTGTGCCTTCCTCAAGTAGTTGGCGAGGATCGTTTTATCTGGGCATTGTCTCCGCGAACCCCCGCCGGGATAGCAGCTATTCCGCTACCTCCGCCGGGAAGCAGATGAAACGGTCGTGCCCTCTAAAGAAGATCATTTCCCATCCCCAAGCTAATGAGCGCAGTAACTGCTAAATAGAAGACTCAAATTAGGCCTCTGTCGTGCCAACCTAAGAGCCGACTTTCATTTCTTGCGTAGCTCTGTGGCACACTGGAAGCACTGGACGTATAAAACCGCACTGCACTAGGTAAAAAGCCGAGTTAGCTTAACGCTTAACAAATTGGCCACTAGCAGCGAGATCATGCCCACACCCCGTTTAGTTTACTTGCTTTAGATGGAAGTATTCCAACAAGGCTTGACACTGATACCGCGACCTTATGGTCTTACATTGATTGATTGATTGATTGTAGGGTTTAACGCGCCAACGCAACGCAGGCGATGAGGCGCGCCGTAGTGGAGGGCTCCAGATTAATTTTGTCCACCTGGAGATCATGGCATTAAATTCATAGGTGACAAGTCCACATTACTTGCGCGACTCCTAGACTATACGGAGGTGTGCAATATATCCATAGCATTTAATGGGACGGAGAAATGTACTGGTCTGGAGTGCACGGAGCTGCCGTTCCTCCTCTTTCTTTAGTTGTTTATGCGGGAATGGATGGGTGACACGTGCCAACTTATTGTGTTGAGTTATCTCGTGCTATGTTATCAACTGGTTTAGCCTATCCTGCTCGTTCCTTGCGGACCGGCGGGATAACTCTCGGGCAAACAGGTGGGTGGTTTCGTTGCCCGGGGCGGCAGAGTGGGTGGGTGCCCATATGATCATGATTGGTCTGTCTGGTGGGCGGTGGCAGGCGATTACGGGCGTGGTCCGGGGAATTCGCCCGCACGAGAAGTTACGGCACGCTTGCTGAGAATCTGTGATTATGACTTTGGGTGTATTTGGGGTTATGGCGAGAGCGATGGCCGCTTCTCCGGCTTGTAAGGGGTCGCGTCCGGGTAGAGTTAGGCTGCTGACGTGCTTATTGTGCTGGACCACCACGGATGTCATTGCTCTTATACCGGGATAGGAAGACGCCTCCGTGTAGCTGTGGTTGGTTCCTCCCTCAGTATGTGTGGATGGCCTTGGTTCTTGCTTCCCTGCTTCCAGTATGATGCACGGGGTGCATGTTTCTAGGGAGCGGTGAAACGTACGGCTGTTTCCTGATGTTGTGGTCCAGATTTCTCATTTGAGATGTCTCACGCTGCAGAGGGGTTCTGAGCCCCTGACAACACAGAAGAATCCTCCTTGTGCTCGTGACTCCCAGCCTTAATCTTTGCCTCGAAAGATGGGCTTCAATGAGCTCGTCGGCTGTATTGGGCCAGCCGAGCTTTATTAGCTTTTCGCTGGCCATGCTGAAGGGAAGTCCGAGTGCCTGTTTGTGCGCCTCCCTAATGACATCCAGCTTTCCAGTTTCTGACTTGGTGATAAGTGCATGGGGTATGGCGGATGTACTTCTCCAGATAATGAATAGTTGAACGCGGCGAATAGTGTCGGCCTCGCGCATGCTCGTGTTTTGGGTGTTACGCGCTTGAAATGTGCGTGATTTGGTCCGAGGTATACATTATTCAGAATTTTTGTTAGTTTGGAGTATGTTCAATCGGCTGGAAAGGTCATACCAAGGATTTTCTATGCTAAAAAGGAACGATAGTGTGGCCCTCCATGTTGATGATGGCAGTGAGTGACCTCTGGAGGAGTTTCTTGTTGAAACAACGAGGAGTTCTGATTTTTCTGGAGCACATTAGAGGTCACAGGACTTGGCGTAATGATTTAACATGTTCGCTGCAGTTTGGAGGCGCTCCGCTTTGTCGCTTAAGGATCCTGTATTCGACCAGATGGTAACATCGTTCGCAAAGAAGTCCCCCCTTCTACGGGTTTTATCTCCGTAGGGAGGGCGTCTGAGGGGACACTGATAATGATACAAAGAGCATGACTGCAGAGAAGAGAATAAACTTTATTTTCCCCATTCGTCGTGCTGTGGTCACTCTGGACTCCCTGGCCGTAAGCACCCGTCCGTGTCCTATTCACCATCCGAAGCTTGGAGCAGGGTAGGACGTGGACACTGGGGCTAGCAACAAAGAAAACTTATGGTACGCTAGGACTTCGAACGAAACGCTGCAGCGCGCATTCACGCCCTGGGGCCGGATGGGAGAAAGGAGAAAAATTAAACAAAATGCAGCCCCCGAAAACAAGCAACCAATTGACAATTTAAAGAAACTTGGATATAAGTGGGTCCACGCGGCATAGCCATGTGATTGCTTTATTTATTTTTTTTTTGCTTAAGAGGTACTTTAGATTGCCTATTAGTGTGTTGAATTTATACGCCGAAGCTGCTTGCGCTGATTACGTCGCCTCCAAAGGAAAAAAAATAACTACTCGTAGCATTACTATAGGGGGGGGGGGGGGGGTAAGTGGCCTCTTACATTTATTCCAGTCCAAGAAAAAGAAAATTGCCGAGGGCGGGGGAACCCTACCCACTGGTTATTGTAGTACCTGTCGAGCTAGGCCAGGATGTCGCATCGAGAAAACGAAAGAAGAAATTGGATGGAGGTACTGCAGAGATCTCACGTGCCTGCGTCTGATCTTGGAAGGGATGAGCAGCCTTCAATCGCGTGTGATCTGCACCACCTTTGCGGTGGGTGGGCTCCAACGACATTTTTTCTACATTTCCTTTTTCTAAGCACGACGCAGGCTGAAGGAGATGTGGGAAAGATAGAAGAAAAAATTATTTTGGAGAGTCTGAATTAGAAAGCTGTTAGGACGGACACCCGCAGCTTCACGCGGAGCTTTGCCCCTCATTACCAGGAAATTGCAGGCAAAAAGTTGGAAAAGTTCTTGCCAACCGGCACAACAAGTTTATAAATACAGTATATTCTGCCCACAACAACACGGCTTTCGTCAACACCGCTCCACTTCAACCGCAGTCCTGGCCCTAACGCAGTTAATTATTACGGCGCTAAATAAGCGTAAGCTTGTGTGCGTCATATTCCTGGATTTATTAAAAGCATTTGATACGGTCAATTACAATATTCTAATTAAAAAACTGCATCAATATGGCTTCCAGAACAGTGCATCTCACCTTCTACTAGATTACCTCAGTGAACGCCGACAGATAGTAATAATAAACAAAGTTTCATCTTCATCGCAGTATCTCAAGCAGGAGCCCCGCAGGGATCATTTGTCAGGCGTTTGCTATTCTCATTACACGTCAATGATTTAGCATCAGCGCTTCACACTGCTAAAGTACTGATGTATAGTGACGACACCTGTATAATAATTACTGCCGACAACCTTAATGGCCTTGAAACTATGGCGAACAAAAAATTGGACTCAATGTTTAAGTGGTTGATAACTAATAGGTTGACTATTATGCCAAGAAAACCAAGTTCATCATCTTTTACTCCCAAAAAATACCTGTTACCGCCAATTGTAATATTCTGTACATAAATACCCAAAAGCTAGAACAAGCTGTATCATTTAAACCTCTCGGTGTTACTCTTGACAATCATTTACACTGGCAGGATCACATTCATGTCATTTGTCACAAAGTCGCTTCAGGTTGCCACGCCCTGCTACTTGCTCTAGATTATTTTGACCAAAATATACTGCGTATGTTGTACTTCGCCTTTATTCAGAGCCCTATTTCTTATTGTATTGATTGTTGGGGAAGAATGTACAAAACATATTTTGATCCCTAAAGCAACTTCGGAACCGATCGCTGAAAATTATAGATCATTCCGATTACTACGAATCCTGCAGGCCACTCTTCTGAAAAAGAAATGTTCCTCCTTTCGAACGCTTGTTGTGTTTCAAAATATCTATCTGTGCACAACGTTTTAAGGTACAATCGGCCCTTTGATGTGTCTATGTTTCATCACCCGTTGCGAAGCATCAGAAGTCTCTCGATGGAGAACTCGAACATTGCGCCAGATTTCAATGTGTATGGAGAGCGGCTACTGCGGTTTAGCGGCGTTGAGATATAGAATGATGTACGGTACTTTGTCAAGCAGTCTCCCCATTTATCTTGAACCCTGAAAAAGCATTTGTTAGATCAAGCCTAAGGACTGTTTGAATGCTATTGTCTGTTTCTCCAGAATTTGATATATAAGTGGGCTAATGCCTAAGCCACATGTTGTGAATTTGTGAACTTGTTGGTATTGTTCCATACGTATTCCCATGCATGTGTACCCCGTATAATGCTGTACTATCTTAAGTTATATATTACTAATATTTTAATATTCAGCATTATGTTAGCAGTGTGTTAAAAATCACACCTCTATGTATATTCTTCGTTCGGACCCGAGACTAGCCTTCGGCTATGGGTCCGCAGAGTTTTTATGCGAATTTTTTTGTAACTTTTTGCTGAATAAAAGTAAATTGAATTGAATTGAATTGAATCGAGAACGGATGTGAGACGATTGCTGGGGATTGTTTTTCTATCACAACTATAGGAATAGACGAGAGCCAAATTCGGTTCCACTTTTATAAAAACTATTCTCGTTCACTGCACTTCCATCTCGCAGGTCGATGGCTTGCGAGAGTTCGGTGAAGGCAGGAGTAAGAGTGAACATAAAATCGTCATTCCCTCCCTACACCCCACCTACCCGCCCTGACCAAACCAAATAGGGATACATTCAGAGCGCGACTTAGACAACGACAAAAGATGGACGACGGGACGAGCGTTCTCTCGCAACTGCTATTTTTAAAACAACGTCTCGTATAAAGACATGTCTAAACACTGGTAGCGTGCGCAAGGGGAAAAAATACACAAAGAACGGTGAGATAGCGACACTCAAAGTGAAGCTTCCAAAAAATCGAATTCACTGACACGCAGAGCACAGATGTGTCGCTGACGCACTGCTCCCCTGTTTTCCTAATATAACAGGTTGCAAAGAACTGTATTATCGCACTGTGTTATCACTGCTGTTGAGAATTTCAATCCACTCGAAAAAAGGTCTGAATTTGGTCTACAAAGAACTCAACGTTCTGCACAGTGCAGAAAACGTGGATAAATGCCATACATATTGGTTAGGTACACATTGCAGTTACATAAAATGCAGATTATTCCACGCGCTTTCCAACGACACCAGTTTTAATAATGTTTTCCTAAATAATGATTCCGAAAAAAATTATCGAATTCGAAATTTTTGTCCAAGCTTCGAAGAAAATATAAAAAAAGCAAGTTGTGTATAATAAACCACCAGTAGTAGAAAAAATTTAGAATATAAATTTTGTAGGTAGACATTTCAAAAACCCGTCCTAGAAAAAAATTGAGTTGAGCAGTACAATTTGTCAGATATAAAAGAAAATGTTAGCACATGTGGCGCCCGTGCCATGTGGTGAAGCCCAACTTCTATTTCAAGTTTTGCTATTTTGGATAGTTCTCTAGAAGAAATCTGGTAGTTTGACATTATTACAGGCCCAAATTAACCTCCACTTGATGTAAAAACACCTTGTCAATGATTATGACCGGCACAATATTGAAGGCAAGCAAGCGATGCGAAAAATTCCGCTTGGAGTTGAGAACCAAACTCTTTGGTGGATGCTTGTTGACGTTCTGATGATCACTTATCAGTCAGAACTTTCATTTGCGTTTTATTATCATGTTCTGACTCACTATGGTAGCCCTGCTTGCAGGAATAAGGTACGATGCGCTAGAATCATGCCCAGCAAGCTTTCACCAAGCCGCCGTCGGGCTGTGAAGTGAGTTCAGCACTACGAGCCTACTACATTGCAGCGCCACCTAACAATTTTGAAAAGAAACAAATACAAGGCTGTTGGAGACTTTGTCAGAATAGACAGTACTACTAAGAAGCGACACTAGACCTCCGGAAATACCCTCGTATGAATCCGAAACTGGCCGGCTGGCGGTGTTCAAGGCCAATTGGAAGCGTTCTCCTCGTCTGAACTGATACCCTACGACCTGGTGTTATTGTATGACTTTCAGCGGAAGCTCTTATCGCAGAAGCAAGGCGTAGATGAAGTGGAAGCGCGAGCGACATGCTTGTTTTGAGGAGCAGTAGCGGGCAACCGAGGCGCCATGGCAAATGAGCTTGCAGTTGGGTAACTGCGTAGTAGCGCCAAATATGAATTTCGCAATGCGAAAACGAAACCGAAACTGCTGGAAACTGATTAAAAATGTCAGGCACACTTGTTAGACATGCGGGGGACCATCGGAAATAAGCTTCGGGAGAATAAAGCTGCCCTTTGTCCAAACCAAAAATCATTAGTGAATAGCTGGGGCCATTTTCAAGTAATTATCACCTCTCAACGCTGTCGGATTACAAAGCTGACCCCATTATATGGTATTTCACTTGCCACGAGCCTTTTGACAAAAAAAATATTATTGTAATGCAGCCTAACCACGACCTGCATCCTTTTTTCTTAAGTGCAGCAGCCACGCCCCCTTCCTCAAAAACACACGCACCTCAGCTCACCAAAAACGCCGCCAAAAATCTCAATGTCACCGGAGCGGGAAAACTTAAACTGATTCTAAAAGGGCAGTGCCTTGACTAACCACTGGCCGCATTAGGTGTACGACTACAACATGTCGAAATAGGCAATATAAATCATCGATCACCGGTTATCGATTTGAATAGGCGTGGTAACGAAAGAGTTAAACAGATAGCATTATTAGGCTCATTCCTCGGTTTATGCCTGCCTGCTGGCCGTCCGCGATCAGCTGTGCTCATGAAGCGCCGGAGGAGGTACGTCATCGATGCGAATAGCAAAGTATAACATAGGCAGCCTGATACGAGAGCTTGCCCTCGTATCTGGCTGCTTGAGGGCTTGCCCTCAGAGCAGCCGCAACAGATTATGAAAAGAAGGACAATGAGACTACTGTCGAGAAGAACGAAAAAACATGTAACTTAAGCAAGCGCTGCGTCTGCGTAGTGAACTTCGGTCTACGCGCCATGGGTAGTCGCATGCTCGGCAGATACGGTCGCCAGACATGCTCGCAACTTGCGCTACCAACAAAGTTCCTTTCCAAATGATACTAAAGGGAGCAAAAGATGAATGAGTGGCTTTCTAAAACCCAGAAAAACCTACGCTACGACCAGAAACGATATAAAATGGGTCCCAATAAAATAATAAAACTGAGTATGCGGGTTCGAATTATAAAAGGTTTAAGAAAATGTTTCTTATTCTTCGCCTCCCTGTCACCGCCACAAACTCTGCCCGGCAAACCATGAATGACGTCACACGGTTACAAAACATAGAAATAGGTTAGTATGTGATCTTAGAAAACTGTCACGTAAGGATCATGGGCATCGCCGTGCAGAGTAGCGGCAGAGGCGATGAAACGAGCGCCAGAACACAGGGAATATTACAATATTTCGCCCACATTAGAAAAGGCCGACACAGGCGAAGAGAACGAATATCGCAGGATACCACAAAATGTACGTAGGCATTGATTACGACCCGGATATCGCTAGGTCAGCCCTACCAGAAGCTTACCCGCGTGAGGACAGCCAAATAAGCACCGTTATTGCAACATAGAGGACAGCCATGAACTTCTATAATCACTGCACAGTTTCTAAATTATGTCTTGGGATAAGTTTCAATATATCAGTGAGGCCACTCTCCAAGCACAAAAAGAGCCTCAGGGAAAAAAATGAGGACCGGCCATAAAATGGAATACATGCCGCCCCTCCAGGGAGAAAACGCGTCTGAACGCCATGATGGATATGTCACCGATCCAACGGCTCTACATAAAAGCCTTCACACTACCCAAAAACATAGACCCAAACCTACACAAAAAGCCAGGATTAAATCCCGTCGATAAAAGCTCCAAAGTTAAGAAAACACACTCTACAACGACGCCGGGACGTTCGAAAAGACGAAGGCAACAATTGTTGCAGTGGGCTACCGGGGCAATCCTTCTAGCTTCATCTCCCTTCTACACACAGGAACGGAAAAGCGGAAATCCTCTAGGCGATCCGACTAGTGTAACTGCCAAAAAGATGCTTAAACATCGTTACACTCGTTGAAAAGGTCATTACAGTTTTGGGTGCAGGCATAATACGTAAACGTTGCAGGCGGATTCTTAAATACACAATTATGAATGTTCACATCACATCAACACCCCGACAAAAGTGTCTGGAAGCGAACTATGCAGCCCACGACGATCTACGCAGACTCGTGTACTGTGCTCCATTTTGACAGAATACTACACTTCCCTCCCAGAAAAATATTGAGACCCTCTCCTTTACCCTCCTCCTTGGAACACCATCCTTCCCCGTGCCACATGGTGATGTCATCGACGAATAATCGCAAACTCTGCGGAGGACATAAATGAACACATAAATCAACAAAACTACATGGGCGAAGATGTTGAAGGGTTGCAAGCTGGGCTAGTTGGAATTCAGACATTCTTGGATAAAACCAGCGCGAATTCAGACGAAGACGAAGGAAGTAACCACAAAGAC
Organism: Haemaphysalis longicornis; assembly: GCF_048455015.1. Classification (NCBI taxonomy): domain Eukaryota; kingdom Metazoa; phylum Arthropoda; class Arachnida; order Ixodida; family Ixodidae; genus Haemaphysalis; species Haemaphysalis longicornis. The sequence continues at coordinate 44,435,929 of NW_027526203.1, read as the reverse complement.
AGCCGCTGGTCTAACAACTAAATTTTGAATATCAGAAAGGGTGAATATAAATACTGAACACAAACAAAATAGAAATAAAAAGACAATGCGCATGGGCAAACAAGTCTGCAAAGGTAACGTAGATACCACAAGTAGATGTGCGCATGTTACAATCAAGGCACACGCAGATACGCAATCTCTTTACGATGGAGACACATGCTTGTCTGGCTTACACACTTGTCGCCTCCTTCGGCTATGTGGAATGCCTTCATGATTTCGCGGGTAGTTTGATTACGTTACCTAAATAAATGCCAGTGGCAGGAAAATTAGGTTTGCATTGGCTGGACTTAGCGCAATGCGAAGAAAGGTGGGATGGTACAGGGCCTTTGCACTTAGCGCAATGCGAAGAAAGATGGGATGATACAGGTCCTTTCAATGACAATTCATGCTCTCTTAAAGGCACGTTGATACAGCGGCCAGTTTGCCCAACATAGGTTCGGCCACAAGGCAAAGGAATGCTGTACACAACTCCCGTTGCGCATGCGACATACCGGTTCTTCTGGTTGACACCATAACCAACCCCTCTGTTCTCACTTCACTGTTCTAACTTTCTGTCAAGCCTGCCACATACAGAACGCAACTTGTTGCGGGCCGTGATAGCCACTTGCACTCCATAGCAATGGCCCACTTTTTTTAGGCGGTGTGTGATCGTATGAATGTATGGAATGACGGCAACTTTTAAAGCAAAGCTTTTTACCTCTACCCCCCAAGGGTTCTTCCGCGACCGTTGGTGTCACCAGAAAACTCCAGCGAACAAATAAAAGAATTAACTGGCACCGCCGGGAATCGAACCTGGAACTAATAGACTAACAAGGCGAGAGCCCGTTGTCTTACCGATTTAGCTAGGAGCCCACCATGAAGACTGGGAAGAAAGGTGGTGTACTCACCAAGCACATCTACGGGTTTACCCCCTGTGTTCTCGCTGAATGCCACGTGAAAGCGTCACGCGACCACGCACGCCCGTCTAGCGGCCCTGTGTGCACCTTGCTCATGTGCTAAGAGTTACAAAAATTAAAGGAAGCTCACACCAATGCATGACATCTCACTTCTAGTAAGCCAATGTGCTAAAGCCTGTGGCCTCAAGTGTTCACGCAAACAATCACAGCTCCTTGTCGTCCGCCCTCACGCCAAACCAAGGAATACATTCAAATACTCCTTCATGGCCAGGCCATCACTCCAAGCCCCAGCATCAAGATCCTGGGCCTACATCTCGAGGCTAACACCAAGAGTGACGTCTCCTTGCAGCGCCTCAAAAACAGCATTAATCAAATCATACACAAGGTCAGGTGAGTTGCCACCAAGAAGCGAGGCCTAAAGGAATCCGGTACCTTTCGATTAATTGAAGCTTTTGTCCTCCCGAGAGTTACTTACGTCAACTCCCTGTCTTCTTCTCGGCAAGGAAGACATAAAGATGCTTTATATAGTGATTAGAAAGGCGGTCGAGCAGGCCATTGGTCTTCTCATGACTGCGTCCACACAGAGGCTGCTTAGAACGGGGCTCCACAACACGGTGAAAGAGCTAATAGAAGGCCATATTTCTAACCAGAAGGTCCGACTCAGAACTGTGATGGGTAACCTCATGCTTCACCAGATTGGCTGGGTAGCCCAGAATGTCACTCCGCTTGACGTACTCCCAGACTCTTGGCGACTAAAACTAAAGATGCTCCCTTTGCTTTGAAATATGAACCCCTCACATGACGAGGGTCACCGAAAAGCGCGGGCTCAAGCGCTAAACACCACCCTCGGTGGGGATCATGCAGAGACGCCTTCTACACATACGCCTCCAAACATCGAGGGCAGCAATACGCCATCATCGTGGCTACCTCCAGAACCAACCTCCTTGCGTGTACCTCGCTTAGGACCCAAGAAATGACGGCAGCAGAAGAGGCAGCCATCACCTTGGCTCTCGCTCAACCAGGGGTTCGGAGGGTAGTCATCGATTCCCAGCAAGCCTACTGGAATTACCAGTAGGGTTGGGTCTCTTCACCTGCACTGCGCGTGCTAAAAAGCACTCCCCAAACGGTTCCATTCAGCTCATCTGGACACCCCCTCACGCTTCAATGGAGGGCAACAAATACGCCCACCCAACAAGCATGCGCTTTTACCTCCCGTGCTATGGAGCTGCACGAATACAGTCACCCGCTTGTCACGTTCAGGGAGATAGCCCAGCATTATCGCCTTCTGAGACAGACCGTACCTTCGCCTTACCCTGACCTTTCTAGAGAACAACTACCCTACGGCTCATACAAACCGGGCTCCTTCCCACAGCCTACACTTCTTCACTTAATGTATCCGAATCGCTACGACGCTGAATATAAATTTTGCTCAGAAGTAGGAACACTCCGCCCGTAATCGGGGTGTGCGACTTTAGCCCTGAGCACCCTCCTCTCTTTCCGTCAACTACCCAAGAAGAGCAATGGGAGATGCTGCTGTCCATGCCCTCTCTACCTACCCAGCTTCAGCGGATGGACAGAACACAGGCCGCGCGGACTGCATATGGGCCCCACAAAAGAAGGAATCACTCCCCAGTGCTGCACTCTGGGCCGTTCAGAAATCTGAACAGAAGTATTTCTTCCTTCTCCTCCTGCTCTGTCGCAAATCTCGTCGCCTCCGTCCGCGGCGCAGAGACGGAGAAGACAGATCGTCTAACACCGGGTTGGAGCTTTAATTTTATAAAAAAAAGTTTCCACTCTTGTGCTACACCAATACAACTAAACCAAACACCGTTCATGCTTCATGCATTGATTTAACCTTACCAAGAATATCTCTTTGAAGTAATAAATGGTGTGGTTAAGTGCATTTCACTTCTCTCTGGTTTTGCTATTTGTAGAGCGATGTGAATGAATTTAGGTGACGTCGCATGGGTAATCGTTATGGGTGCCGTTTACAGCTTTGCTTTCCAACCACATTCACGGGGTGGATTGGCTCAATTTTTCGGTCTTGTGTGTCCTCAGCAACATCCCGGCCGCCAGACTTTGTTTTTAGGATTTTTACAAGTGTTTCACAAGACCATGGCAAGAGATGCTGTGAAAATCCCGCCTCCTTTAACTTTTTAACTTGCTCATTGAAGCTGTTTGTCATCAAGTGCTGGCACGATTTCGAAATGGCTGAGCGAAAACATGACTAGACAATAGCGTTTTTTACAAGCTTGGTATGGCTCGATGAGTAGTTCATCAAAGGCTTGACCGATCGTGGCGCATACATCCAGCAGACATGCTCCTTGACAAACCGAAGATAGAGATCCAGATACTGAATGCCATTCTGTTTTGTAGTTTCAATCGTGAAATTGAGTCCCAAACCCCTTTGCTTAAATACCTTTAAAATATCCACAGTCGCTCTTAGGCTGGAGGAATCCTAAAATATAACCAGGTAGTCGTCTACATAACGGTAAACTTTAGTGGCAGGTCCCTCTTCAAGTCCCTCTCAAGAGAGCGATCAACTCTGGCAAGAAAAATGTGGCTTAGAATTGGAGCCACTAGCGAGCCGATACATACTCCCGACTTCTGCGTGTACACTACACCGTCCCGGCAAACAACCAAAGAGTGTAAATAAAAAGTTAAAAGTTCCAAGAAAGGTGGAACAGGTATGCCGCTTACATTTTTAAACGCCATTTCATCGTTATCATTCGTAATGCACTCCTTCACAGCGGGCAAAAGATCGGCATGGGGAAGCGAACAGAACAGATCTTCCACATCTATGCTAATAGCAGAGCAGTGAGAAAGGTGATGCGTTTCCAAATACTTGACTACAGCGTGGGAATTCGGGACAAGGAAAGAATCATCAACGTGCAAAGTGAAAGGACACTTCTGTAAAAACCCAGATACACAGTACTGCCACGTCTGTCGCTCGGTAACAATTACCCTAAATGGGATTCCTGGCTTGTGGGTCTTGGCTGTGTAGAAAACGCCAAGGTGAAGCGTATTAGCCTTTGTTACCGATTCGGCCAACTTGCCCAAATTCATGTCTATCAGCAAGGAGCATGCTTCTTTCTTTCTTTCCATCAAGTTAACACCCACTTTTTCTCTACTGCTGCCATAGCCTTATGGCCAAAAAGAGCCTCAGGCATTACAACAAAGGAACCCTCCTTGTCCGACTCCAGCACCCGAAGCTCATTGCTTACGAGGTGGTCAACTAGGGAAGACATTGGAGAACGCTTAACAGGTTTTCTCTCTCTCCCGAAGGCCTCCATGCAGTCACTTATGCACCTGTGTCGTTCATTGTCCGGAACGTGTGCACTTACGCCTCTATCGAGAGCCACCTTTTCCACCGGGCGTAGTTGCGGCTGGAAGCAGAACATTGGTCCTAGCTGGAGCACCTTCTGGTGAACCTCTGGCAGGTGCGCGTCGCCAAGGAAGATTACACGTCCTCTTGGTGGAACAGCTTTCGTCTTTCTCGGAAGGCTTGGCCGCACATGGTTCCAAAAGGCTTCCGTGTGCTGATTGGCTACCCGAATCCAGTCACGGTAGGCGCGGAGGCGTGACTTCGCAGGGTACGCTAGGCCGAATTTGGTCCACATGCAGTCACGGTAAAACCGTTCTTGACGGCCCCATTCACTCCGCCCAAGTTTGCAGAACCGTTTCGTGTGGCTCGATGAAGGATCAAGCCAACCGCACAAGACTTGGATTCCTTCCGGGCAGGTTCCATGCCTCAGATGCCATGATGCTGTCCGTGTACGTACCGCTGAAATGATTGATTTGATTGAGTGTAGGGTTTAACGCGCCGACGCAACGCAAGCGATGAGGCGCGCCCTAGTGGATGGCTACGGATTAATTTTGACCACCTGGGGATCTTTAACGTGCGCCGAAATCTTGAACACACGGGTGTTTTTGCTTTTCGCCTCCATCAGAAAAGCGGCCGCCGCGGCCGGGAATCGAACAAGCGACCTCGTGCTCAGCAGCGCGTACCGCTGAAATGGCAATGAGTGAAGCCAACGTTGCAGGATTAGTAGCTTCAAAGTTTAAACACTGAAAAGAGCCCAATGTAACTGAAATGAACTGCAGGAGGGTTGCAAGCTGGGCTAGTTGGAATTTAGACATTCTTGGATAAAACCAGCGCGAATTCTGCCGAAGACTAAGGAAGTAACCACGAGGACAGCCGCTGGTCTTACAACTGAATATTTATATCAGAAAGGGTGAATATAAATACTGAACACAAACAAAATAGAAATAAAAAGACAATGCGCATGGGCAAACAAGTCTGCAAAGGCCACGTAGATACCACAAGTAGATGTGCGCATGTTACAATCAAGGCAACCGCAGACACGCCATCTCTTTAGCATGACACACGGTCCGCAACAAGTAGCGTTCTGGATGTGGCGGGCTTTGCAGAAAGTTAGAGCAGGGAAGTGAGACGAAAGGGGTTGGTTGTGGTGTGAACCGCAAGAACCGGTATGTCGCGTGCGCATGCTGGCCGCTGTATCAACGTGCGTTTAAGAGAACATGAATTGTCATTGAAAGGACCTGTATCATCCCATCTTTCTTCGCATTGCACTAAGTGCATAGGCCCTGTATCATCCCACCTTTCTTCGCATTGCGCTAAGTCCAGCCAATGCAAACCTAATTTTCCTGCCACTAGCATTTTATTTAGGCACCGTAATCAAACAACCCGCGAAATCATGGAGGCATTCCACATAGCCGAAGGAGGCGACAAGTGTGTAAGCCAGACAAGCATGTGTCTCCATCGTAAAGAGATTGCGTATCTGCGTGTGCCTTGATTGTAACATGCGCACATCTACTTGTGGTATCAACGTGACCTTTGCAGACTGGTTTACCCATGCGCATTGTGTTTTTATTTCTTTTTTGTTTGTGTTCAGTATTTATATTCACCCTTTCTGATATTAAAAATTTAGTTGTTAGACCAGCGGCTGTCCTTGTGGTTACTTCCTTCGTCTTCGTCAGAATTCGCGCTGGTTTTATCCAAGAAGATGTTGAACAGGAAACATGCGGCATTAGCCTTAAACTGTGTTAAATACGGGGAAACACATTCTCTTTACGCATTGTGCTCATTGAAGGAAATTCTCAGAGCGTGAACGCAAACATTGCACTTAAATTGTACAGACACTTACATCGACACATACTGACAAACTTGTCGCCTCAAGATCGGCGTCAGCTGATGCTGGGACCCTAAAGTTGGTGTTCCACACTTGGAGTGTAGCTCCTGTTTACTCCCTGTCCCCAAACTTTCATTAAATCTTACCAACAAAAGAATGAACGCTTTGAAACACTAACACTGTCACCTGCTTTCTCGAAATGGCAAACACACCACAGTCGGCACCTTTCACTCCAACAACTTAAGCCACGAAAGCGTAAATGACCTCTGCCTTCCGTGCACCGCATAGTTGTTGCTACTCCAGCTATCGTCGTTGAACTACAGTTGTTGGAAAGCATAAATGGTAAATCCATGAACTTCAATACAAAATGCCCCCTGTGCGCCGAAGTAACGTTATCGCGTGTTACTCCTTAGGACCTAGTCGTAAATGTCACCTACAACTTTTGTTTAGTGACGAACTGTGCTCGCATATCCTGTCATTCACGCATCTGCCAGTCTGGCCGATATAGACCTTCCCGCATAAAAACGGTATTTCTAGTGTCACTGAAGAGTACCGCCACTGAGGCAAGCAAGTGAGCAACGGCTTTTGTTGTTTATCAAGCTTACCAGATTGCCGCATCTGCGGCCTCACGCTAAATTGGATGAGGTCATATGTGAACGACACTGCGGAAGGCGCAGCAGCGTGGCATCTTCAGACACACTTCGGTCACACCACAGAGCAGGGAGGACAAGCTGAGACTACCACGGTTGACCGACAGAAAACTCAAAAACAGCAAAATGGCGACACCCATGAACCGTCGCAGTGTAAACAAGTATCACCTGATGCGTACTGACCAATGATCACGGCGGCGGCATGGAACAATGGGAGAAGAGTGCCCATACTCTGCAACCTTTTCCAGTGACACTAGGTATTGGATATCCTACTCCGACGTCACAGCGCACAAATGGCCTGGAATGCTTCTATTCGCAATTTTTTGTTTTAGCCTTGGCAATACCTTTTGCCACTCAGACGGCCAAGTTTTTCTGGAAGGCAAAGCACCAAAGGCGCTTTGTATCTTTGTGACTTCTTCCTGCACTTTGTACCTTTCTGCCACCTTCTCCAGGTTGTATGTAACCCTATTTATATAGGGTCGTGCTACTGGCTTTGCTTTACATGCACTGTTCTAATGGTTTTTGATGAATTTGGCCTTTGGATTTTTGTTGGAAGGCCTTAGTAGCATCTAACAAGAAAAAGCTCGGATAGGGGATTGACAGAAGTCCCTTAAGCTGAGAGTCAAAGCTCTTCGAACCAGCATGTGCGCACAACTTCTTCAGTGTGGATTCGAGAACCAGAGACGCTATAGCCCTTTTGACCGTGTTAGAGTGGGTGCATGCATATTGCAAAAGCTTCTTACGGGCACACGGGTAATAAATACAAGATACATAGTTGTATCAAAATATAAAATAATGTGCAAAGGCAACACCTGTCATTGCTAGGAAACTCGGGCATGCTCCTTCGAAGAAATTACTTTCTTTTCTTTGATGGATCGTACACCGATTGGTTTTGCTGAAGTAGTGCTAATTCCGTAGATTCGTGCGTAACAAAACCAAACTGGTCATCAGAAACTAATTTGTGAGTTTTACAAAATGATGGCATCCAAATTTGAATGATCTTGTCTAGCCATTTAGAGAATACCGGCAATATCCAAACTGGGCGATAGTTTGACACACATCTCCTGTCTCCCTTTTTGAAGAGGGCTGACACTTTTGCCTTTGCCATTTCGGTAGAGAAAGCGCCTGAATGGACGTTTTCCACCACCTCTACCTGCGCATGCGCTCGCGGGCGCCGCCATTACTTTTGGTGGCTCGCACTTATCGCAGATCGCACTTCTAACGAATGCTGCAGGGGCGACGGGCTTAGCTCCAAACATATATTGGTTGGAAATCCGGGTCCGCTACAGAAGCGATAAGGTATCTGACTGTCAATCACCGGCATAATATAAGGTGCCAAATTTTGTAAACAGCCCACCCAAGGAGCGTCCTTCGCGCCTGAAGTTTTAAAAAATTGGCCGCGTATCTGCTCCTTTCATTGCAAATTTCGTCAAAAGACGATAGTCTGTATCGACTTTTGCCAAGTAAATGCCTCCCTTCGCTTTCCCGCTCACGTCATATGTTGTTCCTCTTGCGTTGTGCTCCTACCCACGGTAAGGACGCCAAAGGTTTGCTTAAATAATTTTAAATTTCCCGCGTTCCACTCCTCCAAACGGGGTGTCTCGATGCCAACGCTGCCCTACGGCGAAGACACGCTTGAATCGAGGCGCCCTACTTCAACGTTTATAGAACCGCGTTTACCTACTCCACGTGCGTTGCAAGCAGAACGTTGAACCCACCTAGTCGAACCTCTCGTAACTGTTGCCGGTTGATTTCTTTACATGGCGTCAGAAGCTATAGTGGCGCGGGCGACAGCAGGCGACGGCGGAGTGAATTTTTTTTCTGCAGTTGATTAAATATTTCAGTTCACAGAAGTCAAGCACGTATGATTTTTTATAAAGGAACACTGCAAATATCAGTTCTGTATAAATTTTTTGTCTTATATTTGCGTAATGTCTTGTTTCTTCTTCAACAATGTTGACCAGTATGAACATTACACCGGACTTAGACGGGTAGATTTAGCTTTGACTATATAAGACTATTGCGCATGCATTGTTTACTTTGGCTGGGTGGCTGAATCGAGTCACAGACAGACAGACGGACAGACATACAGACAGGCATACAGACAGACCAAAATTTCTGGGTTTAAGTAGCCCAAAAAAGACTATCCTCTTTAAAAAGGAGCGTGGTGTGCATGCAAAGCAAGCGTCTTGGCGATCACCGCGGGCGCATTTCGGGATAACAGTATTGGATAAGAGCGTCACAGGAAACCATGGCTGAAGCAGCCACCAACTGTGCTCGTCGTATTCCGCGCTGCGAGCGCTCTACTTTACCTGGAAAAGGTCTATTAAGACAGAGATTAAAGATTTCTGTAAGTATTGGGGTTAATATATCAAGGACGTATTTCACCGGCTTTATCTGAGCGTCATCTGCATCCCGGCTTTAAGTATTTTTTCATGTTCATAAGAACAGAATAAACTTGAGAGAATGTCCCTGGATCCATAAATATACAATTGCTGTAATAAAAATGTGAATTCTCAACTGGCATTGCCTGTTTTAATTCTTTGTTGAGTTTACTTCTGTACAACTTCAATTGTGAAAATTGTTCTGGGTTACGCTGTTCGACAAATGTTTTGTACATTTGATTTTTCTTTCCAACTTTGTGTAAGCTTGACGTAATCCGCCCTTTTCATTTTTTAAGCTGGGGATAAGCGCGGGTTGAAAAATAAATATAAATTTCTCCAAATCTCCCCCCAAAAGTGCTGTATGCTACGTTTGCATCCCTCATGGCGACGACATGTGCCCAATTCACACCATCAACTGCCTCCCTAAATACCTAAAGGCCAGTTCCGGTAACGCGTTCTACTACACGGCACCTGTACAGCGTCTTTACTTGTGTTTTCACTGCAAAAATAACTGCAAAAAGATCGCTAATACCATAGACAACCGCTGAACTTAAATAACGATTCACGTCAAAGTTTGTAGTAAAAAGGTCAAAAACATACTCAGTGGTAGGTTTACTTGTTGATTTTTAATGGAATTGGCGCAGCCGTTGGCTGAAATAAGTGCAAAAAAATATCTGGTAACATTACTATCACAAAGCGAAATTATGTTTAAATCACCTCCTAACACCATGTAATGCTTTTAGATTTACATCGTCTAAAAATTCGCCCAGAAATGAAAGGAAAAGAAATCTTATACGACCAGCAGGGGGGAGGTAGCAAACTCCAATGAGCGTGCAGCCCGAATAGGTACGAAAAAATTCATAATCAGGTGTAATTCAACAAGTGAGTCACATACATTTGATTTCTGAACCCGGACACGAATTCCACCACCGGCACCAAGTTTTATTTGAAATGATTTATAATTTCGGAGTTGAATAACTTGTTCAGGACAGGTACACCATGAAACAGACCACATAAAAACATGTATAATGTCAAGCTCACTAAAGAGTTATTCAAGGGTGACAGACTTATTAACAGAAGATTGTACATTGTCGGAAGGAGCGAAAAATTGTATCTCATAAGATTGGTTGATTTTTCAATTAATCAAAAGGTTTCATACTCAACTGTGGTCATTGTCGTAGAGTTTGCATTCCCGGAACATTCTTTACCTTACTCTGCAGTTGAACGGCTGCTGGTCGTCGTGCTTTATCATACGTAGTTAATACAGATACACGGCTACAAATTATACTCAGAAATACTAGAGGGGTTGTAGAGCAACAAATTGAAAAGGAACACAAAAAACCGGAGCTTAATTCTAAAGCAAAAGTGCCACATGATTTACAGAAATATTGCGATATTAACGAAACACAGAACAAGATTACAGTACAGCTCATCACATTTCCAGAAATTAGCTGTATGCAAAGAACAGATTCAATTGTTGCGCAATTCACCGGAGTATTATTACATTTTTTTTATCTAAGTCACGAGAGCAGCGAATGCAGATTTGACAAATGCAGTTATCCTCTACAAGCTCTAAAGCTTTCCAAAAAGGGCAAGTCATCTAGTATAATCAGGGATAAATTTAAACCACTTCGGCAACGTCAGCATCGCGGGTGCTGTGCTGCACAGGTGACTTTTCAGTCTTCCGCATGAGAGCTCCGCACTGGGATACTCAAAAAATCTTCTAGTCACTAGAAGATTGTTTGAATATCCCAGTGCGGAGATAGATACTAGAATCTAGTATCTATCTCGCTTTGCCTGGCGAGCCTTGCCCAGCAGTTTTTTTTTTAAGTAAAGCGTAAAGCGGGAGGTCTGGGCAAAAACCGAGAAGAGCCGTGAGCAGTTTCTTTTTTGTAGTGGCTTCGAGCAAATTTTCTCATGCACATCTTGTCGGAAATTTCACTATTACACGGAACTGGTCTTTTTTAAATGCAGAGCATTTCTTTCTCTCACATGTAGCGTCCGCCGCCCGTCCGCAACAGCTCAGCGCGCAGGTGCGCCCTCTCCCCCACTCCTCCTCTCCCGCATCACGCTACCCTTCTCGCTCACAACAACAGGTCGGCACCCCTCCCCCTACACAATATAAAAAAAAATATTAGTTATCGGCGCCTGGTTTCGATCCCACGACCCTGTGGGCGGAACGCGAGGTACATGGTGCTCTTCCCACTGCGCCACAAAAGCGACACAGAATGAAAGGCTACGAACGCGCCTTATATACTTGACTCATTCAAACTACGTCAAGAAGCTGCTGATACACGGCAGCGTTGCATCGATCTCGTCTTCACCAGTTGCTGCAACGCACGACCACTGCTTAAAGACCCCTTAACAGTACACTTTAGCGACCACGAAGCCGTCGTTCTCAGCGTCCAATACAACGACAACAGCAACAAATAAATAAATAACGACTTACAACAACCTACTCCTTGCCTTCACTTCTTGCGTCACACAAAAAAAGAAAAATTGGGCCCATCTCTCCACGAGGGGGGACTCGAGTCGCAAAACCACGAAAGTAATATTTAATATATGAAAGAAATAATAATAATTAATAGTAATAAGCAATAATAGTTAACACATTCACTACCCCCCCCAAACACTAACGTTAACGCAATACACCCACCCCCTACGCGACGCATTTACTCGAGTCCCCCCTCGTGGGGAGATGGGCCCAAATTTTTCCTCGGCATCCGATGAGCGACGTCAATGTCGTCTTTGCTAACTCCGACTTTAAGGCACTTAGCAATATACTCAACGAATTCATCCAAGTCTTCGTGTGAGGTGCTACCGGTAGCCCTCGCATTTCTATGTTCATGTTCACGCTGTACAGCTTAAGTTGAATCAATTCTCTGCTAGCCACACCGTGCTCCTTTCTTAACTTCTCATTTTGTTTGCAGCATTCCGCATTCTGGGTCTTTATCTCAACGATCTCGACGAAAACCATTGACATCTAATTTGCGTTCCTCAAAGGAGTCATTCATGAATTTCATAAATGGGCGAATATCGGGAAGCTCGGTACGAATTTCGGCATGGAAGTCACGACCTTTGCAACCTCATTCTTAACTTCACTCGAAAATACATTAAGCTTGGCTACCAAATCCCCCAACACTTTTACAAATTCCTTAATACTGTTTGGTTGCGTTTCAGCAAGCGCCTTTGTCACGTCCTGGAGGCCGCTAGCACTTCGCTCCCCCATACTTGGTTGAGTGACACCGACAGAGCGAGAACAACTTTGTAAGGTGTAAAGAACGACTTAAAAGTATTACTAACAAAAGCACACTTGTGGCAACAACAGCAACGGCAAAAAAAAAAAGTGCACGCAATTCAGGCAAAGTTGTCGGCATAAGTCGTCAAACCAGCCTGCAAAATTGCAGAGGAGTTGATTAGGTAGCGTCCACACGTCACTGCTGTCGCTGCCAGAATGATCCTCGCTCCGCTGGACACGGCCGCACCGCCCCCCACCATGATGCAGATAGAGCCGTCAAAGTTTGCGGGTACCACTTATAGATGGCAGCGCCAACAACGCAGGTTTGCAGGGAAGCCGGCTCTCGGAACGGGAACATGCGTTGTCTACGGTGGTTGGCACTTGTGATTGCAGCCACAGCACAGCACGTCTTCCCGCAGCCTTTAAAATCGCAGAGGCGTTCTTTAGGTAGCTTTCACACGCCACCGCAGGCCAAAAAGAATAAAGTACGAAAAGAAGCACGCCAAGCGTTTTGTGCCCTGCGGCGTCGGAGTAGTACATCAAATACCGCTTTCATGCAGGCAGGCCTACATTAAACAGACAGGAAGATGCGTAGATGACAGGGCACGCGAGCGCAATTCGCCACTAAATAAAAATATGCGCCCGTACTTCCCCGCGTATTGTGAATAGTGCCGACATTTCAGACCTTTGCAGACCAAATTCAAACCTTTTTTCGAGCAGATTGAAATTCTCAGCAGCATCGATGTCGCAGCGGCCGCGGAGCTCGTAGAAGCGTGTTATATTTATAAAAAAAAAAGCGGCCCAGCGCGTCAGCGGCACATCTGTGCTTCTGCGTGCCAGCGAATTTGATTTTTTGGAAGCTTAACTTTGATTATAGCTGCCTTACCGCTTCTTTGTGAATTTTTTTTCCTTTGCGCATGCTCCCACTGCTGAGACATGTCTTTATACGAGACAATGCTTCTAATAAAACCAGTTGCGAGTGAGCGCTGGTCATGTCGTCCCTCTTTTGGCGTTGTCACAGTCGCGCCCTAATTTTATCCCCATTATGCACCAAAGTGCCAACAGTGGGTTTTACTCGACCACAGTAAAACCTACGGGGTGTTATGCGCCAAGACGCTTGTGAAAATGAATGGTTAATCAGTCTGTGTCCGGCATTCTGAAATAATTTGAGGTGGCGTTGGCAGATTTTAAAGCAAAGCTTTTTACCTCTACCCCCCAAGGGTTCTTTCGCGACCGTTGGTGTCACCACGAAACTCCAGTGAACAAATAAAAGAATTTACTGGCACCGCCAGGAATCGAACCTGGAACAAATCGACTAACAAAGCGTGAGCCTCTTGTCTTACCGATTTAGCTACGGGCCCACGCGAAGACGGGGAAGATAGGTGGTGTACTCACTAAGCACATCTACACGTTTAGCCCCTGCGTTATCGGTGAATGCCACGTGAAAGCGTCACGCGACCACTCACGCCCGTCTATAGCGGCCCTGTGCGCACCTTGCTCATGTGCTAAGAGTTACAAAAATTAAAAGACGCTCACACCAATGCATGGCATCTCACTTCTAGTATACACGCCAACGTGCTAAAGCCTGTGGCCTCCAGTATTCACGTAAAAAATCACAGCTTCTTGTCCGCCCTCACGCCAAATCAAGGAATACATTCAAATACTCCTTGATGGCCAGGCCATTACTCCAAGCCCTAGCATCAAGATCCTGGGCCTACATCTCGAGGCTAACACCAAGAGTGACGTCTCCTTGCAGAGACTCAAAAACAGCATTAATCAAATCATACACATCATCAGGCAAGTTGCCACCAAGAAGCGAGGCGTAAAGGAATCCGGTACCTTTCGATTAATTGAAGCTTTTGTCCTCTCGAGAGTATCTTACGTCAAGCCCCTGTCTTCTTCTCGACAAGGAAGACATAGAGATGCTTTATATAATGAATAGAAAGTCGGTCGAGCAGGCCATTGGTCTTCTCATGAGTGCGTCCACACAGAGGCTGCTTAGCACGGGGCTCCGCAACACGGTGGAAGAGCTGATAGAAGGACATCTTTCTAACAAGAAGGTCTGACTCAGAACTTCGGTGGGTAACCACATGTTTCACCAGATGGGCTGCGCAGCCCAGAATGTCACTCTGCTTGACGTACTCCCAGACTATTGGCGACTAAAACTGAAGATGCTCCCTTTGCTTAGAAATATAAAACCCTCACATGACGAGGGTCACCGAAAAGCACGGGCTAAAGCGCTAAACACCACCCTCGGTGGGGATCATGCACTTATCTACACAGGCGCCTCCAAACACCGAGGGCAGCAATGCGCCATCATCGTGGCTACCTCCAGAACCAACCTCCTTGCTTGTACCTGGCTTAGGACCTAAGAATTCACGGCAGCAGAAGAGGCAGCCATCACCTTGGTTCTCACTCAACCAGGGTTCGGAGGGTAGTCACCGATTCCTAGCAAGCCTACTAGAATTACCAGTCGGGTTGGGTGTCCTGACCTACACTGCGCGTGCTAAAAAACCACTCCCCAAACGGTTCCATTCAGCTCATCTGGACACCCCCTCACGTTTTATTTGGGCAACAAATACGTCCACCCAACAAAAAAAGCCTGCGCTTTTACCTCCCGTGCTATGGAGCTGCACGAGGACAGTCACCTGGTTGTCACGTTCAGAGAGATAACCCAGCATTGTCGCCTTCTGAGACAGACCGTACCTTCGCCATACCCTGACCTTTCCAGAGAACAACAAACTACCCTACGGCTCATACAATCTGGGCTCCTTCCCACAGCCTACGCGTCTTCACTTAATGTATCCGAATCGCTACGACGCTGAATGTAAATTTTGCTGAGAAGTAGGAACACTCCGCCCCGTAATCGGGGTGTGCGACTTTAGCCCTGAGCACCCTCCTCTCTTTCAGTCAACTACCCAACTAGAGCAATGGGAGATGCTGCTGTCCAGGCCCTCTGTACCTACCCAGCTTCAGCGGGTGTACAGAACACAGGCCACACGGACTGCATATGGGCCCCACAGAAGAAGGAATCACTCCCCAGGGCTGCACTCTGGGCAGTTCGGAAATCTGAACAGAAGTATTTCTTCCTCCTCCTCCTCCTTTTTTCCCAGAAATATCGTCGCCCCCGGCCGCGGCGCAGAGGGAGAAGTCAGATCATCTAACACCGGTCGGAGCTTACTTTAATTTTATAAAAAAAGTTTCCACTCTTGTGCTACACCAATACAACTCAACCAAACACCGTTCATGCTTCATGAAGTGATTCAACCTTACCAAGAATATCTCTTAAAATAATAAATGGTTTGGTTAAGTGCATTTCACTTCTCTCTGGTATTACGATTTGTAGAGCGATGTGAGGGAATTTAAGTGACGTCGCATGGGTAATCGTTTACAGCTTTGCTTTCCAACCACATTCACGGGGTGGATTGGCGCGATTTTTTTAATTCCCGTTAAACACTTGTTTTTTTGTGTGGTTATTTCGTCCTCCAAAACGTCTTCGTTTGCAATTGTCCCGCTATTCTGCGGTGGCGAAACGTAGATGCATCCAAAACCAAGATAAAGCATAGAACAGATGTAGTTCAACATTAACAGTTTCATCCAATTTAAACCTGGAAATTTACAAGCTTAAGGAAAGTCTTCTTCCAAATTCTTCTCGAAGTCGAGCAGAGTCGACTAATCACGTTCATCTAGCGTTGGCATCGCGTTGATCAAAGTCTGCTTCCTTACTGCGAAGGCGCTTCGAGAAGATAGAAGGAACTTAAGCTTTAGACGCTCTACGTGCCTTGGAGAAGAGAGCAGGGCCGTCCGTTAAATGCGCTTTCGGGAATCTCGGCAGCTAAGCGGAGCCCCTTTGTTCGTCGAGCAGGCTTCCCGAAGGCTCGGCTGCCGGGGTCAGCTGTCACGTGCGCGGCGAGGAGCACTTTCCAATTACCGCGTCACGCGTTCTGCTTCCCTGCGCCACCGTAGGCACATCCCATTCGGGGGTCCTGACGCGCTGCTTCGGATAATTCTTACTTGCTTCGTTGCCGTCATAGACCCCGCGCATTGTCGCACGAACGCCATGGCTCGGAATCCGGGCCGTGCGGAGGCACCTTTAAAAGAAAAAAAAAGACTCTTCAGTTCAGAGTGAACAGAGCCCGTGGGGGCCTGTTTTTGTTTTACACGCACCCCTCGAAGCTTACCGACACCATTTATTTTACCTGTTTCCTCAAGACAGGCTAACAAGGCGCAATTCTAGGTGTTTGAGAGTCTGAGCTTAAAGGGTGGTTTCTTAGTTCGACTGAGCCCGACATGGTCCCACTGGGCCTGTCGTGCCCTGTCGGAGAGGGCCTGTCGGGCCAAGTTGGACGCCGAGACCGAATTCGCTCGGCGAGCGAATTCATCCGGCTCAGCCGTTCGGCTCGGCCATCCGACTCGAGTTGGTTCCGCCCATCGGCCTTCGTCAACATGGCGGCGGCGAGCTTCGGGAACGGTGTGCGTCGCACAACTTGATTGTGATGTCGAAACGACAAGCACTTGCAGAAGTTATGACAGACCACCGTGGTCCTGAGTCGGTGCTGCGATACGCGTTTATCGTTGGTCTATTTCAAATGTTCGCGCTTTGTGTGGAGCCGAGGCTGAAAAGGCACCAATACCAGCTTCTGCAGAGTGGTGCGCTGTGTTTTCGTTCTCTATAAAGTGTGTAGAGATACGTTCGTCGTGCTCATCGCAAGCGTAGTCGACCGATTAAGTCCAATTCATCGTGGCCCGGCTCTCGCGCGCTCCGAGCTGTCAAGGTCTGTCTCAGCGCTTGGATCATCGATAACGTTCAAAATACGGTCACTGTGAGTGAAAGCAACGCGCACTGGCTGTCAGCGCTTGCGTACAGTGCAAGTTTTTATATCAAGTGTGTACGCCGTACTGTTATCTACGTTTGATGTGTCGAAGTTCGACTCTCGCGATCAGCCGTGTGTGGTACGTCGCAGTTCACCCGGAGTTGAATGTGTGTCTGAAGCTACGGCGCCGCTAGCTCCGATACTGCAAGAAACACATCGCATCCGAGGGGTGCACCTTTTACATAACTTTCCCTGTGTATATCTGCGCAGTTGGTAGCGATGTGTGGCGGTGTTTCTGCGTTTTGAAATGTGAGGGTTTTCCCAGTGCTTTAGTGCCGCTGGTGAACTGCAGCGTTCCCAAACCAGCGTCGTGAGTGCTCCGCTAGTTCGCCTATTCTAGTGGCCACGTGATGTGGTGGCAAGTGTGCTTTGTGCAGCAACTGCAGTGTGTGCCCAGGCTGTACTTTTTTTTTTCGCGTCAGCACTGCCTGGTTACGTGACGTGTGCTTCATGCTAGATGCTGTTTCCGTTTGGGACTAGTTATCGTGGTCCTTTCACTTGCAGCTGTTGCTTGTTTACGCATGCCGCGTATAGGCGCTAGGTAAAGGTTCCATGCACCACTATCCGAAAAAGTACCTTTACTAATGAAGAACATGGTTATTGTAATGTAATTATGCAGTCATGACGTATTCCTGTGAGTAGTGTTAACACACCATGTTCACAAAATGGTTTCCATCATAAACATTTTAAATGCAGAGCATTTCAGTAACTCACGATGTCACCCGCGTTGGCGTCCGTAGTCCGCACGCTCACTGCGCATGCGCGTCGAGTTAAGGCAATAGCCAACACTCTCTCGCGAGGGGCATTGGATTGGATTCGAACACTCTCTCGCGAGGGGCATTGGATTGGATTGGATTCGATTGGATTGGCTTGGATTGGCTTGGGTTGGATTGGATTGGATTAAAGTGGATTGTGTTGGATTGTGTTGCGTCATAGCCGCGGCACGTTGCGTCATAGCCGCGGCAGACGCGCTGGGGCCGGCGCATGTGCAGTACTCTCTCTTCCGCGGTTTCCTC
This sequence comes from Haemaphysalis longicornis, assembly GCF_048455015.1. Lineage (NCBI taxonomy): Eukaryota > Metazoa > Arthropoda > Arachnida > Ixodida > Ixodidae > Haemaphysalis > Haemaphysalis longicornis. Next base: position 44,417,679 of record NW_027526203.1, on the reverse strand, counting down.
TCCTTCGGGCGCGCTGCGCATATAATCGGTGTGCCGTTCTCCGGCGAAGCAACATCTGCGCTTGGCTCAAACACCTAGAGTCCACGCCGCTTTACAAGTACGCCAACGTCGTCGACTGGGACCGGCTCGGAATTCAGTCAAGGGCGTCTTTGCTTGGCTTTCGCTTGACGTGACGCTTTGCTTGACTCGAGTAGATGCGACGCATTTACTCGAGTTCCCCCCGTGGGAAGATGCGGGCGGCTTTTTCAAATGCCCATTTACGCTTTTGTTATATTTGTTTGCTTTAAGCCACACCAAAGTTGGCTATGTTGTGGTCTTCCCTGAACTCTTGAAATGCCAGCACTGTCAATCATCAGTGAACATTCTTAAAGCTGAGTCGGGGGTTATTCGTCTTCCCTGGGCGGCACACGTGACTTCTATTGAGAATCCCTTTTTGCTCCCAACATATCCAGTATCGTTCAGCTTGATTGAGCCGTTCAGCTTGATTGAGCTCGTTGGATATGAGGGGTCCCAATTTGCTGCTTTGTTGTTTGGCTCTAGCGATGAACTGAAAAAACCGAGCTGTGACTCTAATTAGCTTTAAGATTTTGCCGTAGTGTTCCAGATCGACCACGCCCGACTCAGTAGGTGGCGATGTTGCCGCTGGCAATGATCTTGTGTTCTTCCTTTCCCCTAGTTCGATTTCATCGTATATCGCTTTCGGAACCACTCATTCCCAATATGCATGCGGGACAAATCCACAGTGCTTTTATCCACGACAGTACGTTTTTGGCCAGCTGCGTGGCTGGGATCTCGCATGCTGGATTTCCTCTTCCCGGATAATGTCTACATACGCATTTGTCCGCGAGGCGTTGAATTTTAGTGACTTAGTTGCGTGCGAACTGCTTCCAGCGGCCAACATCTTCATGAATCCAATAGAGTGCTGCTGTTTAATCTGTCCGTACGTAAATGTTTGACGGCTGTTGCTTCAGGGTTTCCAAAATATAGCCACACAATCGACCAGCGAGCAGGCATGCCATCAGTTCCAGTCTCGCCAGTGTAATTTCTTTACCTGGTGCAACCCTATGTTTGCTTACCAGAGCTGTCGGTCTTGTACCGTTTTCACCCTCCATGGTGAGGTAGGCAACTGCCTCCTATGCCATTGGACGGGTATCAGCGGAAATGTGAAAGCAGTCCGTCCTCCCTCCATTTGTTTGCGACCTGTAGTACCGGGGTACTTGAAACTCAGGGAGATAGGGAGTCCGTCTAGCTACACCTTCCAGGCCGCCGTGATGTTGTTAGGTAGCGTGTTCAGGACCCTGGCATGGACAATGAAGGGAGAAAGCCTCCCCCCCCCCCCCAACCCTTAGTGGTGCATGTGGAACCTCAGTGTAAACGACAAGACGCAGTACGATAGCAACAGGACACACGAAGCGCTGCTGTGTCCTGTCGTTTGCGCTAGGGTTCAACATGCATCACCAACTCTCCCAATTTTTCACGTTTCACCCTATTACGTCACATATACACGCCATTGTTTGTAGCATGGGCCAATTTGTGAATGGTTCTATGCCATGAATACAATTCATGCATGGAGAGAAGGTTAAGTGGTCAGCACACGAGTCCCACGTAAGGCGCAAAACCTTCAGCACACCCGACAAATAACCGAGATGCTTGGTAGCCCGGGAGTCACGTTGAAATCACTGGCGGAGCGTTTTACTGCTTCAAACATTTCAGCTGCATTGTTGTAGAGCTTCACGGCAGCTTTCTCGCTTCCAGCTCCTGTGAGCACGTCATCCGTGTATGTCTCACAGTTTGAGGGTACTGCTCTTTGTTTAAGTGGTGTTGAAGCATTTCGGAAAGTAGAAATGGGTTAGCCATCACTCTGAAAGGGATGCGGGTCATAAAGCAAGTCAAAACTGGTGAAAGTGGTACACCCGGTTTTGGTATTGCTTGAAACCACAGGAAACGCAATGCATCTCTGTCCGCCGGTTTTATGCCAACCTTTAAAAATGTTTGATATCCGACCTTTGCGCCACTTGGTGTCTTCGTGAGTTCGGCAATACGGTGTATGCACTGTATCCACGATTGCACCATATCCACGGTTGCATTCTGCCGTGCAGGCAGCGTGTTCTCCGATGCAAAACGTGGTTTTCGGCGTGGTGTTGGTAAGAACGTTCGCGTGGGCAGTGTATTTTTCTGCGTGATTCGTGGGTTTGCGAATGCCTTGTCCCAACGAGTATTCAGCATTGTTTTTGTTTCGAAATTTCGGACTGTGCTGTTCACACTTCCACAACCGCAGACCCGAAAGCAGGCCGCACAACAAAAGCAAGCGTGTCGCTTTTTTTCTGTTTTGAACCGGTAGCTAGAGCAGTGCTTGAAGACGATCGGACTTCATGCAACGAATTCGCAAAGAAGCTATCGATGATGGGTCTAATCAGTACCGAATCAGGCGTGCCCATTTTAGTTCAGGTGGAGACGACGGCCGTCAAAGCTTCCACCTCATACCTTGCACATGCTTGTAACACGATGTGTTAAGGTAGCCGGCATACTTTATCAATAAGGCTAACCCGACTGCGCATCCAATCGCAGCCTTTTCTACTTCCAGTGTTTTAAAGCAAAGCTTTTTACCTCTACCCCCCAAGGGTTCTTTCGCGACCGTTGGTGTCAACAAAAAACTCCCGCGAACAAATAAAAGAGTTCACTGGCGCCGCCAGCAATCGAACCTGGAACTAATAGAGTAACAAAGCCAGAGCCCGCCATCTTACTGATTTAGCTACGAGCCCACATCGACACGGGGAAGACAAGTGGTGCACTCACCAAGCACATGTACGAGTTTAACCCCTGCATTCTCGCTGAATGCCATGCGATAGCGAATAAAAGAACCTCACACCAACTCACAGCATCTCACTTCTAAAACGCGAATGTGCTAAAGCCTGTGGCTTTAGCACATTCTCAGCTCTCAGTAAACATTCTCAGCTTCTTGTCATCCGCTTTCACACCAAACGGCACATCAAGGAAAACATTTAAATACTCCTGCCAGGCAATCACTCCAAGCCCCAGCATCAAGACCCTGGGCCTACATCTCCAGGCCAACACCAAGAGTGACGTATACTTTCAGAGCCTCAAACACAGTATCAATTATATCATACGCATGATCAGACGAGTTGCCGCCAAGAAGCGAGGCCTCAACGAATCCGATCCCTTTCGATTAATTCAAGCTTTTGTCCTCCCGAGAATCACTTACGTCAACCCCTGACTCCTCGGCAAGGTGGACATAACGATGCTTTATAAAATGATTAGAAAGGCGGTTGAGCAAGCCATTGGTCTTCCCAGGAGTGCAACCACAGAGAGGCTGTTTTGCACGGGGCTCCACAACAGTGTAGAAGAGCTGTTAGAGGGCCATCTTTCTAACCAGAAACTCCGATTGAGCAGAACTGCGGCGGGTCGCGGCATCCTTGATCAGATAGGCTGGGCACCATAGAATGTCACTCGGCTTGATGTACTCCCGTACTCTTGGCCACAAGAACTAACGATGCTCTCTTTGCTTAAAAATATGAACCCGTCACGCGATGAGGGACGCCGACAAGCACGGGCTCAAGCGCGCAACACCACCCTCCTTGGGGATCATGCAGTTACCTACACAGACCCCTCCCAACATCGAGGGCAGCAGAACGCCATCATCGTGGCTACCTCCATAACTAACCTCCTTGCGTGTACCTCACTCAAGAACCAAAACATGACGGCAGTAGAAGAGGCAGCCACCACCTTGGCTCTCACTCAACCAGGGGTTCGGAAGGTAGTCACCAATTCCCAATGAGCCTACCACAATTACCAGTCGGGTTGTGTATCCCGGCCTGCACTGCGTGTGCTAAAACACACTCCCCAAACGGTTCCATTCAGCTCATCTGCAGACACCCGCTCATGTTTTCATGGAGGGCAACGAATAGGCCCACCAACAAGCCTGCTCTTGTACCCCCCGTGCCATGGAGCGCCACGAGGACAGTCACTCACTTGCCACGTTCAGGGAGATAACACAGCATTATCTCCTTCAGAGACAGACCCTACCTTCGCCTTACCCTGACCTTTCCAGAGAACAACAAACCACCCGACGGCTCATACAATCTGGCTCCTTCCCACACCACTTAATGCACCCGAATCGCAACGACGCTGGATGTAAATTTTGCTCAGAAGTAGGAACACAGCGCCGCATAATCAGGGTGTGCGACTTTAGCCCCGACTTTAGTTCCTCTCTTTTCGGCAACTACCCAACAATGGAAGATGCTGCTGTCCAGGCCCTATCTGCCTACCCAGTTTCAGGTGGTGGACAGAGCGCAGGCGGCGCGGACTGCATATGGGCTCCAGTGAAAAAGGAACCAGTCCCCTGGGGCGCACTCTGGGCAGTTCCGAAATCTGAGTAGCAGCATTCCCTTCTCATGGTCCTCCTCCACCGTCTCTGCCGCCGGTCTCGTCACCTCCGCCCGTGGTGGCAGAGACAGAGAAGTAATATCGTCTAACACCGTGTGTGAGCTTCGTTGAATTTTATAAAAGAAAACGGTTTCCACTCATGTGCTACCCCAATACAACTAAACCAACTTTCCAGAACATCAATAGTTATTTTGAATGCACCGTTCATGCATTGATTTAACCTTACCAAGAATATCTCTTTGAAGTAATAAATGGTGTGGTTAAGTGCATTTCACTTCTATCTGGTCTCAGTATTTGTAGAGCGACGTGAGTGAATTTAAGAGACGTCGCATAGGTAATCGCTGTGGGTGCAGTTTCAGCTTTTCTTTCCAACCGCATTCACAGAGTGGATTGGCGTGAATTTTTTAAGGTGAATACGTGTACATGAAATGCAACCTTTTTTCAGGTAATTGTGGGCATCCAACTCTTTTGTCGTCTTCGACTGCTCTATAATGACCAAGCGCGTTCTGTGCTGATGCATAAAGCTTGACGTTGGCTATACGATTTGACTACTTCAAAAACAGCGCAGTGATGAAGACTTATGGAGTGACAAACTAGAGCATTATGGTTTATCGCTTGTCTCTGGGCTGTTTTTGCAGTATTCAAAGCGTGTTTCATATTCTTGTTTTGCTTATAATTTTCACATCGTCTACATAAAAAAAAGCACTTGAAAATTATCGGTCGAATCTTTGTCGATGTGGCTGCACCTAATTTTATATACATATGTCGCGATTGCTTCCACCCAGAACCTCTGCGTAATTGCGCACCGTCATTGGGAGCTTAGGTAGACGACAGTCATACGTTCAACACACCAGAACACTGTTGCCAGAGCACCTCACCATCTCTCGCGCTCCCCAAGAAGCGCGCAGCATGCCTGGGTGGCTGGGTTTAAAGCCAGTTCCTCGTCCCGCACGCCGCCACCATATCAAATATCGTTGCAGCTTTGGGTGAAAGTTTTCCTAACTCGAGACACGCTCCTTTGAAGCAACCAAAAAATAATAAAATCAATGCATGGGGATCACTAGGAGATAGTGCAAAGCGGACTACGTTATCAGCGCCTGTCCAACGGTTAGACAGGTGCGGACAGCGGTGCAGAGACCACTGCGCAATGTTTCAAGCATGTGACAAAGTGGGAGGTGAAAGCTTCAAGGCCCGTCGTTTCCACTTGAAACTAAACGGGTACAACAGATTCAGTACTGATTAGTCCCATTACCGATAACTTCATTGTAAATTCGTCGCATAAAGGCGGACTGTCGTCAAGCATTGCTCTATCCTTTGCTTCGAAGCAGCAAAAAAAAGACCGACGCGCTTGCTTTTGTCATGCGGCCTGCTTCGGATTTGCGGTTGTAGCTAGCGTGCGCAGCGCAGTCTGGATTTTCGACGCGAAAACAATGCGGACTACTACTTGTAACAAGGCATTCGGAAACCCACAAATCGCTCGAAAAAAAATGCTGTCCACATGAACGTTCTTGCCAGCACCACACTGCGAACCACATTTCACATCGGGAACGCCGCGGCCCATGCGGCAAAATGCAACCGTGCAGATGGCATCGGTGCAGTTAAGCAAATAGCACCACCACGCATTCGAAAGCCCATTGCATACGCCCTATATATTCACTAAATCGGATGTCAGGATCCGTCCAGTTTCAAAGTTGTTGAAATATTTCGGTGAGTTAAGGTGCGATGAGGCATCGAAAACCACCTGAAGCTTGTGAGAGTAACGTGCAACAGCCTAGTAAAACATGTAGTAAACGGCATCAGCTTCATTCGTACTGTCAGTAAGTTTTGCTATCCCTAGCTGGTCGTAGTTTCTGATTACCGCGTCGGTAGTCCTGACACAATTCTGGGGAGTTTAGAAAGTCCCTTATCAAGTGGTATAGTGACATTGGCTTCCAAGGAAGCGCCTTCTTCTAATGTCCATCCATTGTTTGATGGTCTCCTCAAACAATTTAAGGTTGGGATGTGGGCTGTTTGTTTCCTCGATGTCGTTCACTGCATTTGATTCCAGTGACCAGAGCTTGGTCAGCATATCAGCCGCGTTTCTTTTGATGGCAGACATTTGCAGCACGATTGGTTTCATGCACTGCGCAGCTCCCTGAAGGGCTGCCACTCCTACCGTTGTGTGCTGATCTTCCGCAGCTCAATTCTTGGTAATTTTACATGCATCTGTTGTGACGTCATCGTTTGAGGTTCATCACCGTGCGCTTGTTCAATTATTTGAATTGCTGCTGTTTGATCTGGAGAGTTGCTCTCGGTCACCATACATCTACTGCTGCAGCCGTGCAGTCTCAAAAGAAAAAATAAAGAGAACTCGACGGACTGGGCTGGCAGCAGTGTCTCAAATCTTGTGCATTTCCAACTCTGCTAAGCTATTGGTTTGAAGCCTCATACGCATGCAAGTAGTTTAGTCCCAAGGTATCTAATAACACAGAGTTGTTACAATGCCTGATAATTTTTAAGTAAAGAAGCTCCCTTATAAGGTATGCCCACACTGATCAGTGAGTAGTATGCATGTGCTTGTAAGTAACCTGCAGCAAGGCCCTCATTCATTGTCGACAGTGGATAGTGCTTTGATGGATCTTATCTGTGCTGTTGATTCATTCGATGACATAACATATGAGGAGAGGAGCAGGATGCACACATGAGTGCTGGCACGAGTGGTGTCTTGATGCATTTCCATCTTCTATTCAGTTTATCCCTTTAATTTTCCACTTCATGCCTCCTTCAGTTTGTGCAATCTATGTAACTTATAAGCTTGTTTGCGAGCTGAGCAAAATAATAACGGAACATTCACAGTGCCTTTGTGCCATTGCAATCGTTGAAGGGCAGCTCCCGTAGAAACTAGCAGCAGATTTATTCCGGTACAGTTGAACGGGTTATAGTGAACAGTACTGTAGTCAAAAGTTCAAAAAAAGTTCATTTGGTCAGGCATTATTTCAAGAAAGGGTAAAACGAGTACAATGGTAAAAATGACAAGCAATCGAGATTGAAACGTGAAACTTGTGGCATGATGATTATGATAAACCCCTATACCATGAACCAGAAGGAAGGGACATTGCCAGTAATTTACTATGCATCATTACGTCACAAGCTTCATGGTAAAATCTTTATTCCTTGTTCTTTTTTGCCTCATTGTAAACAAGGAACCTTTGCGGGTTTTGAAACATGTGCCGACATTTTTTACTGAGTGAGTGACTGTTTTGCTGTTTATTCTTATAGTGAACGGGATCAGGTGTTAAAACCAGTTTGATATGCTGACTAATTCAGTACGTCTAAACCCACTTATAACGAACTGAATTTCTGCGATGCATACATTATATGAGGGCTTGTTATCTTCAATGGTAAGAATGACCTTATTGCAGACAAAGGTACATATAATAAACTAATTTGAACTTGAGGCTGCTGCTTAATAGCATTAAAAATAGTGATTTTGGCACACGGCATAATGTGAAGATGCTCTGGTATACTTCCTTCAACGTGAGAGAAGTTTCACTAAAGACATTAGAGCAACCTGCATACCTAACCGAATAGCAAATGTTTGCATCTTAGATGAATCATATATGTTGAATGTGTCTGCCTTGTTATGTGAGGACACGATACACACCACACAGGGTGGATTGAAAGAAATAACTCAGATTGATTTAGGAAAGGAGTCTCGTTACAGGCGGTGAGGTGAGTGACTACAAAGCAAAGTTTGACATCCACCTCAGTGCAGCTGTACGGCTACAAAGGAAAGCTGTACAGCTTTCTCTGAAACTTCGCAGTTGAAGAAAAATTAGTCCTGGCCCAGGATGTCATGTGTACCTATAGTGGTGTGTGTATATAGTGTGTGACTCTTGGGAACATGCGGCGAATCATAGCTATTAAAAAGGTAGTGAATTTGTGACATTGTAGAGGAAATATACGGGATAGTTATGCAAATGATTTCGTTGCTGGGGGTTGTTGAAAAACCCTACCAGGTTTTTCGCACTACATCCACACATTTGCAAATGACTTGTGTTTTGCACATGCCTGTTATACACAAAGGAGTTCATTGAGCAAGTCATTGAGCTTCTGTTAAGCATAGTGCTTCACGTTTTTTAAGGGAGACAGGCAGTCAGAACAACATACCGGTTCTTCCTGCCCTCTTGTGACCAAGGAAAGTTGTGAAACAGGATTAACTAGAAGCTAGTAAACCAACGAGATAAAACAAGGACATTGTGAGATACAAAAATATGGCTTATCTGTACGTTTTTAATTGGTTGCTATTTTTAGTATGTGTCAAAGTTTTTGCACACCACAAAAAAAGAGGAAGTGCAGCGTTCAACTTGATTGAATCTTACTCTCCACTTTTCTAAGCCATTGTATTGGTGTTCAGTGCATAGAATTTTTACTGATTGCAAGAACATAGTGTGTCTAATGATGGTCCAGTATAAATTTATATTTAAGGAACTCAGGAGAAGAAAAATATGAATGGAGCAAAATGAACGGGTTCAACATGCATGGGACTACTTGATCATTACGAGTTGTGTGCCTATCGATGAAATGTCAATAAACTGTGCTGCCGTTTAGCGTCATCTAGTGCTGATCTTTTTTTTTTCAAGTCTGCATAAACTTAACTTATTGTTGTATGTTATGTTGTTCACTTAACCTTGTGTGTTTCAAGTCTGTAATACTTAGTACATTTGGTAGCATTAAACAAAGGAACTCTTTTTGTTGTGCCTTACTTGCCTAACTTTGGCCGAAAGAGGTTTCATTTCAAAACAGAAGACCGCGTTATAAGTGGAAATTACGGAAATGAACAAGATCTTGGTAACTCATTGAGGCATCACTGCTCTTAACAAAACGTAGCCAGCTTTGTTTATAACTAAGGCTTATTAATTCATGTATCTATAAATCTCTGGGGCCTATCTGTTTTTGTACATAGCTGTCTTCTTTTGAAATAAAATTTGATCGGCGAGTTTTATTTTGTGTGGGGTATACACGTCGTGTTCCGCCGTGAGTCTTCTGCAATTACTGTGAGGCCAATTTTTCTTCAGCACCTCGAGCTGCCCTTGTCACTAATTTTTTATATTTTTATTGAAGTGCATCCTGCGAACCAGATTCCCAAGAAGGGGGGGGGGCATAAAGGTGTGAACAAGATCATAGATACGAGCAGTTCAGGATACTACATGTGGCTGGCAGCAATGAGAAAGAACAAAAGGTTAAAATAAACTCCTCCTACTTCTAATGGTCCCCATGGTAGTGCCCTTGGTCTATCCTTTAAATTTTCTGTAATGAAATATTTCCATTGAAAATAAATAGAAGCATTTGCTTCTATTTATTCAAATTAATCAAGACATATGTTCAGGTGTATTTTTCCAGTCGATAATTCACGTGGAAAAAAATTTCAACCGGTGTGTAGAAGGGGTGAAAGAATGAAAATGGTAACGATGAATATTATTTTGAAGTATGTCGTCGACTTGTATCTAGGCCAAGTTTGTAGCTTGACAACAGCAAAAAATTTAAGGCATTAAGACTTCTTTTTTCCCCAGTGCTTCAGTTGCACTAGTTTGCATGAGCTTATTAAAAGAATCCGTGCGACCATAGTTAGAATTCTGAACAATGAAGAAATGTAATATGCAAAAACGTTCTCCTTGAACAATATTTAAATCCTATAGGGTTACATGATCTCAGAGAGAGAATTTGTGCAATTATATTTAGAATAAATAAAGTAAACAACCTTTCTTAGAGCCTTTTCAACCAATTCGACATTTTTTCCTCTATAGGGGTCTGAGACTGAGCAAGCATACTGGAGTTTCCATCAAGTTGAAGTAGGGTACAAAAGTAATCTAACTTTTGCTGGAGTATCGATGAGTTCATGGTTTATAAAACCGACTTCACGACAAGATGAGGAAACACTGGTTTTTATATGTGACCTCAGCTCAAGTTGCTAGTTTATGCAATAGCTAGACGAGTACATTTCTGAGCTTCGGGCAAGTTTTCCTAAAAAAGGGTGAAAAAGTGTGAGTGGATTCTTTTTGTTGACGATATGAAGGGAGACTGCAGTCATCCGGTTTTAACCCCGTAGCCCACTCATGACTCCAGGAGCGGATATTATAAGAAATAGTGAAAGTGCCAGTATATAGCGAAATCTGTCTAGGCTCATTTATAATGCAAATAATTCATTACAGAAAATTTAAAGGATAGACCATGGGGACCATTAGAAGTAGGAGGAGAGTGTCAGCAATTCACTCCAAAGACGAAAAAGCTGCAGGCTGCAAGAAAGGAGCGGGGAGGGTGGGAGGCAGTATGTGAACTAATTTTTTGAATATAATTTGGACAGACGGCTGGTACCCCAGTAAGTGCAGGTGGTGGAACTGGCCTGCTCCTGTGAGGGATAAAAAAACTTCTATTCTGCTGCATGAATCGCTCATGCCTTCTGGTATATGGCCACGATATTCAGACGTGTACGGACGCCTGTTTTTACAAACCCCGGACCAGGTTCGAAGCCTGTGCTAATTTGCAAACAAAATCTGTAGTGTCGGAATCAGCATAAATAACTGTAAACAAATGTGCTGGAAACATGCAGCAAAGCGTTAAATGTGCCTAGCTGTGTTTTCTGTGGAAGTTATTTACTAAGTAAAACTGTTGACCTGGATGGGAGCCTTCATACAGTCGTCCAGAAAAGGTAAACTTGTTGTAGAACACAAAGATCAAAGCCGGCATCGCCATTAAAAAAAAAAAAAGAACCGCGGCGCCGGTCGGTGGAACTATTCCTGTTTTATTCCTGTTTTTGACAGTTACTAAATACGATCGCTGGCTGCCGCAGTTCCACAGGCGCGTGATCGTAGAATGAGTACGTAAATATGTGTTTAAGAGATGCGGACATGATGCTAAGGTAACAACTATGCTGCCGATATTCCCATACCAAAATTTTGTACCCTGCGTCGCAGAATTTAAAATAGCAGCGCTCATTGCAGTTGACGAAAGAAGCGCTAACATTTGCCGCAACTACGCAAATAGACAGCCCGTGCGCACCGTATCAGAATGCGATGCGCTGAACGATCCCGAGCTTGTTTCTGCGTAATCATAGAGCGCTGCTACATACGTGGACGCATGTTACATCGCTGGGAGAGCGGTTATGCTTTAAAGAACAGTCTTGCCGCATGAGATTCGGAAAAACGGGAAGTATATATTTTGCGCCGTCGCCGCTTCATAACCCGAGCCAGAGACACCCTGCCCGAGCCAAGCTGCAGCATCGCCCCGCATGCACCGGTTTATGGGAAGCTCTCCAATCCGTTTGCGTCTACATAAACGTTACGGCTGCTCGCTGATTAAGTCTAGCGAGATCAGCATTCGCGCCATGCTGAGGGAAATAAACTCGATTTTTCTCAAATAACCACAATAGCTGTTTGAGCGTAAACAAAAAGTACTATAAAGTCGGACAAACCAATCACAATATTCGATTCAAGTGACGTGTTTGGCCCGACACTGCTGTCGGGGTCCTGCTCCCGAACGCAAAAGAAAACGGCCGCCCGACACAAACTCGCGTGTCGGACCGGCAAGTCGGACCCGACATGTCGGGTCCGACTTGCCGGACGAAGAAGAAACCACCCTTAAGTCTCCCAAGAGCGGGAAAGGATCACACACAAAACGTAGCGCACTAATAACACAGGGAGAAGCGAGGAAGGGTAAAACACTAACTTTCAAAAATTGGTTTACCTGGCTAGCAAGAGCATCTGGCTAGCAAGAGTGCGTTCCGGTGATCAGTGTGTCAGCAGAACGTCTGTGGCTTCATCAAAACTAAAGCTTGATTTGTTGTCATAGGTGGCACGTGTCTGTTTTTCTTCATTCGTCTTTCGATTTGGATGTTTTTTCTTTCCTTCTCTCCCCTTGCTAGCGTGTTTTTTTATGCGTTGGTTCTGCAATAAATCATTTGTTGAGAGTTAGCGCTTGTCCCACCCTCGCTTCGTCCTGTGCTGTAAGTGCGCTACGTTTTGTGTGTGACTATGAACCAACAACCAACGCGTTTCGTTTTGCCCTTTCTGGGGGGGGGGGGGGGGGACGAAACACGCTACTTAATGCATACGATTGGCAGCTCATTCAAGGCAAACAAATCAAAACAAAAACTCGATCAGGTGTGAAATTGAGCCCCTTTTTGTACAGGACGGAAATTATACATTTGGGATTGATGTGCTGGACAGGGACTTGTGCGTCTAGTTTTCCAGTAAATTAAAGGGTGGCTTAGACGGGCAGGCTTGCGTGGTTTTGTTTTCGCTAAAACACTATTTAAAATGGAGTGCACGTTTTAGGCAATATGAGCGGACCCTTACATGGACGACTGCACAATATAGAAACAGAACAAAATTGGCGAAACACAGAGGCGTTGCTAGCAAAAAGAAACGTTAAGTACGAGGGTCACTACAGTACATCTATGTCACTGTGAACCACTTCAAATTTCAGTCTAACGCTCACCTTTACCGGTTTAGAACACGAGGGGAATTGTTTGACATTTGGCGGTCATGGTTTTGGAAATTTTGGTAGTTTGTGGAGCTTATTATGCTCAGTAAGCTCCATAAAGAAGAAAAAAAGAGGCAGATAAATTATGCATTTAGGCCTTAGGGTGAGCCGCATGGTGCGTTTTTGCGCGCGATTCGTGCGCGTCGGCATTGCGCGTGTTTTTTTTTTTTTTTTTTTTTTCACGCCCACGTCGACGATTTTGCGCCCGCAGCGGCTTCTGCCTCGGTTGGAAAACGGCGCGTGACCGGCGCGGCAGTGGAAGGAGCCTGACGACTGGCGCCAATGGGGTGGGGCCCTATTCATGGCGGGAGATTCGAAGCGCTCGGGCAGGCGGCTGGCGCTGCCGGAGATGTTCAGGATAATGTCATGAGTGAAAACGAAGACAACGATGATGGCGAAGACACGAAGGCGTGATCTACGGGATATGTTTAAAACACCCCGAGGTCACCATCATCATCAGCGTCATTCGGGGTCGTTCACCCCCCCACTCAGGAGCCGGCCAATAGAAAGCGGCCAGCGACAGCGACAGCGGCGGATGGCAGAGAAGCGGCCGCAGGAGAAAAACCGGTGGGCTTGTGGAGAGTGACCGGGTGCATGGCGGTCGGCCGACCGGACCCATGCTGTGCCCCGAAAGGTCCTCCACAAGCGCATTCCCAAGACATCTCCGCAAACAAGTAGTCCCGCCGGGCATCGGTGAAAGAACGCGACGCCCCAAGGCAGCTGCGTCGGCTACTACGCGACGGGTGCTGGGAGCGCGCTGTACTACCGCCGCCACGACATCACTTGCATGTTTCAAAAACACACCTGCACTACTGGGACGTGAGGTAGGAGAACCCCGTTCCCGCAGCGAACCATTACTGTGTCCTTGCCCTGCAATCCCGGACCTTGACTGTTTCCCGTTTGTTGAACTCTTTCCCGTTTGCTCTGCCGCATTCTCGCTAATTTCTGCCTTGTTCTCAAGCTTTCTATTGTTCCCTCTTATTCCTTAATGGTCTCTGTTTGTTGTGTGTGTCCTTATGTGAGTTCCGGATGTTATAAACCTAGTCTCGTTTCCAAAGTTCTTCTCTTGTAATTATTATTGTCCCCCCGAACCTGACAATAACCATGCACCGTGGTGGGTATTTGATGGGAGCTTTCAGAAGCGGCGGGGATGACGTGTTAGCATGCATGTTTCTCCCAGACTATCTGTTCCTTTCATGCATAAGCAACCTCGTTTGCACCTCGTGGTGCACTTCAACGAGCAGTTATAGGCGGACGCTGGAGCTACCTGCTCAATTCTCCGGCCAGGGCCGACGCCATGTTGCCGCCGCCTGCAGCGCCGCGCCCACCACGCGGGGGATGTCTGTGGCTGACTCAAACCGCCTGTCCCGTGCGCGTCGCGTTTTCGCGTGCAGAAAACTGTCCACGTGGATCACTCCTAAGATGTACGACGCGATATCGTTCCTTCGACATCAAGTTAGTGTTTTCAGACGGAGTTGCTGCATCGACAATTTTTGCTTTCCAAGCGCTGAAGTTCAGTGAAGAGAGGAATACTATCTACAGCCGCTGTTAATCGCGGCGGCACAGGAAAGACAAAGGACATCTATGCCTGTGTGGCTTAAGTTATGGGCGTGAAAGATTGCTGCAACGCGCCATTGGTAAATTTGAGCGAGAAGGTGACTGTGTCACTGTTTCGAATACTTTCATTAGGTGAAATATAATGGGAGTTTGGGAAAATGGGTTATTAGATGGTAAGGAGCCCATGGGGGTAACCAAATGTACGGGGCGCCAGATACAGCCGCTCTTTTACTTTCCCTCTCAATCAGCTCAGGATGACATTGAGATGACGAGCGGGTCAGGGCTGCCTCCCATGTCTCTATAAACAAGTAGTGTTTCAGCTGTTCTCCTCTGTGCCCATACTTGGCCCTGGGGCCAGGATCGTAAAATGAGGTGAGTGTTTCCTAGTATTTAGTACAGCTTTAAGTTAACGTCGGACCTTTCCTACCAAACATCTTTGGCTGTCTACATTCCAGGGGTTTCTTTTTTTCCGAAAAGAGCAATATACACCTACAGCAAATTTGAGAACAAAGCGCAAGTTTGTTACCAGACCTAAATGGAACGCTCTCAACGCTATTATATGACATATTTTACATGTCAGCAGGGCGAAGTTTATGGCCACAAATAATTTTAAAATACACCGTGAATTTGAGATATATTAGGATGACAAGTTCGGATTTGGCTCGCACTGAATTAAAACCTTCAAGTTGATTCGACATTCTTATTAAAACTTTACTGCAATTAACTTTCAAGAATGGAACGACGGAGCTTGGACGGAAAGGCATTAAACATATGCAACAGGGCTTCAAGAGCTGTAGAACTATACATTCTTCTTCTTCTTCTTCTTCACATGAAGAGCAGAGGGGTGGTTTTTGCAGCATTACCAGATCTTTTCGAATTCTTCCCTAGGATAACATTCTTGGCCACGCCTGAAGACACTCATGAAGTGAGGAATCTCCTCATTGCCTTGCCATACATTTCCCAAACGCTTCAAAAAAAAGGATGCTCATATCTTCTTCACCCTAATGAAGTGGATCATGCCCACAGACAGGGCAGGATTTGCCAGGGCTTGTGAGCAGCTAATTGGTGAAGCACTAAAATGGGAGTAAAAATAATAATGAACAGATTCACTCCGTAGGGACGGGGGAGACGAGATGAAATGATTGTTTCACATCTCGGTTTCCTTTCGTTCACTGCTTCGTCTGTTTGCTTTTTCGTAGACGCCTAGGGACGGATCTTTCGCCGATCTCTTTATCTTAGTTCATGACGCGCAAGCTCCAAAAACAAAAAAAGCGTCTGAAAATACCCACGAAACAGTCCAAAAGTCACTCCATAAGCGAACTCTCATTGGTCAATGGGTATGGCTCCATTTTATCTGTGGAACAGCACACTGTAAACGCAAACTAGCCGGAAATGGAGTTTTAATCAAGTAATGTGCCCTGAAAAGTACCTATAGCAAAAAATATACTCCCTAGGCATGATCTAAAGAAGTGGACGAACCTCCACGGTAGTACCTTTGCCCATCCGGGTAGCAAAAGGGAGGATTTAGAACTACTTAACACCATTTGTGAGATGGCGTTCCGTTCCTTGTATACTACCACGTCCACAATAAACGCCCTATCTGAGGTAATCATCTCAAGCGGGCGGTCGCCATGTTAGTCTTCTGTTGTCTCCGTGCACCACCACTTCAACCGTGGCGTAATGCTAATTAGAACGAGTGAGCAGGACGCGACGGTTGCACGCAGCTACAAAACCAATACCGTACGTATACCCGTATAGATGCTTCAACCAGCGCGATCACAGGCAGAGAGCGCGGCCGTTGTCTCAATCTGTTTATTTTGGCGATAGGTGTTGTCAAACTCTGCTGCTAACGAAGAGGCAGTTCTCGCCGTTGCAAACAATTGCAATGTTCATCTGCTTCGCTTGCTTGCGCATACATAGACGATTTAAATTCTCGTGCCAGCGCGCCAACGCACCCGACTGCAGCGACTCAACTTGCCCTGGCGGCACGACTGGCTGCCCGGATGTAAACAACCTCTGTACTTTCAACGCAGCGCGGCCGGTGACTAGGCGCGGCCGGAGCTTCAAGCCACGCCTTGGGCCGTCGTTTTTTCGTATTTCTGAAGGACTAGTAGTGCCATTTGGTGGAAAGATTTTCATGTGCCCCTGTCACACGAGGAACGGCCGCAAACAGCATTTGGATACGGCGACAGGTGTGGACAGCTAGCTGGTAAGTGGTCTTTCATCAGTCGATGCGTTTTTCAAACGTTTGGATAGGGTTAACAGCGAAGTACCCGGGTACCCGTGCCGCTCACAGCTCGTACACGCACGGGCAAAGAAAAAAGCGCACACTCGTATTA
The DNA here is from genome assembly GCF_048455015.1 of Haemaphysalis longicornis. NCBI lineage: Eukaryota > Metazoa > Arthropoda > Arachnida > Ixodida > Ixodidae > Haemaphysalis > Haemaphysalis longicornis. Next base: position 44,400,859 of record NW_027526203.1, on the reverse strand, counting down.
TTTTACTTGTTTGTGGGTTAGGGGTATGCGTTCACATTCTTTTGTAGGCCGGTTTGTAACAGGGCATTCGAGATAAAATCGTTTGTCGCGCGCGGCGTCGTTTCAAAGCAACGTGACGGTTACTTCGTGCTGGCGAAAATCAGCGCAGTCAGACGGAAGCGGGAAGGAAGGTAGAGAGATCGGGAAAGAGGGCGCTAATATATAAAAGAAAGCGTAATGCAAGACGAGAAATATAACACAACCCGCCTGCATTTCTCCGAACTTCAGGACAGAGCCGCACACGGGTACGTTGTCACAAACTCGAGCGTACGACGTCTAAAAGTACCGTATATTTTTTTTCATTTTTCAACGTGACCTGAGCCACTTATCGTCTCATTACCGCGCATGCAGACCTGATTGTGTCCCTGTGTTTGAGCGGACAGCCATCCTTTTGCGACATAAGAACCAGCAAACGCGAGAAATTGTAAAAGCCAGCCACATCAGAAAAGCTGGTTCCGAACGTATCAGTCATCCCTCTATCGCCCTACTTAATTGAGAAGTCGCATATTTAGACGCACATTGAGCGCTATTTCGGTGCTTCTTCTGGGAATGCGTGTTGGGGGTGGGAGGGGGGTCTTAATCCATGTATGATGCGGTTATCTTTGCTGATTTTTCGCCTTTCGTGCGCCTCAAAGTTTGTTTTGTGGTTTTGTTGTTACGGTTTTTTAGTATTTTCGGCTGAGTGCGCCGAGAACTGTGACGCATTGGGGGCGCGGCAATTGGGCGCTTGGGCATATAAAGCTTTGAATGGTGCAATAATAAACTAGTTGCGAGTGTGCGCTTGTGCCGTCTTCATGTGTTCTTGTCCTCGTTAATTTGCGCGCAGTTTATTTTTCGCAATGCATAATTACCAACTCGCCCAACTCGCAACCCTTTTACAGATCCTATACTCCGTAAAAATGAGTTGCCTGTCCTTTTAGGTACGGCAAAATATCGCGCAGCGCATCATTCTGCCAGGGGGCCATATCCTAATGTCAATGCACACACTATGAAAGCAGCTTGCACTTAATGCGTCACATTGTCTGCTGATAAGCATTTTAGATTCGCCCCTCTCATCATCATTCACTTCGTGGAGATGGGGGGATTTTCTTTCATAGCTTGTTGTCACTGCAGTAATTAATAGCAGAATCAGTCCTACAAATCACAGAAACGGTTCGTTTCACGTTGAAAATAATCACAGTAACACACTTTGCACCACACGGAGGAACAATCGGTTGCAGTGATGAGGCATAAGGGTAACTTGTTGTTAAAGGGTCATTGAAGACAACCAGCAAGTTGATTTCAAACGGAAGTCGGACCTCCGCATAGCCATTTCAGCATTGATTTAGTGCCAGATGCCTTAAGTGCTGAGAAATCGCTGTTCAACTGCTCATCAAACGTGACGCAAACACGACTGCAGTCGCTGTTTGCATCAGGATAAACGGGAAGCAAGTGAAGCAGCGGTGATTAATAGCAGTATACAAGCAACTGAATACAACATTTCAACATTACCACGTACCAAGCAGTTTGGTCAGTTCCGGTCAAATCGCTCATGCGTCCCCAAACTCCCCTGTCATTTGCCGTTCGAGACCACTAAGCAAAATGTTTCTCCATTGGACCTGTGATCAGTATTTACGCTTCACTGAAGAAAAACATTGGCCTTTTGAGGCCCCGCAAGTTTTGGCGTCGAACGATTTTCTCATGCGTAGCTCGCATGCTCCCTTGGAAAGCGGTACTGCCACCCTAAGTATGGACGAGTAGCACCATCCAGCGGCAGCCAAGAAAGAAGTTGTGCGCGTCAGGCCACTTAAGCCCTTCCGGTGAAAACGTGTTTTTGCTAGTTTCAACCTTATTTTAAAAAAATGCCAGGTGTAAGAGGGGTATAATAGTGTTCTCCGTGAGCTAATCTATCAACCTAGAGAGACTTGCATTTGAACTTCACTGTCATTTAAAGTTGTGCTCGAGTATATTGTGCGGAAGTAATATCTTTTTTATTGCTGCAAAAGCCACGATGGTTAATGTACTGGCACTTGGTTTTATGAAGCCTTTGCATTCCTTAAGCACTGAATCTTCGCAGGGAACCTGGCATAACAATTTTATTACTGTACCGAATTATTAAGTTCATTTACCCATAGTGTCTGTTTTGAATTTTACATGTGGGGCATTTTTTTTTCTTTTTTGCTTTTTCAGGTAGATGTTCCTTTGACTCCTTGCCTGCATTCCGCGAACGGGGAAATTAGCCTCCGCATCGATGGCCAGAGTGTCTTGACTGCATCATCTTTACTGGGAGGACTGTGTAGTCTGTTTGCATCGTTCTGGGTTTTCAACATTCAATATCCCAAGAAGGCACACAGAGCTCTAACGTTTGTGGAACATGCCTTTTTGGACCTTGCCAGCACCAAACCACGTGTGAAGGATTTAGAACTAATTAACTTTTATCGCATCAATATCTCTCACCAATATTTTATTTGTTTTCAATCCTGTAATCATTGGATAGTAGTTTAAAGAATTTCGTATTATGTTTCTGACGTTTTCTTTTTTTTTCCTGAACAGGGGACATTTGATGGGCCCTTCTGTATGCTGATAATACAGCTATCTTTTAGTGAAGCAATAATATTAACCAATAATATAACTTGAAACAATTATCTAAATAATGTTGGCAACTGGTGCCAAATGAATCAACTCAAAATTATCGGAAAAACACGAATTACTTGGCTTTTTCTTCTCACTCTGAAGAAGCTGTCGCGATACCACCCATTCTGTTCTATATCCTTGCAATTAACCCCTCAGACTGGGTCACTTTTCTTGGCGCATTTGTGTCTTTATCAAAACGCACTGGTATTTTCCGCAGCATATTTCTCGTTCTTTATATTACTCATTCATCCATAGCCACCTCATTGCTGTCTGTCTCCTACATCATTTATATCTTGTGCCTTTACCATCTACAAAATGCTCGTTACCTTTCAATATCAAATCGTTACACAGCTCTCGCTCATTTCACCACCAATTGAAAAAATGTTTTGTTGTTTTAAACCACTGCAACCATTTTTTTTCACTTTGTGTACTGAGTACTGATGCGTACTGATAAGTACTCACGCGTTCTCAATCCTCTAGTATTATATAATGATGTCACTTACCATGCCGTTGTGTTTGTGCCTATATGTTTTTCGCGTATTTCCAGTTCTTGTAGTAATATTGTTTCTACAGTTTGTTCAACTAGCACACAGATCGCTCATTTCACCACCAACTGAAAATTTTTTGTTGTTGTAAACCACTGCAACCATTTTTTTCACTTTGTGTACTGAGTGCTGATGCGTTCTGATAAGTTCTGATAAGTACTGACGCGTTCTCGATCCGCTATTATTATATAATGATTTCACTTACCATGTGGTTGTGTTTGCGCCTATCTTTGTTTTTCGCGTATTTCCAGTTCTTGTAGTAATATTAATTCTACGGTTTGTTCAAATAGCATTCTATTGCTGTCTTCCATTCCTAACTGGCGTGTTTTTAGCAATTTACCATTTTTGCTTTCTTATAGGAGGTCGCCCTAAGTTTTTATTTCGGAGCCTCCTTGTGTACACCATGTACCATGTAAACTTGTATGCGAAAGTTCGTTTGAAATAAACCTGAAACCGAGAAAAACCGTGTGAAATCAGTACTCCCGCAGGGAACTAGAAACTCTCCCTTGTGGCCTTGAAAAAACTCCTTTCGGAAGGCCTACAAAACCGCCCCAACTTTGCAAAACTCCATTCAAAAGAAATATATGCTTCCCTTGAACCTCCTAAAAACTCCCCTCGCGAGGCCTACAAAACGTAAAACTCCATGCAAAAGAACTAAATGCTTCCCTTGAACCTCCTCAAAACGCCCCTAAAATAACATAAGTACTTCCCAAGGGAGCCATAATAGGCTCCTATTCAACCGCCTAAAAAGTCCATAAACATCACTTAAAAACGCCTTGAGGAAGTAAAGAATACTCCATTTTGATCTCCTTAAATTCTCCCTAACATTTCTTAACACTCCCTAACTACCTCCTTTCTATCCCCTAAAAACACCCTGTTTTGAGGAGGTAAACAAAACCTCCCTGTTCCATGTAGTAAAAAAACTCCTACAAGGAGGATCACTAGAGGACAGGCGAAAAAGAACCTCTAGGGAGTATATGGGTGGAACAAAAGTTTAGAGTGCAGGATCTGGCTCATTTTTGATGCGAACTACGATCTGCCTACATTTTTGCACGGCGTTAGCTCACCTATTTTCGTGCGACTTCTGTTCTAGGGGAAAGTTGCCGAATTCTTCTTGTACTGCAGTTTTATCTCAGTTAGTTTCGGTTTTGGATTTGGCTCGTTGCGAAAAAAAAACGCCTCCCTTGTGGATATTTGCGGATCCCGTTCAGAGTGTGATTCTTCGCGAGCAGCTCCGCTCGTGGACGGCGGACGATCAAGTTCCTAGGCCGAGGATTAGGAGACGTTCTCCATATTTTTCGAGGTGGGGAGTGTGGCAGCCGTGTCCCAAGGGTCACGGTAGGCAAGTTCGCCCGCTTTTTGTGGTGGTCTCGATCTTTTTTAGAGCTTCGGGTGCAGCTGTCGATGTAAATTAGGACTGCCAATGTAAACATGGCCCATCCCTATTTTGTTTTAACAGCGGAGCTGTTCAATCTTCTAGATCCACCGTACAGCGTTACAAGAAAAAATACAAAGAAAAATTACCGAGCGCACACGAGGAGCACCCGGCTTCAGCCAGCTATACCTCCTAGAACACTCTGCCCAGCGTTCGCGGCTAGATCTCCCTGGTGCTGTTTTCTAGCCAGTTACGTGCGTTTGCGTCTGAAGTGGGAAGCACAGAAAAGCTCGCTCTAGAGACGCCCATTTCGCGAAACCGGTGGCCGCGGGTTCTAACGCATCCTAACGCGGACAACTGTAGGACAGATGTGGAAGCCTGCGGACAAAACTATCCGCGCGGGCCTGCCAGTAAGGCAGAACTTTCCCCGGAAAGTTTGGCAATCCACGTGAGGTGCAACTGCCGGTCTTCAGCGGAGGGACAGGTGCTGCCAGCTCACCTGTTTTTCCAGCCTTGCACCACTAGTGCAGGCTGCGCGAATTTTTTTACTAGGCTTTCCATTGCTGCTGGGAGATGGCCTCTATGATTTCTTGAAAGTGTTATAAAACCTAATTTTTTTTTGACAATGTAAAACTCTTTATTTTTCATAACCAAAGACTAAGGGTACGGGGACAAAAGGCACACATAAGTACCTGACTGGGTCCCTTGCTCCCTTTGAGACATCAGCAGCAGCACAAAGTTACAAGACGAGAAAAATAATTCAGTACAACTGGTAACCAAGCAAACAAAAAACAACAACAAATTTTCAAGCACTCGCAGCACTTCGCGTAACAGTGTGAGCAGAACACAACATATCATCACACAATAACATATATATATATAAACTTACAAAGAACCGAAATTCAAAGGGAATTATTTATACAAAAAAGAGAGGTACATATACAACACAGGATGCCAATAGCTAAATTTACTTATAAAATAAGTCAAAATAGAGATCTTGCAAAACAGTATTCTCGTAATATTCGCTTAAGGAAATTTGGAGGACATGTTTCGATAATATCACCGATATCTGCATTATCATTTAGGAATTTAGGAATGAGATTGTGCATGGTCTTTAAGCCATAGTTTGTTCTAATACGGGGTAACCTGTAGTTTATTTTTCTGAATTGAAAACTATCATTCATTGATAGATATGTTTGTTAAAATTCATGACGATTTATGCGCATTTCCTTGTAGACATATAATGCTAAGTTGTACAGGGCCGTCCACGCTAGGTGCGAACACGGCGCAGCGTGGCCGTGCTCCGCGGTGCGCCAGCGCACAAGGCGCGGCCCCGCATCGAAGCTCAGCGCCGCAGGCGCACAGGGGCTTGGAGGCGGGGCTTCGTGTCGTCTGCAATCGCGCGGGAGCGCGCCGTGCTTGCTTTGCTGTGAAGCTCGCCTAACTCTTGGCATGCTTGTAGCGTCTTAGCGCGCCGCGACGCGTTGCGGGAAAGCGCACTTCGCTCACTGCGGCGCCTTTGTAGTTTCTGCGTAAGACGACTGAGCACTTCCCTTTTTCCGTGCCACCATGCCAGTTCAATGCATATATTGTTACAAACATTTCTGGACTGGTTTGGTTTATTTAATGAAGAGGAGAGCTGCGAATAATTTTGACCACCAGGATTTATTTAACGTGCACTGGCATTATGCAGCACATGAGGGTCCGGGCATTTCGCGTCCATGGAATTTTGGCAACATGCGGCTGGGTTTCCATCCCGCGACATTGGTCTCGATATCTGTCGGCTTGTTTAACAGCGGTGCTGTTGTTGAAGGCCGTAAATGTGTGCGGTGTGCGGCGTCATCAGAAAACTTCGGGTCATGGTTACTCCCGCAGTTTACCGCTCATGTGAGCCCGCGCCTCACGACGAGCGCTTGGAGAAGCCCAGGCTTGCGCGTGGCGCTCGCAAAATAAATACCAAGGAAACAGTTCACGTGCGTCTGCACCTCAACGGGGGGAGAGGGGGACAATACAGCTTTTTCTACAGACGCCCAGTTCGCGAATGCGGTTGCCGCCGGTTTTAGCGCGTCCTGACGCATTCCACTTTGGGCGAAATGTGCAAACCTGCCGACAAAACGTACCGGGCCCGCCAGTCATGCATGAGGAAGAAGATGGATATGACGATGACTGCTACTACCGAAGTGGAAAGCGGCGACAAGCCATGAAATCAGAGATTTCAAAGCTAATGCAATGTTTGGTGGTGTGTCTTTCAGTGCTTACATAGAAAGAAATCCTTCAGCTTCGCTATGGATCAAGCCTTGTGTAACCTTGGGCAAGCTTTCTCAATTTTTTTACAAGATCATCGCCCATTGTCGAGATAGTTCAAGCAGCCGCCCAGCAAGCGGGTCTCACGCATCCAGCACGATCATCCTACTCTCCGGCAGAGTCTTGGGCTGGTCCCACTGTAGCCTGCTGCGTTATAGTTCATATATCATTAGTTGCGAAGCATATACCTGGCTAATTTTTGAGACACAGGGGCCCTACCTACCCTTTCTTGCCACCTGCTACGTAGCCTTTTTTCTGTTCTGAATCGTACTTCCCCGCAATGGACCTATGTGAGTAATGAAGCTCTGGTCACTAGTTCCATGCCCCACCGTTGTGTAACAGCTTCTCCGTTCTTGCGGTCCATCACTTCTGCGTCCTTCTCTTTACCATCCCAAAACGCATGGCCTATCAACGCCACGAACAGAAAAATGACGAGTATGTTCAATATATCTTCAATCCAATTGTTACACCTTACTGTAGTTCATCCTCTTTCCATTCCGGTACTGCACGACACGAAACGACTGCTTTAAATCAATCCTTCTTTATGCTCAACCTACGCTCAATCTTAGCCACTATGCTTCAAATTTCCGGTGTGCCTCCCCCTCCCCCCCCCTCCCCCTCCGGAAGAAGCCTGTCGCATCGCCCGCCTTCGCGTTCTCGCTTCCCTAGATCACTGTAAAGCGCGCTATGGCGGCTTCTGCTATCACGGGTATGGCAGTGTCTAATCTACTGGCGGGTTGAAAATGATTTCTGAGCTAACTCTAGGCTTTGTCGAAGGGAAGTATGGTCCCATTCTTTGTGAACGCTGAAGCCACCCAACTTTTAAACACGCGGTATTTTTATCGCCTGACGCAACGTCACCCTATGAGCATTTCAGTTAAGGATTGCGCTTTTTTATTTCTTCTTGTTTCCTACATTCGTTCGGTAATAAAGCGGCTGCAACCTAGCCCCCCACTTTTCCACGAACGTTCGGGGGGACAGCGATGTCTCGTGTTCCAGATGACCAAAGAAGAAAAATTGTGGATCTCAGCTTGCAAGCCTACACTCAGACGCACATATCCGAAATAACGAATCGGCCGCTTTCAACAGTAAACCGGATAGTCCAAGCGTACCGGAAAGAGCGGCTAAAAAGGATGCGCCCCGTAAAGCCCCCCCCCCTTCCTTCTTTCCCGAAAGTGACAACAGAAGACGAGGACATGGCCATTGTCGCTGCAGCTGTGGATTGTCCAACTGTAACTGTTCGCGAAATCAAGAACAGTGCAGGGCTCGAAGGTGCGTCCGACACAACAGTGAAGCGTCGTCTGTACGAGGCTGGCCTCAAATTTAGAACGGCGGTTCAGAAGCCCATTGTTAGTGAGGCTAATAAGCAAAAGCGCCTCGAATTTGATCGGGAGCACCAGCAATGGACCGAGGACCACTGGTGGAAGGTCGTCTTTACAGACGAATGTACATTTACGACAAGGTGGGACCAGCGGCAGTGAGTCTGGCGTCCCCAAAACTGCCGGTAAGCACAAATTACAGAAGCTTTCGTATCCTAGAAAGTATCAACTTGCATTTTGCCCTTAGTTTTTGGCTGTCCACATGCATATTCAAGTTTATGTGAAAAAATAGGAATTCCATTCTCACGGCACTTTACCACCGACTTCGAGGTTGCTACAATGCATATAACATGCGTGCGAGGTAGTAAATCGAGTAGGTCCCTGAAGCCAGAGTTGCATCACTACAATGCGCCTGTCACTTAAATCAGTGCCTCTGAAATATGTCTAACTTACCGCAGTAACCGCATTCATATGACATTTTAGGAGAATAATAATATTATTAATAATAATAATAATATTGTTTGAACGTACCAAAACTGCACGTGGGGGAAAAGACCTGATAGAATGGGATGAAATTATAATTTACGTTGTGCTTATCAGGCTAAACATTTTAAACACAGCATTGAGAAGACAAATATGATCATCGGGGCGTGGCGCCAGTACAACAATTTGAGTTTAGCCAAGTTCAGATCATAAGTCCTGTGGAATGTACTGTTTCTTAAAAAATCGCAGCTAGAAATGCGATTTACGCACGCTGTGGCAAACGTAGAGATTATGTTTTGCCAAAATCTGGGATTATGTAATAAGCTCCAAAACACATGAACACAGAAAAGAGAGACCGTGTTTTGCATATTTTACATAACTGCGTTTAAAGAAAATTAGTTCTTCCCCGTTCATATACATCATAGAAAGGTAAAAGTAATCCCGTTTAATACTTGTTTTTTGTAGCCAATCGTTCCATTTGCATTTTATACTGATGCCAACGAAATATTTTGATTTTTTTAGGTATATGCCGGAGTACATGCAGCAAGTCGCAGTCAGTCGTCGCTGTGCAGTGAGTGTTTGGGGAGTCGTGACAGGAGAAAGTCTGGGACCCCTCGTGAGGATCGAGAACCGCTTTAATGCGGATTCGTATTGCGCCGTCCTCGACCATGTGCTGCTCCCATACCTCATTCGAGAACCGTTTCCGGAAGAGGACTTCATCCTGCAGCACGATAACTCTCCAATACACAAGTCAAAGAAAGTTGCTGCGTTGCTGGAGAGTCGCGAAGTGGCAGTCCTCGAATGGCCTCCACAGTCGCCTGACCTCCATGTAATTGAAAATGTCTGGGGCAACATGAAGGCTGCTCTGGCCCACCGGCAACTCCGTTCCCTCCCAGCCGACGCGCTGTGGGCTATTGTCCAGGAGGAATGGGAGCGGCTGAGATCTAACAGCAACTACTGAACAAAATGGAGGCTGTCCTGAATGGTGGGGGGGAGCCGACCCGCTCATGAGGAGCGGGTGCTTCCGGAAGCTCACGCCACACGCGAAAGACGTCGCACCAGTAAAGCCTTAGTAACCTCAGCAGAAATAAAAGTTTTATTGCTAGTTGGCAGCTGTTCTTGTGGTTCTTTACGGTTGTTTCCTGTGTTTTGCGCTAAATATCAACTGACACGAGATAGATCTGTGCTGGCGGAAAAACCTCAGCGGAGACCATGAGATTTAGCCAGCCATTATAAGGCTGTTCAGCACTATGCTTATAGCTTAGTCGTACAGCCTGCTTGATAATGCAAGCAATGCCTTAAATATACACAAACACGCGCATTTGTATATTTACGACAATCGTCGATTTCGATGAGTTCATTGGGCCCATTCGAAGTCGCGTCGAGCCACCCGCGAGCGCTTCCGAGCTCCACTGAGCATGTAAGCACTCCGACAAAAAAAAAAAAGTGAGGCAGACGCCATATCTAGGTAAACATGGCCATCTGCTTTAGAGAGCACATTAAGAAACTAAAGCTTTGCTCCGTGCCCCTATTAGTTCCAGAATGTCGTCAAGACCCTAAAATGCCCCACAGCTGCAGCTCACTGATTATGGTGCTTGGCTGTACAAGCGGGGAGATCCATGTTCAATCCCGGTAGCAGGTGCAGCGTTTCAATACAGGCGAAGTGCAAGAACGCGTGTTTCCTGAGCTATATCACTGCGGAGCTGCGGGTGATTATCCGGAGTGCTACTCTACAGCGTCTCATAGCCAGAGTCGTTTTGCGGCATTAAACCCTATAATCCCAAACAAACCATTCCTGAACTGTTTGTAACAATACATGCATTGAACTGGGATGGTGGCACGGAAAAAAGGAAGCGCTCAGTTGTCTTACGCAGAAACTGCAAATGCGCCGCAGTGAGCGAAGTGCGCTTTCCCGCAACGCTTCGCTGCGCGCTAAGACGCTACAGCATGCCGAGAGTTGGGCGAGCTTCACAGCAAAGCAAACACGGCGCGCTCCCGCGCTAGCAGACGATACTAGTTCACTCTAACGATACGAAGCCCCGCCTCCAAGCCCCTGTGCGCCTGCACCGCTGAGCTTCGATGCGCTGCCGCGGCTTGTGCGCTGGCGCTGCGCGGAGCACGACCACGCTGCGCCGTGTTCGCACCTAGCGTGGACGGCGCTGTACATATGTAGCTGTTGTATATTCAGTATTTCATGTGCTTCTCTGAACTGTCTGGTACTGTGTCGGGTACATAGATTTTCTAGAGCCCGAATAGCTTTTTTCTGCGTTATAGTTACCTTTAAAATATTAGAACTATTTGTTAAGCCCTAGACTAAAAGGCAGTAATTTAATTGTGATTGGAACATTGCATAATACACAGTTAGTCTGAAACTCCTAAGAATTTTATCACGGAGTTTCCATAGTGCGCCAGTAACCTTAGATAGCTTCATTAATAGTTGATTAGTATGCTCGTTCCACGTAAGAAATTTATCAAAATATACGCCAAGAAATTCGATACTGTTCACAGATTTAATACCTTCATTTGAAAAATAAAGTTCAGGATTCTTATCTGAAGGAGTGTTTCTAGCTCTGAAAATTACGCACTTGGTTTTTTTTTGTATTTAGCTCCAGATAATTTGTCAATTGCTAAGCGGAGAGTTCCTTAAGCCAATCGTTCGCTACTATTTCAAGATCTCCCATGTTATCCCCAGTAAAAACACGTTAGTGTCGTCTGCATACAGCATAATATCTTGCGTTTGCGGTATATTGCATATGTCATTTATAGATATTAAAAAAGCAGAGGTCCCAATATGGAACCTTGTGGGACACCTTTCGGGATATTTTGATATTGTGATGCATATTCACCGAGCATTACATACTGTTTACGATTACTAAGATAACTTTCAATGAGGCTCTGCCTATTTCTCCTTATTCCATAGCTGTCTAACTTTTCCAATAATATAGGGTGATTTACGGAATCAAATGCCTTTTCTATATCAAGGAATATTCCAATTGTGCAAAGCTTTTTTTTGATGTTTTCAATAAGCTTTTTCTTTATTGTAAGTAGGGCCAGTTCCGTTGAATTTCCCTTTACAAAGCCGAATTGTTTTGGTGTAATTATTTCTAAGCGGTTTACATAATCGGTGAACCTTTTAAGAACTAATGATTCGAAAACCTTTGAAAAAATGCTTAAGACGGAAATTGGCCGGTAGTTGCTGAAATCATTTTTTGCCCCACCCTTGTGCACTACGGTTACCCGACCAATTTTAAGCTCACTGGGATATAGACCATCGTGAAACACACGATTGCATACTTGAGCCAAAGGTAGTGCTATGAAGGGAGCGATTAACTTGATTGGCCACGCTTTTATACCATCTGGGCCAGCAGCACTGCTAGTTTTCAATGAAAGGATAGTAGTCAGAATTTCAGGCTCATCAGTTGGGGAAATGAAAATTGTACCTGACGAACCCGGTTTTAGATATTTGATTGGGTCAGGAGCTACTAGGCAAGATTTTTTCCGACTTCTAACGCAAGAGATGAAATGCTCATTCAAGCGCTCACACAGTTCAGTTCCGGAGACACGCTCACCATTTATATCTAAAAAATCTGGAAAAACGTGACTCGGTTTTTTATTGACCAACTCATTGAAGACTCTCCAAAATTTATGTGCTTGATCAACTTGTTCAAACTTACGCCGGTTGTACATATCACTGGCTCTTCTTATTTCGGCATTTACTTTATTACGAAGAGCTCAAAATTCCTTAAATTTGGTATCATCTCTGAGCTTCAGACAAAGCTGAAATAAACGATTTCTTTCTTGAATTTTCTTACAAAGTGTGGCACATATCCAAGGCTTTCTCGCTTGTGTTTCTGCAGAGAATACTCCGGAAAAGCCTTATAGTATATGTCTTTAATTTTACTATAGAACGTTGTGAAGCTTGCACTCAAACTCTCCTCGTTCAATACATCGGACCAATCTGCCTGTCTCATTTCATTTCATTGCATTTTATTACCTTAAAGGTCCCCGGAGGGACATTACATAAGGGGTGGGGTTACACAAAAACATACAAAAAAGCCATGAATTAGTTTGAAAAATGGCTTGTGACGCTATGCATAAATGTTGATGGACAGGTGATTGCTGCAATATGGTGGGGGAGGTCATTCCAGTCTTTTGCTGCACGAAGAAAAAATGAGGCAGCAAAAGTAACGGTGCGGGAACGTTGACGGGTAACTTGAAAGATATGGCCAATGCGATGTGATCTGCGAAATGGGGGGAGATGTAAGGTTCGATTGCAAGTGGACTGTGAAAAAGTTTATGAAACAAGCAAAGGGTAGCAATGCGGCGGCGGAAAGACAGAGGGGACAGGCCAATTTCTACTTTTAAAGATGACACGCTAATGTGATTGGCATATGAGGAACGAATGAATCTAGTAGCCCGGTTTTGAAGTGATTCGAGTGCAGTGATGAGATACGCGTGTTGTGGGTTCCAAATTGACGACGCGTATTCGAGCTTGCTTCTTACGAGGGATGGATAGGCTTGACAAAACATGTTCCACAAACGCTTCTACAGAAGTATCATTTATTACCCTTGTTTTGTAAGTAGGTGCTTTCGTTCTACCAACACGAATTTCTAGAGCACAAAACACAGCCAAGTGTTCACTCACGTCCGCACAAAGCCCACCAGAAATCACTCTTCCAGTACGATAGTTCGTAAAACAAACATCAAGTAAAGTTTCGGAAGTTGCAGTGACTCTAGTAGCACAATTCACAAGATTTTGAAAATCATAACAGTACGCAGTCGAAAAAAATTGACATTGGCATTACTACGTGTTAATAGATCAATATTTACATCACCTACAAGTATCGCACATAGACTTGAAGAAGATTCATGGGCTAATGTTTTGTCCAAATAGTCAAGAAAACGCTCTACTTTGCCAGACGGGGGCCTATACATGAGCACTATACAAACGCTACAGCAGCGTATCGTGATCACTTCGAAATCACTAGTGATGCCAAAATACTCATCTATTAGGTCACATTTTAACCCAGCTTTGGCGTAAAGTGAAACACCACCACCTCGCTTTTCAGCTCTAAACAACCCAACATGGGAATATCCATCAAACAAATACACATCGCTGGCATCTGCGAACCAGGTTTCCGTAAAGCACAAAAACGACCTTCTCTGTGATGTTAAAAATTTTGGAGTTGAGGGCAATTTTCGGGGTTGCTGGTGAAGTTTTTATTTCATTTCTTCACTGTGGGTAACTTTGTGCTACGAAAGGGGGTGCAATATCCGGCTCAAGATCAATGCCTGCGTAAGTCTTGTGGTTTGTTTTCTCATTTCTGATCGTTCCTGTTTAGGCGTTCACAACGTAGGCTATAAGGCCAGAGATTTTCAGTATTTGGTCGATTGTGAGATCGGCTCTGCCGCTTTTCTGTTTGGCCATGCCGATTATTTTTACGTGACCCTTCTCTGTAATTACAGTGATGACCACTTTGCGTTTCTCAAGGGTAATTCTTATTTTAACTCGACAGTGTGGCGCCACACATAGTTGGCTGGACAGAGCTTGGCGTGGTGACGGCCGTGAGAAGTTCGAATAATAATTTTAAAATGCTAGCAAATAGATGGTACAAACTCGGTTTGATTTCTTATCAGGTGATACCTTTGTATCTTTTTGCCATTATCAATGCCTTGCTTACGTTATGAGGGCCTTGTGTTAATATTTACCCACATTGAGTTGGGGGACAAAATGTTCGCGCTGGATTCCGTTCTTCTGGGAGAAGCGCTAAGTTATGGTGGGTTGAGTTGCTGGCACAGCTGGCGACCGCGTCGCCGGAGAATGCGATTATGGGCGGGGCGTATAACAAGCTTTACTGCCACGCGGCAAATCAAAAAATCGCACTTCAAATAGGTCAGGATGTCATCCCAGAGAACCGCCACGTAAGAGTCCTCCGCGTGGTCTAACAACCCGCCGCGGTGGCGCAGTGGCTACGGCGTTGCGCTGCTGAGCCAAAGAACATCTTGGCGTTATTAACATGGTTTGAGAAGAAATTGTTCATTTAGAACTCAATTTGTATCATTGCTGCTGAGCCCGAGGAAGTGGGTTCGACTCCCGGCCGAGGCGAGGCGGCCGCTTTTCTGGTGGAGGCGAAAAGCAAAAAACGCCTTCGTGCACGAGGTTTCGGCACAAGGGCGAAATCCGGAGCATTCCACAACGGCGCGCCTCATCGCGTGCGTTGCGTCGGTGCGTTAAACCCTACAAAGAATCAATCAAGTTCTATCATTCACACAGAGAATAAACACCATCCTTGATCGTTCATGTATCGCTGATTGCATTTTTGGACTTTTTAAAAGCGTTTGATAAAGTATGTCAAAAGCTGTTACTTCACAAACTACATGACCTTAATCTTGATTCAAATCTTTTATTTTGGCTTGAATGATTTATTTTTAAGCGTTCTCAGTTAGTTTAAGCTAACAATAACGTCTCACCATGAACGGACGTCTCTTCTGGTGACCCTCAAGGATCTGTTCTGCCTCACCTGCTATTTCTTATCTACATTAACGACTGCCTTTTATGCCTTTCTTCTCGCATTAACTTGTTTACTGATGATTGCGTCCTCTTTCGTGACAAATCTAATGACAACACCCTGCTAATACTTCAGTCCGATCTTCACGGTATTTCTGTGTGGTGCAAAACATAGGTTATGAAACTTTACAGCAACAGCTGAAAGTTTTTTCGTAAATCTGTAATCTGCACTCCGTTATGTAAAGTAGATAACCCAGCTATTCCTTTTAAAACTCCGGCCTGGCCCCAGCCTTCTTTTAAAGCTCCGCCCTCTAAAAGCGGCGCGGGGCGGCTCCGATTTCCTCGGTGTTCTGTTCTTCCACTGAAATGTGTTTGCTACGTGGTTCGAGGGTGGCTCCAGTGCAGCTCACTGTAGCGAAAGGAACGCGCCTTTCTCCCGACTGTCAAACGTGACCGGCTTTGCGTGCGCACGGCAGGCGTAGTATCAGACATTGCCCCCAATTTAACGTGTCATGAGCTTGTTTCAACATCTTACGAGTGCGTTTTAGACGTTGAAGGTGTGTCATCTGTCGTCGATTGTGTTTTTGCTGTGTATGAATAAGGCTGCCGTGGAAAAATCTGGTCGTCGTGGCCGCTCCTATCGTCCCGACTAGAGCGAGCACTTCGTTCGGACCCAACCCCCCCCCCCCCCCCCTTTTGCGACTGTGACAATATTTGACTGACTGTGGCCTGAGGACTTCACTCGTTCATTGTTTTCTGCTAAGCGCTTTGCTACCGGAGCATCAATGCAAGTGACTTCGTGGCTATGACGCTACCCCACCAACGATGTGGACGCCATGGCAGCCATAGTTGGGTCGGGATTCCGTCGGTACGCCGCGCCCACGAATGGGCTAGGTGTGTGTGACTGACACGAGAACTGATATTGCACGGCCGAGTTGAACTCGTGACGCTCGTGTTGGTGGCTGCTGCGGCGTGGTTCATTGTTCACACTCGCCGTAGCAGGCATATATCTATCCCGACAGAGTATTTTTCTTTAGCGGAGGAGGAATTTCAAGCCCTTTTTGTCTCTTAAAAATACTATGCATTGGCTGCGCAGCCATCTGAGGCCCGACCCCCTTTGCGACGACTTTGAGGCGGCTTTCGCTCCATGACTACCGAAGAGCAAGTGTTGCGTGCGCTGCGGTTTTACGCGACGGACACTTTCGACGCAAGCGTTGGTAGCGACCGCTCAAGCGACCGCCTTCAGTCGACAGTCAGCCGGTGTGTGCGCAATAGGATTACTGCAGACAAGTTTTTCGCGTTTTTTAGATGGTTAGCCGGACATGGCTTCAGCAAGTTCTAGCATGCGTTTATCCGTCAGCAGCCAGAGCGTACGCTTCAGTCGCGACCACGGACGTTGTCGCGACCACTCGATGGAAAGGTTTTCATGGAGTGGCCGTGCTTCAATTATCGTCTGCTAGCAAAACTTTCTAATGTGGCGTTGCATGACCGTGCGCTTCATTTATCGTCAGTGTGGCAGACGGTTTCTTTTGAGGCGTTTCGTGTCGCACCATTCTTGAAAAAACTTTACTGGCGGGATAGTATATAATAAATGGCTTGTGTCTATTATCGGAGGCAATCTTTACGCATTTCAACGGGTTTTGTCCAGCGTCTTTGTCGTCTGGTTGGAAGCGGATCATGAAAACGTTGTGAAGGGAAGATTGAGACCGGAACAGAGCGACGCCAGGAGGGTGAAAACATAGAGTCCATAAAAAAACCAACGACTGTGGGGAGCTTCGTCGAACCAGAGCTGTGAAGAGAAAAGTGAAATAAATGAAAAAAAAATTGAAAAGCTGTGGTTGTTGCTATTCTTTTCTTCGTAAAACATGCTCAATTGGGTGAATTGCCCGCAATTGAGCGATTTGAGGAGCGAAATGGCTCGGTTTCGAAAATTCACAAAACTGTGAATTGGAAAAGTAAAAGTTGTAGAATAATGCCTGCCACATGAACATGGTGGCACATGAGAATGACAGGTGCACACCAGCCTCGCAGAACCCCGATTATAGGGAGGCTGCGCTGTCTTCTTCCTGACGAGTTCACTACGAAATGAAAGAGAAGAAACTGACGCAAACACGGTGTAGCAGAAAAGAAGCCGGTAGAATGCCAAAATTCACGCCGAAAGACAAATAAATAAAAGCAAGGAAAATACGCCAGTGCCACATATTAGTTAAGAATAATCGCAAGTACAATCATCAGTTGTTAATAAGTATCGCAAGTACAAAGGGCAACACCCTTGTCTATAACATAGGTTTCGTACTTATAGCCTTATCTTGCCTCGGCCGAAAAACATTTGAAGAAAACTATTGTGTTATTCTGAAGTCTTGGCAATATATTTTGACCTCAACGTCTTTTGTGGCAAGTTTGAGTCCGCAGTTTTGAGAGGTAACCAGTTGAAGTTGAACTCAGTGTTATAGACGAGGGTGTTGCGCACCGTACAATGTATCAATCGTTATTAAGAATCGCCAAGCTTTCGCCTTCAAATCACGTAAACAGACTGAAGTGCTTCTAGGAATTTGCGTATCTGAAAGCGGACGGAGGGTTTCGATAACACCGAGCAGCAATTACATTGAATGTCGCGCGCTTCCACCACGCGGTTTCTTTTTTTGCCAGCCGGCCTTAGTCACGGGATTGCATTGTCTGCCACCGACGGCAGAAATAGGCAGAAACTGCTTCTTAGGACGGCAAATTTCTAACCAAATACTCGTAAGAACGCCTAAAATAAAAAATAATTGAACTTTGTGGTGAAATACACATTAATGAAATACAAGCGGGATAAAGTAATGTAGTTGCGTTTGCATGCCCCCAGTAAGCCACCAGTGCAGCAGCGGAACGAGAGACAGCCGTGAAAAAAGCGCCACGCCCTAGTCGCGCCTCCTTGGAACGCGCTGCTCTGGACCTGTTACGCCACCCCAATAATCAGCAAATATCATGAATTGCATTTTAAAAGCGCTTGAATTCCGCCTCGAAATATTATCATTACGTTACGTGGCCGCTTAGCCGCTCATCTTCCCGCATGCAGTGCGATCTAGCAAAGGCAGCACCCGTAGCAACGCCGCTATGTTAAAAATAAAATGTGTCTTCGGCGATGTCAGTACCGTGCCTCAGCAATTTCAAATTTGGCGCTGATTTCCCAGCATGCAGCCATGACTGACGACGGCAGCGTCCGTGGCAACGCCGCTGCGGAAAGCAGTAACAATTGTTTCCAGCGGCGTCAAACTCCAAGCTGCGCTATTTCAAATTAGCCGCTCATTTCCCAGCAAGCAACGGGGCCTAACGACGGCAGCGCCCGTGTCAACAGCGCGACGGTAAATGGTAACAAGTGTCTGCGGCCGTGGCCTCCGCGATCGGCTGCCGGCGGCGCGCCGTTGCTCCGGCAGTCCGAATCGCCCGGAGAGAGCGTAATTGCGAAGAGGCCGTTTCGCCGTTTTCCGCCGCACCGCGGTGCGCGGAGCCGATGGTTGAAACGAAAGCCGGGTATGCTGCAACGCTACTCGAAATGGCGTTTCGTCAACTTTCGCGCTTCGTATCGCAATGAAAAGAAAGCATAGCTGATGTTATGGATGCAAAGCGACTCATAGGACCTGATAATAATGAATTTATTTTACCTACGATTGCAGCTATGCGACTTCTTTAACATCTGCCGCATGACGCCTTCGACACACGGACAATATTTCCTACTACCAATGGAAAATTTCTGGTGCTTAAATAACGTTCGGTTCGCTAAAAGGTGATTATTTTTCAGGTATTTCTTATCCAGGCTTACGTACTTTATATAATCTGCATGGTCAATGCAGTTCAGTAGAGCGCGGGGCGCAATCGCGTCATACGCACCCCGGATGGCTGTGCTCTTATCTGACCTTCGAATTACTGCCTGTTGGATGGAAGCACCTGTCATATTTTTAGGATTAACACGTTTAAAGAGTATTACTTTGAGCGATAGCCTCAAAGATATGGCAATCTGTTCTACACATCTGCGTTATGCACGTTAAAAGTTTCAATTTCAGACGCAACAAATAAAACAACTTGAAGTCAGATGCACCCCGATTTCATTCTATTCTGAGACGTATTTTGGTGACGACAGGCAAGCCCAATTTTCCCTATTTTGGACCCAAGACTAAAGACATTTAAATGTTCAATTACTGATATCGAAGCCCATTCATGTGTAAAGCAATGATGGCCGGCTTGATGTTTGCTTTGGACATGTACACACTGCAGCTGTTTTCAGATGCCCGTTCTCCCACACGAAAATATGCGAGACTTGTCCGTATAAAAAAAAAAAAAGTGGCGACAACAGTGTTTGCAAAATCATTTTAGTGTGACAGCGCTCAACCTGCATAAAACTCCTCGTAAGATTGGGGGGCAACCGAATGCTTGTAATGCTGCTTTCTTTAGATAGTGACAGTGTGTCTTTCGTTGAGAGAAAACTGCATAAAGACGGAATAACACCATCGTAAACGGCGGCTAATTGTTAGCTGAGTTGCACGCCGCAAAAAGCGAACATAAATTAAAATCTTGGAAATAATAAAAAAGACATGTGTGTAAGAATATAATCAATAGGCTGCATAACAGGCGTTTCTTGGACGAGGTATCAAGCAAAAATATACAAATGTTCAACTTCTAAATATAACTGGCAAAATCAAACACGGCGCCAATATAAAAATGCAACCACTGCGCTCGATTGTTGTCCATCACCCAACCTATGCGGAAATAAAAATATAACTGCTGTTCCAACAAGCAAGCACCCGATAATTCTGTATCCGAGAAGTTTTCGCACCCAAATATCCGCGCACCTGAATGTCCGCACGGAAATGTCCCGCACCGATCAAGCGCAGCAATCACAGCGCGATTAACTTTTCAGTGCTGTTCCTCGAAGCTTCTGAGACAAGCGGACTTCATCACCCGGTAGTTTGGTTTGTCAGCTCAACAAAAAAAAAAGCTGCAACACAGTTACGCGAATTCCGGCCGTGAAAACACGCAGCAACTCAGGCCCCACAAAGCCGGCCAGTGGAGTCGGTGCAAGCTGCCGATGATGATGATGATGATGATTAGTGGCTTTCCCTTTGAATCGGGGCGTCGGTTGTCAGCAACCGACTTGCCTGTTTTATTACGTTTACATGCCCTACTCCCAGGTTAACCTATAGATTTGCTTCCTCCCTCCCATCTCTCCCTCTTTTCTGTTTTAAACTCATCGCCCCCACCCCCCTTTTTTCTCCCCTCGCTGTTCTAAATTCTCGTCCGCATGATTACTCCACCTGCGTACCCATCCCTTCCCTGCTTTTCCTCCACCACCACTCCAGTCGCCTCTTCGTCACCTCTATGGCCTTGAAGTTGAGGTTCCCCCTCGCCCCAAATCCCAAGGCCTCCGCCAGCGTCGTTTCCCCCTCACCCCGCGGTGGCCGTACCTCTGTGCAGCTCCTGACAATATGGTCTATAGTTTCCCGATCACTGCCGCAGCATGCACACGTTTCATCCCGCTGCCTGTAGCTACCCGTGTATGCCCGGGTTCTCAGGCACCCTGCCCGTGCCTCGGAGAGCAACGGCCGAACCAGGCCCCGCACGGGGCACCTTGAGTAATCTTGGTGACGGTACTGGCGATACCGCGGACCCCGAGCCCCCAAACATACGCTGGATCCAACCGTGGCAATGTGTTTATAGGTGGAGGGTTAGAAACCATGAACGGTGGCCGTCGGAGCCTTGGTCAAGCTCCGGCCGATGGGCTCCCTGCCTGTCTACCAGGCAGGGAGCTCCGGGACCTCTTTGACTACCAGGGTAAGGTCAAAGGAGAAAGTACCCCAGTCTCCCTGCTTTTATACTATGCTCTATGGCATTTTCAAACCCCCCCCCCCAAACGTGATCGGTCCCTGAAAAGGGGCCGCACCGAAGTATCTTTTCCCCAATTGCCATCTTTAACATTTCCTGAACCGGATAATTTCTCTCGATTTCTTGTGATGGAATCGCTCAATCCAACCCACCCTCTAGCATCTCAGTCAGTCTTCTTGATCGCCAAGTATCTTGAAGCCATAGTAGGAAAATCATATAAGTGCAAAAAACAAAGGTCTGGTGAACTCCTCATCGAAATAAATGACAAGCAGCAGTCCACGAAGCTTCTAGCTCAGACTAGACTGGCTGATCTAGACATCAGGGTCACACCCCATCGGAGCCTCAACAGCTCCCAGGGTGTGATATCCGAGACAGATCTTTTGAACGAAACGGATGCGGATCTCCTTGCCGGCTTGAAGGATCAGGGCGTCACTGCCGTGAGACGCATCACTATCCGCAGAGACGACAGGGAGATTCCCACCAAGCACATTATCTTGACTTTCGACCGCGCAGTTCTTCCACAACACATCAATGCAGGTTTTATCCGTTGCTCCATCCGTCCGTACATCCCGAATCCGCGGCGCTGTTTTAAGTGCCAGCGGTTCGGGCACGGTACAACCTCTTGCCGTGGCCGAACGACGTGTGCGAAATGCGCGGCGCACGATCATCCGACTGACAACTGTCCATCCGAAACCCTCACTTGTGTGAACTGCGGCGGTCCGCATGCAGCGTACTCCCGCAAGTGCGAAAAATTTCAAATGGAAAAAAAGATAATTAACATCAAGGTCACGGAGAACATCACCTTACCAGAGGCGCGAAAGAGGTTCGCCTCTTTCCCTCTGGGGAGGTACGCCGACGCGGCTCGCCGGGGGGCGGAGCGGCGTCTGGTGTCCACAGGGACCCAGTTCAGCGAGTCTGACCTGGTCCCTGCCCCGCCCCCCCCTGGGTTGCCTCTGGCAGCCCAACCCGCGACCACGCCGCTTGCTGAAGCAGCAGCGGTTGTGGTGGAAACGTCTTCCGTCGGGACCGGTGCCGCTCCCGCCTCTGCCTCCCCGTCCTCCAGTGCGTTGGAGGGTACCGAGGTGATGGACACCACGGGCCCCGCACCGGTTCCCACCGCCATCGCACCGCCCATGCCACCTCTGGCGCCCCGGACGCCCTCGGCGGTGGCGGCTCAAACGAAGGGCTCCCGAGGGGGGGCCAAGTCCGGGGGGCCTGGTCCGTCGGGCACCCCTCGGACATCTGACGACGACATGGATGTCGGGCCGTTCCTGCTTGCAACACAGCGCAAGGAACGCGTCCCGACGCCAAAGCCTCCCGACAAGCCAAAAAAGGCGAGAGTCACAGCCCCGAAAGACGACACATAAACAAACACACACACTCCAGTAGCTCTCACACTAAATAATGGGAAGAGAAAACATAATTCAATGGAACTGTAGAGGCCTTCTTAAAAATCTTGACGATGTATACGAACTACTGCATGCTAATCAGCCAAGTGTAATGTGTGTTCAGGAAACACATTTGAATTCCAAGCACACAAATTTCTTGAATAGTTACATGGTCTTCAGAAAGGACAGGGATGGCTGCACACACTCTTCTGGTGGTGTGGCCATAATTGCCCGGAAATCCTTAGCCTGCCACCCTGTCACTCTGAACACTATCCTTGAGGCTGTAGCAATACGCTTGATAATATTTAATAGGTTGATAACGGTATGCTCCATATACCTTCCTCCTGATGTTTCACTTTCGAGCTCTGACGTCGAGGCGCTGGTTGACCAGCTGCCCGAACCGTACATTCTAACAGGCGACCTTAATGCTCCCAATTCTCTTTGGGGCTCTTCTCGTACGGATGCCCGGGGTCGCCTGATAGAGAGGTTTCTTACATCCTCTGGAGCATGCCTTTTCAACAATAAACAGCCTACATATCATAACATAGGACACAACACATACTCATGTCTTGACTTGGCTATTGGCTCCGCAGTTCTCTTTCCTCTTCTCGAGTGGGGTGTGGGAACTGACCCGTATGGCAGTGATCACTTCCCCACCTCACTTACATACATAGGTAAAGGCCCATGCAGTCCATCTTCCCATAATAGGTTCAATGAAACACGAGCTAACTGGAATACATTTACCGAGACATCCAAACTACACCACACATCCATAGGACACCTACACGTTGAGGAAGCAGCCCAACTCGTCACGGCGCACATAGTCGACGCCGCCGAAAAGTCCATGCCCCAGGCCTCCAGTGCGTCCCATAACCCAAGGAGGCCCTGGTGGAACGAGGACTGCAGGCGGGCGCGAGAGGCCCAGAACAAGGCGTGGGGTGTCCTTCGCCGGTACCCCACGTCAGATAACCTCATTTCTTTTAAACGGGCAAAGGCTTTTGGGAAGCGAGTGCGTCGTGAGGCGAAAAGGGAGAGTTGGCGCACCTTCCTCACTTCCATCAACTCATACACTGATACACACAAAGTCTGGACACGAATACGAAAACTAAAAGGACAACCGACACACAGCCTGCCCCTGGTTAGTGCAACAGGGGACACACTGGAAGACCAGGCTAACACACTCGCACAACACTTCCAACACGTGTCCAGCTCAGCACACTACACTAATACTTTCATGCAACACAAAACATCTGCAGAAAAGAAGCCCTTACGAGACAAGAACAAGTCGAATTCTGCTTACAACTCTCTATTCACACTTCATGAGCTGAAGGTTGCTCTTTCCACTTGTACGCCCTCAGCTCCAGGGGCAGACAGCATTACATACACCATGATACAACACCTACACGCAGACACACTTGAGACACTCCTACACCTCTACAACAGAATATGGCTTTCGGGGCAGCTTCCAAGGTCTTGGAAGGAGGCCATAGTTGTGGCCTTTCTGAAGGAAGGGAAGGACCCTTCCTCTCCCGCAAGTTATCGTCCCATCGCCCTTACAAGCTGCCTGTGTAAGCTCCTCGAGAAGATGATAAACCGCAGGCTCGTGTACTTTCTGGAGTACAACGGTCTTCTCGAGGGCTGCCAGGCGGGCTTCAGGGTGGGGCGATCTACCAATGATCAACTTGTTGCACTGGAATCCTACATAAAAGATGCATTTGTCCATAATCAGTTCTGCCTTACTGTATTTTTCGATATTGAAAAAGCTTATGATACAGCCTGGCGCTACGGCATCCTCAGGGACCTTAAGTCGTTTGGTGTCTCCGGCAACATGATGAACACTCTTTGTAGTTATTTGACCGAACGAACCTTTCGAGTTAGGGTTGGCAGTGCACTTTCCAATGTATATTTGCAGGAAAATGGTGTGCCGCAAGGTGGAGTTCTAAGCTGCACGTTGTTTATAGTTAAGATGAACTCCCTCCGAAAGGCATTGCCGCCAACCATTTCCTGTTCCATCTATGTAGACGATGTGCAAATATCTTTTAAATCCTGTAACCTGTCAATATGCGAACGTCAAGTACAGCTCGGTGTTAAGAAACTTGCTGGCTGGGCAGACCTTAACGGGTTTAAACTAAACCCGGCCAAAAGTACTTGTGTTGTGTTTTCCCGCAAGCGCGGGATTAACGCGGACCCTGAGATTACGCTTAACCGTGCACCTATTCCTGTTAAACGGGAGCACAAGTTTTTAGGTGTCATATTTGACGAAAAGCTCACGTTCATTGCACACATCAAAGCACTTAAACATAAATGCCTCAAAACACTAAACATTCTCAAGGTCCTCTCCCACCAATCCTATGGTGCAGACAAAGAACTGCTTCTCCGGGTCTTTACCGCGTTAGTCGGGTCTCGATTAGACTACGGCAGTGTCGTGTATGGGTCGGCATCTAAAACAACCCTAAAAAGTCTTGATCCAGTACTCCACTTGGGTCTGCGCCTTGCGTCGGGTGCCTTCCGCACTAGCCCGGCCCAGAGTTTATATGTTGAATGTAATAAGTGGTGCCTTGAGTACCAACGGACGTATGTGGACTTTCTCTACGCTTTTAAAATTTCATCTTTGAATAACCATCCTTTTAAACCTGTTTTTAATGATACATCCACATCGCCACTGTTTGTAAATCGCCCGTCTGTTCCTTTGCCGTTCTCACTTAGAGTGAGACAGGAAGCTTCAAATTTCGACATCTCCTTTTTAGACATCTATACATCTTCTTTTACTGACGTCTTGCCACCCTGGAAGCTTCAACCTGTGTGTTGTGACTTGTCCTTCGTGAAAATTGATAAAACCAGGGTACCACAAACTGCTATTGTGCAGCACTTCTTGTCCCTGCAGTCTAAGTATGAATGTGCAGAGTTTTACAGTGACGCATCAAAAACTGCCCTTACTGTGTCGTGTGCGGCGCACGGACCCGATTTTAGAGTCTCTAAGACCCTGAACTCGAAGACCAGCATTTTCACGGCGGAAGCCCATGGAGTTTTGCTTGTTTTAAATCACATAGTGCAACATGAAATACCCAAGTCTATCATTTTCACAGATTCACTGAGTGTTGTGCATGCATTGTCATCCAACAAGTCTTCTAAAAACCATATTATTAATGTAGTGTATAAAACCATTATGTCAGCGTATGCATTAAATCTCGAGGTGATCATGTGTTGGGTTCCAGGCCACTCTGGGATTGCGGGAAATGAGACCGCCGATCAGATGGCCGCTGCTGCTGCACATACAAATACACCGGACATAGCAACAGTACCCTACACTGACCTCAAGCCACACATCAGACAACACCTTCGCGAAACATGGCAAGCACTCTGGAATGAACAGACAGACAACAAACTACACATAATAAAGCCACTCTTGGGACCATACACGACTGACACACACAACAGACACGCTGAAGTTGCCCTTGCTAGGTTACGGATAGGCCACACTCATATAACACACTCCCACCTGCTCACAGGATCTCCAAGACCTCTGTGCAGCAGGTGCGGAGAGGCCCTAACCGTGATCCACATCCTCATACAATGTAAGGCACTCGACATTACACGACGCAAACACTTCCCACAACTACACACACGACATATTCCACCACACCCGTCATACTTCTTAGGAGATGATGCCATGTTTTCTGTTCAGCGCACCGTTAAGTTTCTATCAGAAGTTCACTTTTTACAACTCATCTCATACCACTCATAGTTTTACCCCTGGTCCTATACACCAGCCACCTTATTTATCTTTTAACCACTCTTGTTCTTCACCTTGGCCCTTTACACCAGCCGTGTTCATAGTCTTTTAACTGATTTTATTTCGCATTCTCTCCTCATCAAATAACTGTGTTTGGCGCTCTTTGCCCATGTCGGCCTTGCGCCAATAAAATCAAACCATCATCATCATCAACGGCCGAACCATCCGAACCATCGGCTAACACCGCCACCTCGCGGCGCGTTGCGGAGTTAGCCAAATTACATGTTTTTGCTGGGGGACGCGCCGAATGGGACGGCCGGAGCAACGGCGCGCCGCCGGCAGCCGATCGCGGAGGCCGTGCTGCGGCCATGGCCTCCGAGATTACCCCGCGCGCGTTTTGCACCGGCTGTCCCAATCGGCCGGAGAGAGCGTAAGGGGGCGTGGCCACGTCTGTCGCCGCACCGCGGCGCTCGCCACCTATGCAGCAACTATTCCGCGGCAGCTTGGCGCACTCGACGAAACGCGCGTTTTCGCAGCTTGCAGTGAATTTAAGTCGAGCAGCCAGGTTTAAAATGACAAGTACAAGACAATAACCAATAACCAATAATTGAATGGCTCCATTTACGCTATTTCAAAGATATTAAACTTGCTATCGTGCCAATTATACACTTCTATGCAAAAGAAGGGGTTTAGACGGTTTGCTCCCACATTTTTATACCTGTTTCCGTGTTTTGTTCATAGCTTTTTTTATTTAAGTCTTTCTTATTCGGAAAAGATGTGTAAATGCGCTTTTTTATTTTGTAAGGCAGCCTTTATAATTTATTTTATATTTTTAGTTCTTTTAAGATGCTGTAAAAACAATTATCTCCATTCACGCTATTATAACGATTACTTAAACGTGTTAACTGCGCCAGTTACACATTTTTCCGCAAATGCGCAGGGCGTTACACTTTGTTTCGTTTTCATGAATTATTATTTGTGTTTCCGTCGTTTATTTTTTTAGGGCTTTTATTCTTGCCTTCGCTTTGCGCAAGAGGTGTATAGAACTCATATTTTTTAATTCGTAAGTTTGCCCTTATCTTTCCATTTCTAGGGTTTGTACTTCTTGTTTTTAATATTCCGTTCTGTAAATTACCTCTATTCGCGCCATTATAACAATTAAATCTGTTAACTCCGATAATTATGTATTTCTGTGCAAATAAAGCACGGCGTTACAAGGTACGTCTGTTCGCGCTATTTCTTTTTATTCACGCTTTTGGCAGTATTTTCGCTGCTACTTTACTTTTGTCTTTGTTTTGTCGAAGAGCTGCGTAAAATTTATATTTTCGAATTTGTTAATATTACTTCAATATTTCGTATTTTTCTACTTTCTGTACTTTTTGTTTTTTTCTAAATTACGTTCAACTAATTATCTTTATCTACGCTTTGTAGCGATAAATTGTATTAACTCCGCGAATTTGCATTTCTGTTGGAATGCAGGGCTGCACTATTGGTGCCGTACGTGGGGCACTTAGCGGTTGTGTACGTTCTACCTAGGAACAGCCAACAACGATACGCCTTTCTTTTTCTAAATGTGATTGTATGTCTCATCGCATAAATCGTATATTACAGTTAAATGTTGGCTTCCGCTTCGCGGAAAAGCGCAAGGGAGGGGTGGCGGGGTCCCTTTATGCACCAATAGAGATCGGGAGGGTCGGACTGCAAGGGCGCAGGCC
Source organism: Haemaphysalis longicornis (assembly GCF_048455015.1). Lineage (NCBI taxonomy): Eukaryota > Metazoa > Arthropoda > Arachnida > Ixodida > Ixodidae > Haemaphysalis > Haemaphysalis longicornis. The sequence goes on along the minus strand of NW_027526203.1, from coordinate 44,372,978 downwards.
TGCGCCTCGAAGGAGTCGAGTTCTCGCCTGTTCCAATGGAGGGCACATTCATTACAGGCGTTCTGTGTCAGGACCTTCGGCAGGAGCTGAGAATAAATGCGGCAAATAAACTGGCAAATACACTCGCGCCAAGACCAGAAAAAACTGCAGCGTTGATAAGCCGCGAAATGCCGAATAAAGAGCAGCCCAACATGCTGAACGATGCATTCGATGCATAGGTGCGCACAGCGCCTGGTGGAGCGGGGGGGAACCAGCACGATTACAAAATCTGGCTGGGGCGCGCGGCGATTGGGACGGCCGGAGCAAAACGCGCGCGGGGGAATCTTGGAGGCCATACTGCGGCGCTGTCAAAACCGAAGATCTGCCATTTCAATTTAGCCGCTAATTTCCCAGCATACAGTGTGGCCTAACGACAGCAGCGTCTGTGGCAACGGCGCGGCGGTAAACCGTAACACGTGTCGGCAGCTGTGTCAGAGCCTAAGCTCCGCCATTTCAAATAAGCCGCTCCTTTCCCAGCATGACGCCCGACCTAACGACGGCTGCTTTCATGGTAACCCCGCAGCGCAAAGATCACCTCCTACGCTTTGCTTCACAATAATCATAGAGTTTCTTAGTGAGTATACTAGACAGGAAACTGCGCCTGGGAATCCATGTCGTTGTGGGGGTTTATGGGAAGACCCCCCTTTCTGGCTTGGGCTTGGCTTGGCAATTGGATTCTTAAGCGGGTTTGGGGATTTGCTTTCTTCACTATGCAGTAACACATCTACGAGCTACAAGGAAGCCGAAATCCTTTTTGTTCTGCGGTAGCCGCCTTCGGTGAAACAGCCGGCAGAGCGTTATCGCACCGACATTAGTCATGCCGCAGTAGGAGGACGTATGACTGAGCGTGTAATGTTCCGCCGCGAAATTTGTAGCCGACGGAAAAAAGAAACCAAACGTACTTTGACGAAGAAAAGATACGACCGATACGGACGCCTGTATCCATCCTATCTTGTTGATGATGATGTCCTCAAAGATTTTGTCACGTACCCACAGGGGGGGATTGGCCAGGGCTTAATCGGTTTTTAAATACGGGGGGACTTCAAAATACTAAATTATTTCCGGAAAGAGGCTGTAAAAGGAAACGTAGTTATGAAAAAAACCCGAATTACCCAATAATTAGCCGCCTTCAGCAATTCAAACGACCTGAAGCAGAAAGAAAATTTTGAATGCAATTATACGTATCCCTTTTGCAAACCCCAATGTTGATGCTATCTTGTTATCGTTCGCGACTGCTAAGCGCGGACTTTTTTTTTTGTTAAACTAGCTGACGATCGGTGCACCGGTTCACCACAGAGGCGCCGTTTCCTCAGGCACGCTCAAAAAACTATCTAAACTCTTCAAACAACTTATTAATTAAAATAATGGCAAAAGTTCAACAAGGCTCCCGTTCGTGGTGCCGAAACGTCATTATTTTATTTTCTCTGGGGGTCGGCGTATTCTTTATTATGTACTTCAGTGTCATTCCCGACCAGACGGGCGTCCGTCGAAGCCTCGATTTCAATGGCAAAATTAATAAAACAAGAATCCCTGATAAGTCCCCCCCCCCCAAATATTAACATTGTTCGTAACTACCATCTTGGCCTGCAGAATAGTAGGCACAACCGTTCCGGGCAAGAACGCTGTACTTCTTTTTTCCTTAGTTTGAAAGCAGCCTATTTTATTTTACACTAACATAATTGCACACAATTTTTTGTGTTTTTGTGGCACTTTGTTTAAATTTGCGGTCACTAAATCGTTTCAATCTCAGCCAATGAGGAAACTAAGGCGGGCGCATGATCTAATGGTGGCCCATGGCGACACAGACGGCCTTGATGTGAGCCGAAGGGACGCTAGCGCCAGATTTCTCTCTAGTGTATATTGCAAGAAACTCCATGCACAATAATGGCGTGGTTGTTGTGGAGCGACGGGATAGACATCGGACTCGTAGCGCGAGAGGCCCAGGTTCGATGCCGGCCGAGCGGGGGCGCGATTTCCTTTTCACAGCCTCCTTGTACTGCGCAGTCCGCCCACCTCGTCGGTCACGTGGAGCGGTTAGTAATAGTTAAGACGGTGTTAAATGAAAACCGCATCTTTCCGACACTTCAATAGACGGCGCCACTCAGAAGGTAAGTTCCTCCCAAAGAGGACTCTCCGGCCGGTGAGCTCCTCCTGCTCGATCATGGATGGCGCCACCCGGTACTGATGATCCCAGTTTCAAATTTCCCGTGCACGTCACGGCAAGCAGAGCTCGAGGGCGATGATGATTACTACTGTGACGTAACCTCTTGCTGTGGCGTAGGACGTCACATGCGGCTCAACCGCGTCCAACTTTACACTCCGGCCGCGAGGAGGCAGAGGAGGATAAACATCTTTATTGTGTAATAAATTTGTATGGCGTCTTTAGGAGGTTGAGTCCTAAGTCCAGGACCGCATATGCTTTGGCAGCCGCTACAGCCCGCTCCACCAGTCGAAGCTGGTCGGACAAGCATGAGCTGGACAGGGCGCGCCTCCAGAGCTCCGGAGAGTTGTACGGATTCGGTTTTGGGAAAAAGTGGGAGGGGCATATACCAACCATGTGGAAAAGAGTACAGTCTACTCCACAGAAGGGGCAGCTAGGGGACGTAAATGTTTCGGAGTAGTGGCAGACTCTTTTTGGGTGGGGAAAGGTGTATGTGTGCAAGGCATGGTAGTGTTGTGCCTGCTCTATAGATAGGTGTCGTTGGGGTGAGGGAAGGGTGGGTCGGGCCAGGCGTAGATGTTCGGTCATTTCTCTGTATGCCAGCAGGGGAGTAAATCTCTCCAAGGCGGCGTCTTGACTCCTCGTGCGGCGGGTCATTTCTCGCGCAAGGTCATGCGCCGTCTCGTTCCCTCTCACTCCCAGATTGGCTGGAGTCCATACGATGTGGATCTGTCGCTTCGGGGGGTGGCGTAGTAGTATTGTGCGGGCCGCAGCGTGCACCGTTCCGGCCTGGAAGTGCCGGCAGGCCTGTTGGCTGTCCGTCACTACAGTAGTAGCCTTGGTTGATGAGATGGCAAGCGCGATTGCTGCCTGTTCAGCTTCAGCTGGTGAGCGTGTTCACTTACCTGAAGCAGTGGGATTGCAACAAAAAATCTGCAGAAATTTAGAGAATCGTCCACTATTGCGTAGCATTCCTGTGCCACTTCCCTTGAGTTTCAGTTCTTTAAAGCCAAAATCTGCGTTATTGTGGAAATGCATGGCGTTACATGGTTTGCCATTTTCCGTATTTTTTAAATATTTGCTTCTTTTCTCCGTTTTTCAAAGTTCTGTACGACCAATTATCTTCATTTACGCTGTTATAACGATTACAGGTGGAACTTCCACTAAATCTGCATTATTGCTGAAATGCAGGGCGTCATACGGTTCGTCATTTGCCGTAATTTGTTATTACATTTTTTTTTCGTTTTTGAAAATTTTGTTTGACCAATTTTCTCCATTTACGTTTTTATAACCTATACAGGTGGAGCTACCACGAATCTGCATTTTATGGCAATTCAGGGCATTATGCGTTCCTGGCCGTGGGGAAAAAATTCTACGCATTCAAATGTGGAATAAATGTGAGCATTGCATTTGCACCTAAGAGTCATGCAACATTTTTTTCTTCCCAAATACCCGCTCGTTACCTCTAGAAAGTTAAAGATTATGACCATTGTGGTCTCCTACCTTGCTCCCGTGTCGATTCACGCCCTTTGAGAGCCTGAACGCAGCAATGACGTCTCACGGGCAACGTCAACACCAGATGCACTCGGGGCAACACAGCAGTAGGGAAGCAGCGACAGTTAGATTCACGACTTCTCGTTCCATGAAACCAGGCAGAAGCGCTCGAGTGGGCCTGGTTTCATTCCCGTCATGATACTTAAGAGGCAAGGCAACCGCTGAGCGGACCAGTACTAGTGTTGACCAAGCAAGGAACCGCAAGTCTTATCTCCCTGTTGCACAGCGCAAAATCGACGCATTTCCCCCTCGGGGTGTTTTCTCCTAATCGCGTCGAGGGTTGCGAGCCTCGATAGGGACGATATTTTCCGTGGTCCCGGCAAAGAAAGGACTCTTCCTAAGCGAGCTACCGACAAATACCGGATCCTGGAGAGCGAACAAAGGCCACTGGTGACCCGATAGCAGCTGAAATACTTTTTTCGCTCTTGTGTGCCGCGCTGCGCCGCGCCTTCGGGCAATCGACTTTTCCCGCACGAAGCCATGTGCCTTGTCGCAGAAGGGATAAAACAAGGACGCATAGTTGTGGGTAGCATCGGCTTGGCTTCCTTTTTTTCGATTGCGTTGATCACAGCATAGCAACTAAAAGTACTACAAAAAAGCAAAGGATACATTAAATGACATCTATGTGAGACGTGTTATGGAAAGCGCTTCCCTAGACTGAAATTTGCGTCTGAGGATTACTTTTGCGCACGTCTTGCTTCATTACGAGTAACCTTGCATATGTTTCGCTGCTTCCAAATGGACTAATCAGGGAGGTAAGAAAAAGCGAGGCGAGCCTTGTTCCCATTTGGTGCACACTTAATTACCAAAGCGGTTTAAAACTGTTGCGAGAAAAAACGTTTGTTTTATGGCACGGTTTGCGTGAAACAAGGGCCACGAAGTGGGTACTACAAAAGTGCGCGATCCTTAGCGGTGTCATTGAAAAGCAACAAGGCGTTGGTTCATGGTGTTTAGATAACTCCTGAGCTTCATCACTCATTTTTCCTGCTTTCTGGTGTGCAGGAAAATAGATCAGGTAGGGTTTTTGTTCAAAATTCCTGCCCCGGTGAATTTTTTCAGGAGCGTGAAATTTGCATTTTGTTGGCCTGTTATATTTTGGAACATTTTTACTGTTAATGCGTAGTTGTTCCGTGACCCATCTCTCTGTGCTACTGTGCATTAACAAATGGCTAAACATGCGTCTGAACTAATCGAGGTTTTTCGTTTAAAGTACGGCTTACGGCGATGCTAATCACCGTTCTAAAGATGACGATGATGCTCACCAATTCTTTTTTTCTTTTGCATAGACGCGTGGTTTTTACTTATTGGGAATTGCCTTGGTCCGAGCCTATAGAGCATTGCATCACGTGAGAGCTAAGTGTTGGCACCTGATGGTGTCAGTCGTGGCAAAACATTGGCCTGGTCGTATACTTTTAGAATTGGTTTGGGGATATATTTCTGCAAATTATTACGGCGTGAACGCAACCAACCCAACAAAATTAAACAAATAATGAATGTACCCACCGACACGTTTAATGAAATCACCGGAAGTATTGTTATGCCTACCAGTGAGGTGGGACCTTAAAAAAGAGAACAAGGAAAAAATGGCCGGTCCACAGGAAACACGATTTGAGGGCTACTATCGGCTGAAAATGTACTCATGGAGCTGCAAAGAACTTTTATGCCATGCCAGTCACCAGACCACGCCGAAGATGTGCAAAAGAGATAGGTAAAATCAAATGAACCGCCATACCTTCCGCAAAGTGTCTCAGTATTCGATATCTCAGCAAAAGGTAAGGGAATACTTTTAAACTCAATCGTTCCGGTCGTCTTTTTACCCCCAGACTATTCGCGACTGGAACAACTTGCCCTATGACAGTGTATCGGTTATATCAAATGATTCGTTCTTTTCGAAGTTGGTATAACGCGTTTGGTTGTTTTGAGTGTTTTTCTATTTGCGTTGTATAAACCTAACGATTTTATAGGTGCTTATTTGTGGTGTATATCTGCATTGTACAGATGTTTTGTGCGCTTGCAATGCTGTAAGGCTGGTGTGCGGCGAACTGCAACCCTGTGTTATTTTGTTGTGTTCTCCCCCCCCCCCACTAATGCCCCTGGCGCTGAGGGTATCAGATAAATAAATAAATAAAATAAATAAATAAATAAATAAAAATTACACCACGCACAAACTCCTTATCAATCACGTTCCACATCAAGTACTAGGTTACTGCGGTCTGTTCAATATCGGATGTACATTGTACCACGTCACCTCGAAAACAGTTGCGCGATGACAGTGTACAATAGGGATTTGCTTACACATACGGCGCTTTGTTCTGCGTCAGCTAACATATTTCGGCCAGGTACACTTCACCCCAAATTCTCGGCATCGACTTCATAAAATAGAATGCAAAGGATATACTCATATTTCGTGTTGCCCTTTTGTGTAATTTAGCAAGAAGGTCGTCATGCATGCGGGAGCTGACAGCTTTGCTGCAGGCGAGAAAGGTACCCATAACAGTAAATTAAAAATAACTTAAATGACTAAATATTGGTTGCGTTACTGAGGACAATTTCCGTTTTTCGCTTCGAGTGGACTTTCATTTCTACATTCTTTGCGAAGGCCTTAGCGAAGTGGCGACACAACCTGCATGATTTTTTGGGGGAGATGGGAGGGGAGGGGTGGAAGCCTCGGGGAATATGTAAAGGCATTTTTCAAACCCCTTCATAGGAATTTTATTAGGAAACACATGCTCACCCCTTCACCCCTTAAGTTTTGAAATGACGACCCCGCTATCGATATTGTATGGTGCCACATATATCACTGCGTAAGAAGTGTTCATAGCACGGGCAGCTAAATTTTAGTTCACAGTACATATAGTCAGAGTGAATCAGCCAGACAAGAAACTACTCGAAAAAAGCTTCTTGCCAGTAGGGGTGCCTGCTTGTGGTGCTGTGGAGTGACCTTGTTCGTGGTAAGGTTCCCCAAAGGCTCGACAGAGTTAAGACGCGGCACCTGTATGCAGGCAATTATAAGCGATTGTAGGCTATTGTAGGCGATCTGAGCGTGTGAGTAGCACTTTGTTTTTATAAACGCCACTGTAGGGAAGCCATTATTCTCGTCAAGCACAGAAGGGCAACTCTCCCGGGGCTCCCGTGCCGAACGCGCCTGATAATCCGGAAGAAGCTTACGCCGAAACTTCCCCAATGAACGCCAGCTAAAAAGGCAGCTACCTTTTTTGTGTTTGTGTGAAGGGCGCCGGGCGGCGAAACTTTCGCGTGCCAGCGCATTGAAAGCCCTCGGGGTCCACTGCCGAGAGCCCTTTTGTACTGCACAATAGCGGACAGAGCACAACATTTAATTCATCACTTCTGAAGTACTCGAGGCGACGCTTCGTGGCTCCCCGCACAATATCTGCCCACCCGCCGGTTTGGTACGAGGCACGGTTTGTCGAACATTGCAAAGGATAGTGAAGAGCTTTTGTTTTGCCCTCCAGGCAAACCTTTCCGTTGAGCACTTTATTTACCCAAACGCGCTGGACTTTCGCTTTTTTACCCCGAGTTCTTTTCTTTAAAGGGGACCTAAACCGGGTTCCGAAGGTTGTGATTTTACGTGCGCAATCGATGGAGTACTACCCGAGGAACATCCTTATGCAAAAATGGTTTGAAAGCGCGCTGAGTATTAGCCGAAGTATCGTTCATTAAAAAGGCCAGCAATAAGGCCTGCAGCTTCTTCCTTTTCATCGTGCCTCCAAATCACTGTGGAAGCTTTGACGTCACCGACCTGGGGCAAGGCCAGCTTGAGAAACAGGCCAAGGCCCTTGGTGGTTCGAGATGCGCGCAGCAATTGGCTCCGCTCGGCGGTACGTCAGCTTCTTTTGCCTGTCGACGACCATGCTCCGCCTGCTACCGCCGCTACTGCTGAGCGGGGCCGGTCGGCGGTCGGCCCGCATCCAACTGCCCTGCCGGCATGGTGCTAGCGTCGGCCGCGCTCGCGTCGGCACGTCAGTTTTAGAATAGCGGATTCGCGAATTCGAGCGTTTAAAGGCCAGGTAGGGGGGTCCCAAACACAACATGGTCGCTCACGACGGCAATCGAAGATTTCCACCGATGACTATCGGCCCCCTGCAGTTTCTGCATGTAGCGGTGTCGCGGCAAACGGTTCCCTCCGAGCGTGTCAGAAAAGGTTTAGCATCCCCACAGTTATTCAGTCACCGCTTCACGAAGCCGTACCGATGACGATCACCAGCGCAATCTTTCACAGCACTATCACTCCCTCTCACCCATTCATAGACTGATTTTCAGCAATAGTCCCGCTCTGGCGGGCGGTCACATGTTTTTGCTGCTGGGGTGTATGCCGTATAGTGCATACACAGCAGAGTGGGCTCCTTGCCGACCGTGCAGGCAGATGCTTTCCACTGTCGCGCGTGTAGCGGTGTTGCCTCCTGCAGAGACTCTCCGCGTTTTAAGCGTTAATAACTCCTTGTAAACGACGTGATACACCTACAAACTCAGCTAAGCTCGTGTGGCGGATGGCGACGATCGACATTCTTCCCTACTAAGATACGCCAGGCCGCCGGTGCCGGAGCGCCGCTTGCAAGAACCGCACCCGCGTTTCCCCCCGAACCGGGAACGGGGATTGGCTACAGCATTTAAAGGGGCCCACCAATAGCGGCGCGGTAGTGTTCAGTGCGTCGTGCGTCATAAAGGCTATGTGAGCATTCTGCCGCACGTCAGAGCGCATCAGTAGGGCGACGAAGATTGGTGGGAAAACAAAGAAAGAAAGGAAGATCTTTGTTGACTGTCTCTGCGGCCCGTGCTTTATGCAGAGGTTTAATATTTGGTGTACGTTGTCGTGAATGAGTACTCTAGCGATTGTGCGATTGAAATGACGGCCTTCAGAACCCATATAGGGCCTCTTCAAGTCTCGTCCGTAACGCGCTGTTTGATGATATTTGACGGCTTTATTTGTCTTCAATAAAAGGTAGCGTTTCCTCGTGAAAACGCAGGTTAGTTTCATGCTACAGTCAATCGCAATAGTGCTGGGCTCAAGGACATTACGGGTTAGATTCTCGCCGACGCGGCGGCTGCTTTTCTCATGGAGGCAAAAAGGGAAAACGCCCGTGTGTTGAGATTTGGGCTCGCGGTAAAGATCCTCAAGTGGTTAAAATTAATCCGGAGCCCTCCACTACGGCGCGCCTCAACGCCCAGGTGAAGTTTCGGTGCGTTAAACCCCACAATCAATCAATCAATCAATCAATCAATCAATCAATCAATCAATCAATCAATCAATCAATCAATCAATCAATCAATCAATCAATCAATCAATCAATCAATCAATCAATCAATAAAACAATCAATCAATCAACCATCACAGGAGCTCTCTGATATGAGTTTAGAAGCGCTACCCCTGTAAAACTTTAGTGTGCGGATGTTGTCTTTTCACACTTCACAGAAGGAAAGGCTGGTTATATTTATTTTTGTACAAAAAATCCCCAGTTGTTAACATGCAGCGAGAATTGCAAAACTTAACCCCATACACCATCACTCATAATACATAACAATAATACATAACTGATACTTGCAGTTTTATTTAAAAAAAAGACGGTCGTAATTTTTTGCGAAACCAAACGAGAAACAATGCGGTAGAACAATATTTACTACAAAATAGAAAAAGCGCTCTTGTTGGAGCCTTTGGCTCGCGGCTCGCCACAGTAACAAAAGGTCCCAACAAATGGCCTGGCAGTAGTGCGAGCGCGGAAAACTTGAATTGAATTCAGCAAATGGTCATTGTGTTTATTACGGATGGAAAGAGACAGGAGGGTAACAGCATGGAAAGTAGGCGGGAGAGAGAGGGGAGACAGTTACGTAGCCGGAGAGGCAGTTATCCTCTGAACGAAATTTGGCGCGAAAAAGTAGACACCCGCCAATTTTCTAGGAAGCGTAGAGCGGACATCTTGGCATTTTTTATATATATCCAAATAATGATGATAGATACATAGCAAATAAAGTGGTTAGCGTATGACATGCAATCTTTCCTTTGGCAAGAAATTGTATCACCAAGCCTTCCAGGGGGCTACGTATTTCGCCTTGGATAAAAAAAAACGGCCCTGAAGAAATGAATGACACATGCATAAAGGCAAGCCAGTCGTGCACTATCGCATCCCATCAAACATACTTTGCGCTTGTTCTGCTGTTTTGTCTCTTTCAGGGCTGCTTTGTTTTCGGAGATTCACCTGACTGTCTGGTGGAATTCGCTACTCTGCTGCCGCTGCTTTTGGTTCCGGAGGGGGTAGTGCTGTTGACAAATTAAAGAGCGCATTCCCGAAAGCGTTCCATCTTGTGCTTCACGCGTCCAAACACCCTTTCAGTTTGTAATCATAAAACCTATCACACGATTCCTCAACGTAGAAGACGGTACGGGGGCGATGGTCAGTCTGAACGGAGATGTGTTCATGATGGCGCACACATCGATAATAGCTATCTGAACATACATTCCAGTGATCAGAGAATTAAAGAGCGAGTGAGCGTTACTGAGCAACAACAAAAAACAGCTTTCGGCAGACGAGCTTTAACTACGGCTCCCCGCTTTTTTCCTCATACAGCTCTATTACCTTTGTATTTTGCTTCCGTTCACAGCCATTTCCATTACGGCATTGTCTTATGGGGTAGCACGTACTCTTCTCACGTTACATCTGTGCAACATATTCAAAAACAATGTATTTGCATTTTAAATTTAGTTGATGTTGCTGCTCTGCCTCAGGACTACTGCGTCAGAATAACATACATTCCATTAAAGCGCTATTTCACGGTAACTTAGGAATGTTTTTTTTACAAATTGGTGCTCTGCAACATTTCATATATCTTTATTATTGTTACTATTTTAGGCAGAAAAATCGTGACCAAGTTTTCAAGCAATAACAATTGCTTAGTACCAAATGTTCACACTAATTACGAAAAAAACACTTATTTTACAGCTGTCACATTTTGAAATAATTTACAAATGGCTATCAAATCATCCCCGTCCCTACCCTGCTTTAAAAGAAAACTTCCAAGGATTTCTTTTCCTGTAACAATACCTTGTTATTTTTTGCATATTTTCCTGATGCTCCCATATGCCTTTGTTTCATATTGGGCTATTTATGCATTGATCGTACAACGTCTTGTACTAGGTCAGCCTACCTTTTTGACTGTATGTACACAATCCACTAATTTTCCTTGTCATTTTATACTGCGTTCTGATTTGATGGGCTCTTGTGCCCAATTGCTGCTTCCATGAAATTATCTTATGTATTCATAATCGAGTCTTTTCACTCTGAGACCCTCGTCGGCACACCAATTAGTTTGTTTTGCTTTTATAAAATAAACTTTCACTATCAAAAAGAAAATGCTCACTTCCAACAAATTCTGGCTCACAATCTTCAGAAGGTGACTGCTAAAAATAATCCTATGTGGCCAAACAACTGGATTCATAGGTAGCATTTACAAGGCTGCTGTAGGATTTCTTCGCATATACTAAAACTGACGAAAAAAAATTACACCATCTTCCCGTGGGGAACCCTGATGAGGATGCGAAGCATCGTGGCGGTTCCGTGTGGTTCTCTTGTGTTGCCGTTATGTTAAGTGAGCTGGTTTTTACTAGCGCCAGAGGGAATTCCGCGTCCGGGTCCACACCGGGGGCAAAGGCACGCAAGTGCTGTTGTGTTACGGTGAGTAGGCGGTGGTTCTCGAGGCGCCGAAACTCGTCCATCATGTTCTTGTCGATGTTGTCTCTGTGGTAGAATCGGTAGTCTCCGTCAGCTTTGGTGAAGTAAAGGTTGTTGACATTGGTGCACCGGCTGAGAGCAATGTACACGCCCTCCTCTTCGCAGCTTTGTCTTCTCGTTCTTCTTCTTCTTCGGCGGTTCCCCTACGGGAAGATGACGACGGTGGTTGAACGCGAACCTATCTCGTGATGGATTCTTTGGTTGGCCAATCCCTAGGGGCATCCTGCCACAATCAGCATCAGAGGCGCTGCGGACGGTGCTGGTTGAGCTGCAAGGCGCGTGGCGCTTCCCGCCACAGCTTTCCCACGGGAAATTCAGCATCCCCCTCTAAAGTTTTCAGTTCGTCGTTTCCGTTGACGTTCAGCTTCGCGTGCCTTTGTTGTATGAGTAGCTTCTTGACGTTGTTTGAATGAGTCAAGGACACGAGACGCGTTCGTAGCACTTGCTCCTGTCCCGGATTTGTATCGTAGTGGGAAGAGCACCGCGTACCTCCCGTTGCGGCCAGAGAGTCGTGGGATCGAAACCGGGCGCCGCTATTTTTTTTTATAGTGTAGTATCGCGGAACTGTGGGTGTAAGGAGGAGAGTTGTGCATGCGCAGTGAGCGTGTGGACGGCGCCGCCATCAACGACGCAGGACAAGGCGAGCCTAAGAAATGCTCCGCATTTAAAAGTACACCGCTGGTATAACAACATAAATACACGTCATCTGCTTATGTACAAATGTGAGGCGCCGGTACGCAGGCCTAACTTTAGAGGTTTATATTCATTGTAATAGGCAGAGAGAGGAGTGCGATTTCAACAACAAAACAAAGGGAGCGGGCGAAACCATACCCCACAGACAGTGGTGACCCTTGGTGCTTTCATCATCACCATCATCATCAGCCTGTCTACGCCCACTGCAGGGCAAAGGCCTCTCCCATAGATCTCCAATTATCCCGGTAATTTTTTTGAACCCATCTGCCCATCTATTTTTTTGCCGCCCTCTACCACGCTTGCTTTTTCTAGGGATCCACTCTGTTAACCTTAATGCCCAACGGTTATCTTGCCTTCGCATTACACGCCCGGCCCACACACTTTTCTTCTTAATTTCTACTTATATGTCCTTAACACACGTTTGTTCCCTGACCCACTCCGCTCTCTTCTTGTCCCTTAACGTTACCCGCCGCTGTGGCTCAGTGGCTAAGGCGTTGCGCTGCTTAGCACGAGGTCGCGGGTTCGATTCCCGGCCGCGGCGGCCGCTTTTCTGATGGAGGCGAAAAGCAAAAACGCCCGTGTGTACGAGATTTCGGCGCACGTTAAAGATCCCCAGGTGGTCAAAATTAATCCGGAGCCCTCCACTACGGCGCGTCTCATCGCCTGCGTTGCGTCGGCGCGTTAAACCCTACAATCATCATCATCATTGTCCCTTAACGTTACACCTATCATCTTCCGTTTCATTGCTCGCTGAGTCGCCCTCAATTTCAGTTGAACCCTTTTAGTGAGCCTCCAAGTTTCTGCCCCCTAGTGGAGTACAGGTAAGATGCAGCTGTCATACACTTTTTTCTTCAGGGCCAATGGTAGGCTGCCAGTCATTGTCTGAAAATGCCTGCCGAATGCACTCCACCCCATTCTTATCTATCTAATTATCTCTGCCTCATGGTTGGGATCCGGGGTCATAACTTGGCTTAAGTAGATATATTCGCTTACCACTTTCACTGCCTCGCCACCTATGTCAAAGCGCTGTGCTCTTCCGAGGCTATTCAGCATTACTTTCGTTTTCCATATATAATAATTTTCAGGCACACGAATCTACTCTTCATTTCCAGTGCGGTAATCATGCTTTGCAATTCGTCCCCCGAGTTTCTTAGTAAGGCAACGTCGTCAGCAAACCTGATGTTACTGAGGTATTCTCCATTAACCATTACGCCCACCTGTTCCCAATCGAATGTTCTCAATACCTCATCTAAACACATTGTGAATAACATGGGAGAGTAGTGTCCTCTTGTCTGACGCCCTTCCTTATAGGTATTTTTCTGCTCTTCTTATGGAGGACAATGGCAGCTGTGGACCCAATGTAGATATGCTCTAGTATTCTTACATATTGCTCTTCTACGCCCTTATTCCGCAATGTATGCATGACTGCTGAGGTTTAGACGGAGTCAAATGCCTTCTCATTATCTATGAAGGCTATATATAGAGGTTGAGTATACTCCGCGCCTTCCTCTATCACGTGATTGATCTTGTGAATATGGTCTATTGTTGAATAGCCTTTACGAAAACCTGCTTGTTGATTATATTGACAGAAATGTAAAGCGGCAGAAATTCTGTTAACGATTACCTTGCTATGTACCGTGTAGATGACTGGCAGTAAGCTGATCGGCCTGTAATTTTTGAAGTCCCTCATGTCACCTTCCTTATGGAATAGGATGATGTTCGCGTTCTTCCAAGATTATGGTGCACTCGCGGTCATTAGGCATTGCATATACAGGTTTGCCAGTTTTTCTAGTGCAATTTGCCCACCATCCTTCAAGAGGCGGACGTATATTATAGAGAAGATCGAGCATGCTGTAAAAAACGGAGGCAGCCTGAAAGCACTGGAGAGGCATCTAGGCAAAGGAAAAAAACCAGATGTATGCACTTCAAAGAGAAGCAAGGCGATATCACCACAAATAGGGATAGAATAGTCATAGTAGCCGAGGAGCTCTATAGAGATCTGTACAGTAGCTGCGACTTCCAGGATAATACCGAACGAAGAAGTAGTTCAGAGGCGGTAGACATCCCACCAGTAACGACAGAAGATGTAGCTTTGAAAGAAATGCAAGGGGCAAAGCACTTGGTGGGGATTAGACAACAGCAGACTCGGGAATCAGCCTACGATAAAGGATTTAATGCTGGGTCGTCATGTCGCGAGGTGAGCGCTCGCAATCGATCATCGACTACCTATATCTTCCTTGAGCAGCATGGTCATGGGGTTAAAGAGTAATCCGCTTACGCGACTAATCACTTTTTTGAAACATCATATGACACAAAAACTGCATAATATAGAACAAACCGAGTTCAGAGGACCTAGTGATATATTACACTGTTTTAAAGACACCTTTATCGCTTGAGAACTGCGTACCCTGCATACCTAAAAAAAAAATTCACGCCAATCCACTCTGTGAATGTGGTTGGAAAGCAAAGCTGAAACGGCACCCACAGCGATTACCCATGCAACGTCTCTTAAATTCACTCACGTCGCGCTACAAATACTGAGACCAGATAGAAGTGAAATGCACTTAACCACACCATTTATTACTTCAAATAGATATTCTTGGTAAGGTTAAATCAATGCATGAACGGTGCATTCAAAATAACTATTGATGTTCTGGAAAGTTGGTTTAGTTGTATTGGGGTAGCACATGAGTGGAAACCGTTTTCTTTTATAAAATTCAACGAAGCTCAAACCCGGTGTTAGACGATATTACTTCTCTGTCTCTGCCACCGCGGACGGAGGTGACAAGACCGGCGGCAGATACGGTGGAGGAGGAGCATGAGAAGGGAATGCTGCTACTCAGATTTCAGAACTGCCCAGAGTGTGCCCCAGGGGACTGGTTCCTTCTTCACTGGAGCCCATATGCAGTCCGCACCGCCTGCGCTCTGTCCACCACCTGAAACTGGGTAGGCAGATAGGGCCTCGACAGCAGCATCTTCCATTGTTGGGTAGTTGCCGAAAAGAGAGGAACTAAAGTCGGGGCTAAAGTAGCACACCCCGATTATGCGGCGGTGTGTTCCTACTTCTGAGCAAAATTAACATCCAGCGTCGTTGCGATTCGAGTGCATTAAGTGAAGACGCGTCGGGTGTGGGAAGGAGCCGGATTGTATGAGCCATAGGGTGGTTTATTAATCTCTGGAAAGGTCAGGGTAAGGCGAAGGTAGGGTCTGTCACTGAAGGAGATAATGCTGTGTTATCTCCCTGAACGTGGCAAGTGGGTGACTGTCCTCGTGCCGCTCCATTGCACGGGGGGTACAAGAGCAGGCTTGTTGGTGGGCCTATTCGTTGCCCTCCATGAAAACATGAGCGGGTGTCTGCAGATGAGCTGAATGGAACCGTTTGGGGAGTGTGTTTTAGCACACGCCGTGCAGGTCGGGATACACAACCCGACTGGTAATTCTGGTAGGCGCACTGGGAATTAGTGACTACCTTCCGAACCCCTGGTTGAGTGAGAGCCAAGGTGGTGGCTGCCTCTTCTTCTGCCGTCATGTTTTGGTTCTTGAGTGAGGTACACGCAAGGAGGTTAGTTATGGAGGTAGCCACGATGATGGCGTACTGCTGCCCTCGATGTTGGGAGGGGTCTGTGTAGGTAACTGCATGATCCCCACCGAGGGTGGTGTTGCGCGCTTGAGCCCGTGCTTGTCGGCGTCCCTCATCGTGTGACGGGTTCATATTTCTAAGGAAAGAGAGCATCTTTAGTTCTTGTGGCCAAGAGTACGGGAGTGCATCAAGCCGAGTGACATTCTATGCTGCCCAGCCAATCTGATCAAGGATGCCGCGACCCGCCGCAGTTCTGCTCAATCGGAGTTTCTGGTTAGAAAGATGGCCCTCTATCAGCTCTTCTACACTGTTGTGGAGCCCCGTGCTAAACAGCCTCTCTGTGGTTGCACTCCTGGGAAGACCAATGGCTTGCTCAACCGCCTTTGTAATCATTTTATAAAGCATCGTTATGTCCTCCTTGCCGATGAGTCAGGGGTTGACGTAAGTGATTCTCGGGAGGACAAAAGCTTGAATTAATCGAAAGGGATCGGATTCGTTGAGGCCTCGCTTCGTGGCGGCAACTCGTCTGATCATGTGTATGATATAATTGATACTGTGTTGGAGGCTCTGAAAGGATACGTCAGTCTTGGTGTTGGCCTGGAGATGTAGGCCCAGGATCTTGATGCTGGGGCTGGGAGTGATTGCCTGGCAGGAGTATTTGAATGTTTTCCTTGATGTGCCGTTTGGTGTGAAGGCGGAAGACAAGAAGCTGAGATTGTTTACGTGAACACTGGAAGCCACAGGCTCAAGCACATTCGCCTTCTAGAAGTGAGATGCTGTGAGTCGGTGTGAGGTTCTTTTAATCGCTATCGCATGGTATTCAGCGAGAATGCAGGGTTTAAACCCGTAGATGTGCTTGGTGAGTGCACCACTTGTCTTCCCTGTGTCGATGTGGGCTCGTAGCTAAATCGGTAAGATGGCGGGCTCTAGCTTTGTTACTCTATTAGTTCCAGGTTCGATTCCTGGCGGTGCCAGTGAACTCTTTAATTTGTTCGCGGGAGTTTTCTGTTGACACCAACGGTCCCAAAAGAACCCTTGGGGGGTAGAGGTAAAAAGCTTTGCTTTAAAAATGCGTCCACCGTTTGATCAACTCGTCGTTGAAGTCGAAAAACGAAAGGAAACTGAACGGGATGCTTGTGTGCATGATTGCTAAAACGTTCGTTCCTTGCTTTCGCTCCGCAGTTGTACACAACAGTAGTTATGCGTCCCCCTTCCCCCATGTCTTTCGAAATAGAACAGCATTTCACATCTAATTGGTATGGTGAACCCTACTAGATGAACGTCTTTACCATTTTCCAGGCTTCACTGAGTTTTTTCATTCCAGTACGAGCTAGTGTATTGCTCCTTGACGTGCCGGCCATTTATTTTTCCGTTGTTTTATTAATTTTTTGGTTCTTGCTCGAGGAAAATGTTTGCTAGGTTTCATTAATTTCCCTCGGTTCGGCGTCAGCATGCACATATTAATTTAACGGCGTGCAGCCTTGAAATATACGTAAGATTTTTGTGTAGCTTACATTCCCATAAAAGGCACATGTGATTGTTAGGCATTGGGTAATTACATTCCAGAATCATATTATTTACAACGTATGTATTCGAAACAAAGCCGCATTCGTTGTCCGCGCTGCGAAACGAAACACACCTCTCACTGTGCCAGTGTCAGGTCTAAACAGAGCGACAACAGAATTCACTTGTGCTGACATATTTGGAGGTGAGAGTGGTGATATGCTGCTGCCGTCGCCGACGCCTGTAAAAGCGGCCAAGAAGCGCACAGAACCGCGTCCGCGTAAAGCTCTTGTTGGCGTTCGAGCACTCTACCAAGACGCAGCTGTTTTTTTTTGGGAAGGGCCATAACCCTACCATTTGCTTACAAACGTCACTATAAGTTGTTAGGGCGCGCAAAGGAAAAAAGACGCGAAAGAGAACCAAAACCCTGCATGAGCCCCTATCAGCCATGCAGCGCTCATCCCGTAAACGCCGCGAAGAAGCGGCGGCAGGCGGAGCCGCGATCGCAAAGCTCGAGGCGTATACACCGGCTTCTGCGTCGCATCGCTTGACTGGTGGAGGGGGATCTAGTGTATTTGTACTTTCAACAGTGGAGCTATTAAGGCTTTTAGTTCCGCAATTGCGTGGTACCAGAAAGCTAAGTACCGACGAGCGCATGTGAGCGTGTGCCTCGTGAGGACCGTCCAGAGTCGTCAAGGCTTGCGCATCAGCTCTGGCTACATGAGGACCATGCAAAAAATTACCCGAGAAAATACCTACCGCACTATAGCGTGCGCATCTGATGAGCGCCCGGCGCAGGCCAGCTCGACTTTCGAGAACACTCTGCCCAGAGAGAGAGAGAGAGAGAGAGAAAATTTTATTTGCCCTTTAGGCTAAGGCCTCCTCATTCCAGGGGGCCACTGGAATTCCTCGTTAGTTGGTCTTCCAGGGGTCTAGCTGGGAAGGCGGGGTGCCTATGGTCTTTTGGACAAAGCTTGCCAACGATAGCTGCTGCTCTAGCGTGGCCGGTTGAGTCAGCCACTCCCTGCGGATATTGCTTCTATCTACCTTGGGGCATAGCCATAACATGTGCTCTTGATTGATCGGTATCTGGCATTCATCACACTCTGGCGGGGAAGTGTTCATACAGCCTTTATACATGTATACTTTGTCGGATGTGAGTAGCGTTTGCGTTTGCGTCAGCCTTATAGTGGTTTGCTGTTGCCTGGACAATTTCTTGTGCGGAAGAGTGAATTTGCGTTTGCTGTCTGCGTATTCTTTCAGCTGCAGTTTTGGCGGTGTCACGGGCTTTTGGGTTTGACCACCGTTGGCAGGTGCCCGGAGAAGCGCTTCGCGGGCGAGCAGGTTTGCTCTTTCGTTTCCTGCCAAACCTGTGTGTCCCGGTACCCAGTGTACCCTTATCGTGCCTTTAAGGTGCTTAAGCTCTTCCAAAGCCGGTTTGGGAATGAAGCCTTGTGTTAAAAGGGTGCAGACTTTCTTGCAGTCAGTGTATATGTTGGTAATAGTGTGCTGTGTCGCAGTGCAGGCGGCTGCCCAAGCTATTGCAGTGGCCTCGGCTTCTTCGACGGAATAGCCATTGCCTTGGTTTGTCCCTTCCTGGCCTGAACTGCTCGTGAATGCAATGCCATAGCTATATCCTTGCACTGCCGCGTCGGTGTAAACATGGATCTGATGGGCGTCTCTGGTGGCTTTCTTTGCGTAAAATTTGGCCCGGATGAGTCGTCTTGCTGGGTTGCGTTCTTTGTCCATATTTCTCGGGATGGGTGCTGTCTGAATGAGGTTGGACAGTTCTGGTGGCAGTATAGCCAGTTCTCCGGTAGGGGTTCGCAAGGGGTTGTAGCCCGCAGCGCGGAGAATGTCCTGGCCTTGCGGGGATTTTCGCAGTCGATCCAGTTGGTTATGTCTGTGGACTGCCAATACTTCTTGGAGTGTATTAATGGTACCTGTGTCGAGTAGCAGCTTGGTACTGGTGCACAAAGGTACTCCGAGGGCGATTTTCGTGGCCTTCCGCAAAAGCGTGTTAAGTTTGTTCTCTTGAGTCCTATTGAGATTGACGTACGGTATTTGATATCTGATTTTGGACGTGATGAGAGCATCTCTCAGACGAAGGAGGTCGTCTTCTAGGAGTCCTCTGTTTTTGTTAGAAATTCTTCGAAACATGTGCAGGATCTGTTCTCCCTGTCTGATAATGTTATTCACCGCCATGTGTCCTCCTCCGTCACTCTGTAGTGGCAGTCCTAGTACCTTGATGTGCTTTCCCGGGACGACGGTGTGCCCGTTGAATAACAAGCGAAGTTCTGGAGGTTTCCATCGATGACTATGGACTGCCAGAAGCTCTGTTTTTTCCACGGAGCAGTTTAGTCCTATCCTTACGGCGGCAGCTTCTGTGGCGTCGAGAGCTTGTTGTAGCAGGTCTTGTATGTGCCCAGGACTAGCGGTGTTGACCCATACGGTAACGTCGTCCGCGTACAGGGTGTGACGGATGTCTGGTACCGATTCCAAGGCCCTGTGAACCTTCAGCATAGCCAGGTTAAATAAAGTCGGAGATAGTACAGAACCTTGTGGGATTCCTCGCTGCGGGTGTGGAAATTCTTCTGATGTGTGCTCGCCAATTCCAACCGTGAGTACCCTGTCTCGTAAAAAGTCTCTGACATAATTATAGAGACGTGCCCCACAGTCAGTCTTAGCGAGCTCCTCTAACATTGAATCATGATCCACATTGTCAAAAGCTTTCTTTAGATCTATTGCTAGTATTGCTTTGAGTTGCGAATTGCTGGGTTCCTTAGTGATATCTTCGTAGATCTGAAGTAGTGCATCCTGTGTGGAAACGTTTGCTCGGTACCCCACCATGTTGTATGGCAGAGCTCCTTTCTTTTCAAGGTGATCTTGAAGGCGGTATAAGGCCATACGTTCCATGATTTTGCCGGCGTTTGAGGTTAGTTTAATCGGTCTTAGGTTTGCAAGTCGGATTGGCTTCCCTGGCTTGGGTATAAAAATCATGTTCCCAATCTTCCATTGCTTCGCCAGGGGTTGTTGCCCCAGCCACATACTGTTAATTTCTCTCAGAAGTGCCGACAAGTCTTCTTCCGCTAGGTTCCTTAGATGCACCGAGGTTATGGCATCTGGACCCGGTGCCTTGTTTCCTTTGCAGTGGCTGAGAGCGCGTTTCAGTTCTGTGATGTCGAATTTTTCATCGATGTCTTTATTTGGGGCGCCCGTATACTCAGCGTATTGTGGTTGTCTAGGTGCTGGAATGTATGTGTCTTTGATGGATTCGATGAGCTTGTCCGGATCGTTTTCGTGTTCTTTCATGAGTGCCTGTAGCTTGTGCTGCGTCATGGTTTTCGTCGCGTCCGGGTTGATGAGCGCTCTGAGTATCCTCCACGTTTTCCCAGTGCTAAGCGTGCCTTGTAGCTGTTCACACGTTTCCATCCACTGCTCATGGCGTAGTTGCGCTGAATAGGTTTGTATGTGCTTGTTCAGCTGATTTATCCGCTTTCTAAGTTTACGGTTGGTCTTATTCTTTTTCCAGCGTTTGACCAGCGCCGTTCTTGCTTCCCAGCAATGCGAGATGTGTTTATCCGCTGCTGGTTGGTCCTCCGTTTGAGAGTATGCTTTAGTGTGCTTATTCTTTGCTTGCTTGATTTCTTCAGTCCAGGCGTCTATAGTAGGTGGGTCGCAGCCTTGTCTGTCTAGTCTGTATTTGTGCCAATCTGTGATGTGCTGTTTCTTCCACTTTAGACGCTTCGGCATAGCATGGATGATCACTTGTATGATAGCATGGTCGCTGCCAAAGTATTCTTGAGTGTGCGACCATTGGATGTTAAGCTGTCTTGTGGAGACAGTGAGGTACGGGTTGGTGTCTCTCTCGACAGAATTTCCCAATCTCGTATATTCGCTCAAGTCGTTATGTACCGTGTATTCGGCTTCGTGTAGCAGACGAAGTAATCTGCTGCCCTTGGTAGTGTTTCTGTGGTAGCCCCAAGCTGTGTGCGGAGCGTTGAAGTCGCCTGCCAAGAGGTGTTCATATCCTGCACGTGAGTCGTTGGGTTTGAGGAGTTCTTTTATTTCCTGTAGCTTGTCTTTTGGCGGACTGTAAACATTGGTAACGTGAAGAGGGCCTTGATGTGTAGACACAGATATTGTGAGGCTTGCATCCGTGTCATGTTCAATGTTGGCGGGTATACGCTTGCTGACCAGAGTGGCGATATTGTGGCGTCTTTGATACGTCATGTAGCCTGGAATTTTCGGGTTTTTGCCTGCTTCTTGTAAAAGGATGATGTCCGGAGAGTGGGATAAGGATGTGATCCAGTAGAAGAATGCTGCCTGTTTTCCTTTGAAACCACGGCAGTTCCACTGTAGGATCCTAATATCGTTATTGCTGTGTGTTTTCATCGTAGCTGGGGATGGGGGGGAGCTGAAGGTGGCATGCTATTTGTTCTAGCCTGGTAAAGAAAGGGCTTATCGCCTTCAGGACACGTGACCCAAATGTTTGTTCTTGCTGAGTAATCAGGTTGGTTAGTGCAGCGATTGACTGTGCTTGAGCTTCGAAATTTCGCTGCAAAGTCAAGCACGCGGCTTGTAAGGCGTTAGCCTGTTCGCACATTTTTGTGTTGTTCTCTAGCAGGAGCTCCACTTGTTTTTCATTTTCGGCGATTTGCTTTTCGAGAGCCTCCATCCTTTTGCTGAGTTCGTGTGATCGGGTGGACGATGGCCTGCTTGGGGTTTGGGATCTGCTTCTCTTGGCGAGAGGCGCTTGTTCAGTGTCGTGCGCATTGTTCTCACTCTCCGCGTCCATGTTGGCAGATTCTGAGGTCGGGTCTTCCTGAGTACCTTCCTCGAGATTCATTGGGATGTGTTCTGGCGTGTTGACTGGTGTGGTGTCCTGAGTGTGCTTGCCTTTTAGTGCATGTGCAAACGATGCGTACCTGGCGTTAGTTTCTCTACGATTTTTTACAGCAGGGAGTGGCTGACTCACCTGACCAGTTCGGTGCTCCTGAGGGGGCTTCGACACTTGCATGAGCCCCGTGCTCGTGGACGCTCGATGTTGGTGCGACGCCCGCTCTGGTGATGCTTTGGCATTCTTGAGGGGGGGTTCTTGTGACGCCTGCTCTGTTGATGCCTTGTCATTCTTGGTCGGTGGTTCTCGTTGGGACATGGATCCTTTCGGTGATTCCGTCGCCTTCCGAAT
Organism: Haemaphysalis longicornis; assembly: GCF_048455015.1. Lineage (NCBI taxonomy): Eukaryota > Metazoa > Arthropoda > Arachnida > Ixodida > Ixodidae > Haemaphysalis > Haemaphysalis longicornis. The sequence continues at coordinate 44,350,515 of NW_027526203.1, read as the reverse complement.
GGCAAGCCTCTTTTGGTAGGCTTGAAGCCTTGTGACGGCGTCTGCTTCACGTCGGACCTTGCATTCTTTGTCTTCGGATGGGTGCGGGCCGCCACAAAGGGCGCACTTGGTGATGCATTCATGTTCTTCATCTTTCTTTGCTGATCCGCATTTAGGGCAAAGAGGGTGAGATACTTGCGTGCAGACGTCAGCTCGATGCCCGACCTTAAGGCACTTAGTGCAGTGTTGGGCGCGTGGTTTGTGTGGTGTACACCTATGTAGGCCGCCGTCGTAGTCTACTTCCACAGGCACGTATGTACCGGAGAACGTGATGATCGCAGTTTGGGTAGAGCCCATCATGCGGGCGGCGAGGATTTCGTATCCAACAGCTTTAAGGTGTTTAAGCAGAAATTCCGGAGACGTGTTGGCGGCCACACCGTGGATCACTCCTTTGCATGATTCCCGGTTGGCGGCTTCATAGACACTGATGCGTTGTTGTTTTCCGTTGAGCGTGACGAAGGAACAGTTTTTAAGTTTAGAGATTGCGGATGCCTCTTGAGCAAGCAAGACGGCAATGTTTTTGCCGGGTAAGAGGCTTACTTTGAGCTCGGCAGCTTCGTTCGCGGTGAGTTGGGCTTGAAGACATAGTTCGTGACGAAGGTCTCGGGGTAAGAAGGACTGAATCGGGAAACCGTCCTGAGATCGAAGTATCAGTTTACGAAATGTAGGATCGCTCACCCTCGTTTTGGAAGTTTTGCGGAACCAGCCGTCTTGTTCAGGAGTGAATCCCTTCATCGTGCCAGGTTGTGAGGCTCTCGTTGCGGTGTTGATCGGCGAAGCCGTCCTGGTGCAGACGAGGTGGTCGCTAGGCCTAACGGTCTAGGCCTACTCCCAACGTGGCCCACACAAAGAACGCCGTAACTTCACCAATGTTCGCAGGAGAGTACTAAAAATTGCTGAGGAGGTCCCGGTAATGTTCCGAAACACGTCCTGGTAATGATATGCACCAACACAGCAGGAAAACCGCACTAAAACGCAATACATGCGGAGCTCGGAGCGCACACGGGCGTCTGGGCTAGACCAGTGGCGCGATCACTCTGCCCAGAGTTCGTGGCATGATCTCTCGTATGATGTTGTCCTCGCCAGTTCACGTGCGTTCGCGCCTGAAGTGGGCAGCAGAGACGCCGAGTTCCCGAAGCTGGTTGCGTGGGTTCTAGCGTGTTCTAACGCAGTCCACTTTGGCACCGATGTTAAAGCCTGCGGACAAAACGATGCCGGCCTGCCAGTCATGCCGAACTTTCAGCTGCAAGTTTGGAAGTTAATGTGAGATGCAAGAGCCTGGTCCCTGACGAAGGGAGAGGGGCCGCCAGCTCTGCTGTTTCTGTAGCCTTGCACCACTTGTGCAAGCTGCGGAAATTGTTTTTGTGCCGGGCCTAACGCTCTGGAAGGCTGTGGAACCTTTGAAGCTCCATTGTATATACTCCGCCCTTTCGGCGAGCCTTGCCAGAACGCTCAGTGCTTCCGTAAAGAGCGTTACTCCTCTCCAGTCTTGTCAGCAAGGCAGGTTGCTGCACCTGTATCGTCGCGTAATCTCTCGACGTGCAGGAAACGAGTTACGTTTTGGTTTGTTCTAGGCTCTTTGTCGTCAACGCTAAGGCTGCTCTCCTTCTCACCGCTCATTGACCACGCCAGCCTATACGACGGACGTGGAGGAGCCGGGTACGGGGACGACTGCGTCAATGTAGCCGTGTGGGTGCATGCGCGTGTGCCCGTGTGCGTGAGCATGTGCCGGTGTGTGTGTATGTGTGCGTGTGTGTATCCTGCAAAAGGAATCGCTTACACACCAACTCTGCTCCAGAAGGTTTCGTGTGCAGTCGTGACACCCTCCGTCCGTAAGGCTGGTCAAATAGGAATTTCGCCTGGCTAGGGGTATGGCTCTGAGGGTGCGGCCTTCTTTGCTTTTATTTTTATTTTTACTATGCTTACGTGAGCTGCTCTGGGATATTGGTTTCGCTCTTACCAGGCCAGACACTTTCTTGATTAGAAACACTTTTGGAGAGTCCATGTAGGCGATTTCTTGAGAAGAAAGAAGTTTCGGATACGTGCTCATCAGCATTGGGGGTGGAAAAAGTTCGAGGATAAAGCCAGAAACACAACTGCCGAAACTAGCAGCGTCTAACCCGTAAGCAGCTTAGTCCTGGATCTTCGGCCAAGCGCGAAGGCTGGCAGGCTTCCAGAAAGCGCACTGCACGGTGACGATGGCGGTGCAGGCAGCGGGCGCAAGCTTCCGCAAGGAACGCGCAGCAATTACCGCGTTAGGGTCGCTTGTCGGGTACTGCCTCTCCCTCGCCGCTGTCACTGAGCTATGGCTGGAAATTGGGCAAAATGATTGCGGAACACTCTGCGCGTTGCCCCGCTTCTTCCTTTGCCTGGCTGCGGACGCAGCTTTCGAAAGCACGAAGAAGCACCTCCTTCTTTGCTGCTTCGGCGAGGAGCGCGTAGTCTCCATCCATTACTCGCACTCCCGGTTCTTCTTGGTCATCACATTCTTGCACAAAGAGGTTTTTGCACACTTTTTTCTTGGCAAGGGGTTATTTCATGTGAATTGCGCGTCTTGCATGTAAGCGAAGGATGTCGAGGAAAGCTACCGAAATTTCAAAGCGGCTGTATTTTTTCGCAGAAACGTTTTTATTAAGCAGAAAACTTGTAATTGGGTGAAATTATTTGGTTGAAAGTGTACCTCTATAAAAGGTTTACAAGTAATTGCGCTGGGTGATCCCGTCAATGTTTCTTTATTTTAAGTGATTTAACCGACGTGTTACGATTCCTGAAGGCGTTGCGCGCTTGGAGAGGGGCTCTAAAAGTGCTTGCAATTGTTATGCGGCCGAAATGTATTCAAGAGCTTTCGTTTCTGAGAAAGACAGGTGCATGTTCTCTGATCCTCTTGGGTTAGACGGGGCAGATCGATTGTGTCACATTATAAAAATTCCAAGGCAGGACATGGAGTAGCATGGTAAGTTAAAGTTCCTAAATATTTACGTACGGTTCATTTCGAGCAGTGATATTTCAGCTGATTTTCGTGAATAAGTTGCAGCATCGCACAAGCAATTTCGACCTGTTGTCATGGTAAGCAGTTGACAAAATCAGCAGCTACCTTAACGCGGGATTGGCAGTTGTCAACGCTATTATTGAAATCTCGGCACTCAGTTAGTGGCCATCACACAACCCACTTACTCGAACATGACTTTTAATCACGTTAAAAGAATGTGCGCACGTATTCGTCACTACGATCTGGAGTACCTGCATTTGGATATTGTTTTATGCCTCCCCGTAGCTCCTATCCATCGGGCCGAAGTACCCTTGTGGCCAATCTGTATTCGAACAATTAGTGCGTTTTCCTTTCAGGAACGTTTTTCAGGTTCTTGAGATCAGACCACTGGGATTGCCGAAGTAAAATGTGGCGGCGCCCTGTGGTCGCAGCCACGCTAATGTGAAGAAGAAAGTAAGACCAACAAAATAGGATCAAAATGCGTCATAACAGCACCGGCCGTAGGGGCGTCCTCTGGTGTTCGTGTTTTCCGGAGCCGAAGCTGGCCGGGGAAAAAGTACCACACAGTTCCTTCTACCGCGTCGGCGCTTACCTCCATTCTCGCAAAGTAGACGGGCCAATAATGGGTTTCCCTTATCGTGCAAGCGCTCCTGGTGCATTTCTCTCCACTCCGGCGTTTTTCAACCAGCACGGGGCGGCCGCCATTTTGTCATGTGTTCCCGGCCAGCTAAAGACTTGCCGCACAAAATACTGCCTTAGTAAAACTAGCTGCTTTACTAACGGAGACGCCGTGCGCATGCGTCAGGCTGGGCAGGGCCCAGCATTTGCCGCGAGAGAAGCCCAGCGTAGTGCCAGTCGGGGCCAGCTCCGTTGTATAAACCGTATTCTCGATGCGGTAAATTCACCGTAAACTGTAAATTCGCCGCAAGCTTTGACTGATTGGCTTTCAGTCTTGGTCACGTGCTTCCGGCTGACAAAGCGCTTTTGTGTGCTTTGGTCATTTTGACGTTTCATGACATTTACTGGTACCAATTCTGAAGTTTGCCGTAGTTCCCTTTACTGAAAGCGCAGATTTCTTGGCAGGCAATAAAAAACTAGACGAAATGCAGACGGCATGACAACGCAGGCCTGTCTTTGCTATTGAACAAAAATACGGCTTCTATGTCACGCCCTTTCTGTTATTGGCTGAGAAGACGGGACGTAATATAAACAGTTGGCGGGAATGCGTACGTCACACATTGGTAACTACAGCCTGCGCAAAAGTGACGTCTTGTTACGTAACACTTTCCAAATGGCGGCAGCCATCGCCGTCAAATAGGGCGAAAAATTCCACCTACCCCCGCGACGTGAAATCCCAGTGCGGTTTCGCAGGACCCGCGGTTTTAAACGGTTGACTAGAGAAAGAAATAATAGTTTTGACTGCTTCTATGACAGCGATATTGGAGCATAAAAATAACGTTAAGTATTTTGTTTTTATATTTCGCAATAAAATACCAATTATTTGTTTGGCGTAACAGTAATATAAGAGGGCCGTAGAAGCCTCTACATTACAAAGAGCCCAACACATGGCATTTGTCCACACTCGTCCTAGTAAGCAAGATGGTCACATGATGGCATTCAAGAGAAAAATAACAAAGAAATCTGATTATTTTATTCATTACGGGGTTCATTGAATTTGAGTTTGACGAATAAGTGAATCGGCGGCATCGCAACGCTCTGCGGTTATCAGGCGTAGTCTTTCGCTGTACTTACCGCGTCGTACAACCGATCTCATGGACGTCTTTTTCTGTGATCACGCCATAAACTTGTAACGTAGAAGCAGATGGTGGCGTGGCGGCCGTGACGACCGGGAAGGTGATAACGCAACAAAGCTTGCGTTAAAGCAGGGTGCTCAAATGTGGTGCTAAAACCGATCAAAATAAATAAATAGATTTGGTAAAAAAATGCGTCCCAATCCACCTTGTGAAGGTCCACCTTCACAGGGTGGATTGGCGCGCATTTTTGGCGCGAACCGACGCTGTACACGACACCCACAACGATTACTTATGCGACGTCAGTTGAATTCACATACGTGGCTCTACAAAGAGTGAAACCAGAGACAAGCGAAATGCGCTTAGCCACAACCTTTATAACTTCGAACAGATGTTTTTTTTTTTGCGAAGGTAAATTGGTTAAAAGGTATTGGGGACGCACATGAGTGGAAACTCTTTTTTTATAAAATTAGAGGAAGTTCCAATCCGGTGTTAGACGATCTCACGTCTCCTGCGTCTCTGCCGCCGCAGACGGAGGCGCCGAGATCGGCGGCAGATACAGAGAAGTGCGATACCAGGCGTTGGTGTGAGCTTCCATTATTTTTGATGACTTCTAGCGCATGCGCAAGGTGCGTACATGGCCGCTACACTTGCCGTGGACGGAGCACACAGCGACGCGAGAGGTCGCGTGACGCTATCACGTGGCATTCAGCAAGAACGCAGGGGGTAAACCCGCAGCTGTGCTCGGTGAGCACACCGTCCGTTTCCTCCGTCTCCGCGTGCGTTCGTAGTTCTATGAAAAACTCATAGTTTGCTCATACCAAAAGCGTAGGATGCAAGGGAGTTGATGAGCGTAAACGCGAAAAGACCCATAACTTTAATAAATGTGGACTACAAGTTATTAATGAAGGTACTCGCTAAAAGACTACAGACTGTGATGAAAGACTTGGTAGGGTGACACCAAACCTGTGGAATAAAAGGTCGCTCATTTACAACCAACATCCATGTAACCCGAAGCATTTTAAAATGCTGCGTTTGCATGCAGTCCGCTGTGGCCCTGCTTCAGACGGACCTGGAAAAAGCTTTTGACCAGGTCTCACATGAACTGTTGCTTGCTATTCTAGAGTTCGTCAGCGTTGGAAAGGGTATTACTGATTGTGTGCGTATGTCGTGTAAGGAGTGCGCCATAAGTCTTGCTATAAACAAGGCAGTCAGCACTTCAGTCAAAGTGTCCTGCTCGGTGCGTCAAGGGTATCCTCTTTCGCCCTTACTTTTCTGTGTTTGGGCATTAAGAACACTGTCAATATACGCGGTTTTCGGTTGCAGTCATGCGAAGCGCGTGTGCTTGCGTACGCCGATGACATCGCTCTTTTTTTCGAAGACAGAAGCAGCATAGGGGAGGCTGTTAAGATACTCAAAAGATTCTGTTATTGTAGCGGAAGCTCTGCCAACTGGAAAAAATGCTTTGGCCTGTGGCATGGTAACTGGGATGCGACACTAAGCATTACGAAGGTATAAACTGGTAACTTATGCCTCCGAAGTATCTCGGTCTGCCACTAGAAAACTACCGCGATAGCGTTCCTTACTGGCGAAGGCAGGTGACGGAGCTGTGCGATAGGACGGAAATGTGGGAAGGGAAAAGGAAAATGCTATTCTGTTTTCCGCGGCTAAAGTGTGGTACGTGATGCAAGTGCTCCACTGTGCGCGAACAAATGTTCAAAGGAAGGACCGCGTGTTTGCCGTCTTTTTTTGGGGCTCTAGTTGGGATCGGACGAGTCGCACGAACCTGTTCCGACGCGTCCTATCCGCGGGTCTGTCACTGCACAACTTTTTCTGCGTCAAGTTGTAAACCGCATTTTCTTTCTGCGCGAGGCGCAAGATCTGTTCTTACGCACCGTTTTTTAGGTACGCTTGGGCAGGGTCTTACCACAGTATGTTGTTAGTTGAACCCAACCATTAGCCGGAGGCATTCATGGTTATTTGCGAGAAGTTGTCCAAGTGGCTCAACTTTTGTGCACACGATTTTCTATGGAATGCTCGTGAAATGTCCCGAGGAAAACTTTGTATAGAGATCTCCTTGATGTGTGTTTGCCAGTTCCACTGCATAGAAACTTGTACCGTGCGGGAACTGGGCAAGATGTACTGAAACGGGTAAAAGTAATTGCGGTTCCACCTGGTGTCAAATCCATTGTCTTTAAATTGCACGCCGGTGTTCTACCTGTGAATACATGGATGGAAGAGAAGGGCGTCTTTATTCCGTGGGGTGTGGACTGTACCCTGTGTAAGAAGCCCGAAACAATGGAACATGTGTTCCTGGATTGATGGGACGCGGTCTTCCTGTGGGATGTGCTGCAGCGTACCCTGAAAAAGGATGTCCCTTTTGATTTTCGCGGTATACGGTTCCTGTGTGTAGAAGACGGTAAGGGTGTACCTTATGATTTGTAATGCTTTTGGTCTTGCACGGTATATGGAGGTCTCGCATGGCTTTCCGCCACAGCGATATCGATGACAGGCCCGCGAGGCAGTACTTCTGCGAGAACGTCAGAAGGACCGTAGAAGTGTGGAAGGTCCAGCCGTGTGTACCGGGCTGGCTTTTAGAGGTGGAAAAAGCATTGCACAGGCCGCGTTTTTATTTGAGCTACGCTAGCAACCATATAGCGTTAGCCGTTTTGCCTTTCTTGTGCATGCCTTTTTGTTTTTGTATGTCCACACCCGGCAATAAAAAAAAGTTCACAGTTTTATTGGTAAGACAACGGGCTCTCACTCCATCTCTCAATACGTTCCAGGGTTGGTTCCTGGCCGTGCCAGACACTTTTATTTGTTCGCGGGAGTTTTCTGTTAACACCAACGGTCGCGACAGAACCCTTAAGGGGGTAGAGGCAAGAAAGCTTCGCTTTAAAAAGATCGTGTGATGTTATTTAGCTCAACACCTGCCTTTCGCTCGGTTTTGGATCAACATTACTTGATCGCGTTATGGTGTTGATGCCAATTTTAACCTGAAGCAATCTGTTTCTGTTGTCAACGTTAACTGCGATCCTAATTTTAAAATACATGCGAAATGTTTTAATATTTTTTATTCACAACATTTCATCGCATGTTCGTGATCTTTATAAACTAAGCGTCAAAATACACTTCTTGTCGTCATAGCTGTACGTGTGTCACGTCACTGATTGCTTACGTTTTGTTTACGCAAAAAATATGGTGACTTCACCGTGAATTTATGAATTCGATAATAGGGCCCTAGATAAGGTATTAAACGTACCGCCACTGAAGCACGCAAGTCACCAGCAGCTCCCATTTTGGCGTTTATCAGTGTTGCGAGACTACCGCATGTCGCCGTTAACTTCGACCGGGTTGTTTGTTAACAACACTACCGAAGAAGCAGCATAACGGCATCTTTGGGCACCCTTCTGCTGCTGAAATACGGTTACACGCTTTATGTTCGATCCCCATTCGCAATGATTTCAGTCGCATTCAGCCGTGACCTGGGAGCACAAGCTAAGCCTACCAGAGTTGGCCGCCTAAACGTATAAACAACCAAATGGCGGCGCCCATTTACCGTCGCCGTGTAAAAAACTGTCACGTAATGCTAACTGACCAATGATCATGGCGGCGGCACAGCATAATAACAGAAGAGAGTGCCGATACTCTGTACATTTAGCTAATGACACGAACCGAGCGCAAGCGACAAGCCCGCGGAGACGACGAAAAACATTTTATACCCTCCTGCATCACCATTTGTAGTGGTTTACAACAGCATTGCTGGACATCTTTTGCAGGGCGGGAGGGCGAATAATTTTTGAGAAAGTTGGCCGATTTACTGCAGAACACAATACTTCACTTGTTTTGATTCAGCGGTGCCAACAGCATGAAACCAAAGTGTTGTCATGTAGCCAATGACGGCACAGGTTTTGTCGAGGAACAAAAGTTTGTTGCAGCGAACTTGTGCTCCGTTAAGAACTGAATTACGCAAGTGGCGAAGGAGCCGTCAACAAAATGATGTGCCTCAACTAACGTTGGCGAATTGAATGGGTCGGCGTTTGCCCGGCGAGCATTTACCTTTCACCGATATACTTTCCAGAATTGTTGAACTACACCGAGAACAAAAAAGAGCATTCTGTTCGCGTGACGACAGGGCGTAACACTCTCCCCATCAAATAAGAAAGCTTTTACGGCATACAAAAAAGAGGGAAACACGCGCTTTACTGCGAACGTTGAAAGTCTCGGCCAGACGCTGACAACATAACTCGCAAAGTTGGTTATCCTTCTAAGAGTGCATCGACCCGATGCTAAAATAAAACGGTAGCCTCAGGATAAAAAGTCCGTCGTCTGGCGTAATAAGGCTTGAGGCAAACCACGTGGAGTACTTCGGGTCGCCGGCGCCGTCGTGACTTGTCAGAGTCTCCTACTTGGACAACCTCATAGATCAGTTGGCCAACACATCGTTGAATCCGGTAGGGTCACACATACCATCGCAGGAGCTTTTCGCTGAGGCCGCGCCGTCGGATTGGGGTCCAAACCCACACAAAATCACCTATTGATACTTGGGGTCTCTGAGGCGAAGGTGGTGCTTCCGGCATCCACTAGCTCCTGGTCCGTTCCACGCACTCGAGCAAGCAGGCGGGCCTCCTCTGCACGTTGCAGGTACCTTAGGACATCGGCTCTATGGTCGTGTTCTTCTACGTGAAGCACCATGGCGTCGAGCATCGTGGTCGTCTGTCTTCCGTAGACAAGCTTTAACGGTGTCATCGACGTGGTTTCCTGGATAGCTATGCTGTACGCAAACGTAACGTCAGGGGGGACTTCATAAGATGTCTTATGTTCAAGGTCGACTTAAATGTAGAGCATACCCGCGATCGTCTCCTTCAAGCGTTCTGTCAGTCCGTTCGTTTGGGGGTGCTATGCGGTGGTTCTTCGGTGATCCGTTTTGTTGCGGCGCAAGATGCCTTGCATCAGCTCCGCAGTGAACGTGCCCAGGTCCGTGATGAGAACGTAAAAGGCTCCATATCGCAGTACAACTTCGTTGATGAAGAAATTTGCCAATTCTTGTGCAGTCCCCTGCGGAAGAGCGGTGGTCTTAGCGCATGGCGTCATAGAGTCTGTCGCTACACCAAGCCACTTTTTCTCGAATCGTGATGTTTGTAAAGGGCCCAGAAGGTCCTTTCTAATCTGTTGGAAAAGCCTCGAGGGGACGGTAAATGGCTACAAAAGTGCGGTGGGTCTCGTCGAAGCGTTTTCCGTCAATCGCTGTCATGGCACCTCCGGACGTTGCGGGTCACGCCGAATGTAAGGCGAGGCCAGTAGTATTTTGTCTTGATGTTCCCGAGTGTCCGTGCCCTTCTGATCGGCCCTGATGATGGTTCGTCGTGGCACGCTTCCAAAATTTCGTCACGGAGGCCAGCGGGGATGACCAGACTCTACGTACTCCGTGCTCGTTGTAAGGATGAAGTTCGTCTTCACTGGCCCCGAATTGTGCAAGCAAAATGCAGCGGATTTGCGCTTAAAAACCCTTGACATGGCGTCCTTGCATCCTCCGAGATGGTCGATCATGACGCGCATCTCAAGTTCGGCACATTGCTGGGCGGCTAGGTCGCTTTCTGTCCCGAAGCCGAGACATCTAGCGTCTTTATCCTGTGCCAGCGGGCCGAGAAGGGTACGTGACGGTCAGTCGGCGTCCGAATGTTTCCTGCCCCATTTGTAAACGATCGTCACGTCAAATTCCTGCAGGAGTAGGCTCCATAGTCCAAGGCGGCCGGATTGGTGCTTCGTAGTTGCGAACAACAGTGCGCATGGTGGTCTGTTTCAAGCTTAAATGGTCTTCTGTAGACATACGGGTTTATTTGAGAAATGGCTTATACTACGGCGAGACGCTCTTTTGATAGGCCGAATTGTTCGTTTACTCTTCTTACTGACCGCGGCAGGTATAAGAGATTACTTTTTCACATACGTTGTGCTTATGGGCGAGGCCAGCACCCAAGCATACGTCACTCCCGTCTCTGTGCTTATTGTCTCCTCGTACTCGTCAAAATGGGCCGCTGTAGGCGGTTGTTAAGCTCGCAGAAAACATTCTGATGCTACTCCTCCCGGCAGAACATAACGCTGTCTTTATACAGACGCGTGAGGGTTCCGGCGATTTTTGCGAAGTTTTCAGCGAAACGTCATTAGTATGTGCACAGTCTAAGGAACCTTCATACTCCATTCTTGCCTTTCGGCCTAGGAAAGTTGGCGATGGCAGAACTTATCGACTGGTCATGCAGGACTCCGTCGGCGGTTACCACGTGGCGGAAAACTTCAGTTCCTCGTATGAAAGCGGCACTTTTCAAGCTTCAGCGTTAAATCCTAATGTTGCGCACGGGTTGGGTGTACTATGCTTGCTGGGCGCTTCCTGGAGACATGCTCTTGCAAGTGTTCAAGAAGTTCTCCATAAGCGATTTCGCGGGCTGCCCCGAGGGCGACATGCTGTGTGGAAGACTTAACAATGTGAGGGTTCGAGCTAGTTGGTACTCCATAGTAAAAATTTAAAGCGCAACAAATTTAGACACAAGACGAATGACACAGGGACAAGCGTTACTTCCAACTGGAAATTTCCAGTTGGAAGTAGCGCTTGTCCCTGTGTCATTCGTCTTGTGTCTAAATTTGTTGCGCTTTAAATACGAATGACACAGGGACAAGCGTTACTTCCAACTGGAAATTTCCAGTTGGAAGTAGCGCTTGTCCCTGTGTCATTCGTCTTGTGTCTAAATTTGTTGCGCTTTAAATTTTCAGTGTGGAAGACAGCCAGACGGGGGCAGTCGTCCGACAATATTTCATACAGCTCTAATTTGTAACCTTACAGAAGACAAGTTCTTATAGCCTAGAGAAAACGAAAATATGTGCGTAATTGTTCTTTTCTTCGACCGACATTCCGGTTCGACCTATATGCGGGCTGCACATCGAGAACGAAGAAGATAGTTTCAGTCAAGTGATTACATTGCGAAACATTCGGGCAGCTGATTTATCAGTACCTCAAAATCAGAGCTCGAGAGCTGGAAATCAGGAGGTATGTGAGGGGAAAATATCATTAACAACGTAATTAATATAACTTTACGAATTGCTACAGCCTTAAATGCAGTGTTTAAGATGATGATATGACATTATAACAGCGTAGCGTACGCAAGAAGCTTTGGTAAAACTCCTGAATTAGACAAAGCCTATGGTAACACATTGAAATACGAACAACGCAGCGCGTGGCTTTCAGTACATGCCGCGCATCCTGACGACGGGCCTTGTAGGCGCAGTGCGAACAGGTTACGAGAGTTCGTGAGAAACCTTTATATGGAAAGACCGTTGTATTTCCATCGTCCATTGGGTGCTCAGCACGAAATATAAATTTAAGGAATATAGCTGCGTGTGCTGTTTACACTCATCGCTCTACAAAGTTAGACAACGCTTGCGTGAGCCCCGCACGGAGCACCTTGATTATTCATAGTGACGGTGAGCAGCGACACCGCGGACCCCGAGCTCCCATACATAAGCCGTGTCCAACCGTGGCGAGGTGTTTAAAGGTGAAGGGTAGAAGCCGTAAACGGTGGCCGTCCAAGCCTTGGTCAAGCTCCGGCCGATGGGCTCCCTGCCTGGTAGACAGGCAGGGAGCTCCGGGACCTCTTTGACTACCAGTGTAGGGTCAAAGAAGAAAGTACCCCAGTCTCCCTGCTTTTATACTATGCCCTATGGTATTTACAACCCCCCCCCCCCCACCCCAAACGTGATCGGTCTCTGAAAAGGGGCCGCACCGAAGTATCTTTTCCTTCATTGCCATCTTTAACATTTCCTGAACCGGATAATTTTTCCTGATTTCTTGTAATGGAATCGCTCAATCCAACCCAACCTCTTGTATCGCAGTCAGTCTTCTTGATCGCAAAATATCTTGAAGCCATAATAGAAAATCATATAAGTGCAAAAAGCAAAGGTCTGGTGAACTGCTAATCGAGGTAAATGACAAGCAGCAGTCCACGAAGCTTCTAGCTCAGACTAGACTGGCTGATCTAGACATCAGGGTCACACCCCATCGGCGCCTCAACAGCTCGCAAGGTGTGATATCCGAGACGGATCTCTTGAACGAAACGCATGCGGATATCCTTGCCGGCTTGAAGGATCAGGGCGTCACTGCTGTGAGACGCATCACTATCCGCAGAGGCGACAAGGAGATTCCCACCAAGCACATTATCTTAACTTTTGACCGCGCAGTTCTCCCACAACACGTAAATGCAGGTTTTATCCGTTGCTCCATCCGTCCCTACATCCCGAACCCGCGGCGCTGTTTTAAGTGCCAGCGGTTCGGGCATGGTACAAACTCTTTCCGTGGCCGAACGACGTGTGCAAAATGCGCGTCGCATGACCATCCGAGCGACAACTGTCCATCCGACACCCTCTCTTGTGTGAGCGGCGGGGGGGGGGGGGGGGGGGCGGGGTGCATGTAGCCTACTCCCGCAAGTGCGAAAAATTTCAAACTGAAAAAAAGATAATCAACATCAAGGTAACTGAGAACATCACCTTCCCAGAGGTGCGGAAGAGGTTCGCCTCTTTCCCCCTGGGGAGGTACGCCGAAGCAGCTCGCCGGGGGGCGCAGCGGCGTCTGGTTTCCACAGGGACCGAGTTCAGCGAGTCTGACCTGTTCCCTCTCCCGCCCCCCTCCCCACTGGGTTGCCTCAGGCAGCCCAACCCGCCACCACGCCGCTTGCAGAGGCAGCAGCGGTTGTGGTGCAAACCTCTTCCGTTGGGACCAGTGCCGCTCCCGCCGCTTTCGCCCCGTCCTCCAGTGCGTTGGAGGGTGTCGAGGGGATGGCCATCGGGGGCCCCGCATCGGCTCCCGCCGTCACCGCACCACCCGTGCCACTTATGGCGTCCCCGACGCCCGCGGCGGTGGCGGCTCAAACGAACGGCTCCCGAAGGGGGACCAAGTCCGGGGGGCCCGGTTCCACGGGCACCCCCAGGACATGTGATGACGAAATGGACGTCGCACCATTCCTGCCTGAAACGCAGCGCAAGGAGCGGCCTCCGACGGCCAAGCCAGTAGAAAGGCCTGAAAAGCCTAATCCAAGAGTAACAGCCCCGAAAGACGACACATGAACACACAAACACACACACTCCAGTCATTCCTAAATTTAAATAATGGGAACAGAAAACATCATCCAATGAAACTGCACAGGCCTCCTTAAAAATCTTGACGATGTGTATGAGATTCTGCATGCCAGTCAGCCAAGTATCATGTGTCTCCAGGAAACCCACCTCAATTCTAAACAAAGTTCTTAAATAGGTACATGGTATTCAGAAAGGACAGGGTTGGCTGCACCCACTCTTCAGGAGGTGTGGCCATTATCGCCCGGAATTCATTAGCATGCCACCCGCTCTCTTTAAACACTGTCCTCGAGGCTGTAGCGATCCGTACAATAAAATTTAATAGGTTTATAACGGTATGCTCCATCTACATCTCTCCTGATTTTGCACTTCTGAGCTCTGATTTCGAGGCACTGGTTGACCAGCTGCCCGAACCATACATACTAACAAGCGACCTTAATGCGCACAACTCTCTTTGGGGCTCCTCCAGAACGGATGCCCGAGGTCGCCTGATAGAGAAGTTTCTTACATCCTCCGGAGCATGCCTTTTCAACAAAAAACAGCCTACATACCATAACTTAGGACACAATACATACTCGCATCTTGACTTGGCTATTGGTTCAGCAGTTCTCTCTCCATGTCTTGAGTGGAGTGTGGGCACAGACAAATATGGTAGTGACCATTTCCCCACTTCATTAACGTATATAGGTATAGGCCCGAGCAGTCCATCTTCCCATAAAAAGTTTATTGAATCAAAAGCAAACTGGAGCAGATTCACACAAACATCTCAACTACACCACACATCCATAAAACACCTACACGTGGAGGAAGCCGCCCAACTCGTCACGGCGCACATCCTCGACGCTGCCGAAAAGTCCATTCCCCAGGCCTCCAGCGGGTCCCGCACTCCAAGGAGGCCCTGGTGGAACGAGGACTGCAGGCGGGCCCGAGAGGCCTAGAACAAGGCGTGGGGCGTCCTTCGCCGGTACCCCACGTCAGATAACCTCATTTCGTTTAAACGGGCAAAGGCTTTTGGGAAGCGAGTGCGTCTTGAGGTGAAAAGGGAGAGTTGGCGCACCTTCCTCACTTCCATCAACTCTTACACTGATACACACAAAGTCTGGACACGAATACGAAAACTAAAAGGACAACATACATACAGCCTGCCCCTGGTTAGTACAACAGGGTACACACTGGAAGACCAGGCTAACACACCCGCACAACACTTCCAACACGTGACCAGTTCAGCGCACTACACGAACACTTTCATGAAACACAAAACATCTTTAGAAAAGAAGTCCCTGCGCGATAACAACAAGTCGTACATTTCTTACAATTCTCCTTTTTCAATTCATGAGCTGAAGGTTGCTCGCAGCACATGTAACCCTTCACCTCCAGGTGCACACAAAATCACATACACCATGATACAACACCTACACCCAGAGACTCTTGAAACACTCCTACATCTATACAACAACATATGGCTTTAGGGGCACATTCCTCGCTCTTGGAGGGAGGCCATAGTGGTGGCTATCCTGAAGGAAGGAAAGGACCCTTCCTCTCCCGCTACCTATCGGCGCATCGCCCTCACAAGCTGCCTGTGCAAGCTCCTCGAGAAGATGATAAACAGGAGACTCGTGTACTTCCTTGAGTACAATGGTCTTCTCGAGAGCTGCCAGGCAGGCTTCAGGGCGGGGCGGTCCACCAACGACCAACTCGTCGCGCTGGAGTCCTATATAAAGGATGCTTTCCTCCACAAACAATATTGTATGACAGTATTCTTTGATCTGGAAAAAGCATAAGATACCGCGTGGCGGTATGACATCCTAAGCGACCTGAAGTCCTTCGGCATAAAAGGTAACATGATGAACACACTTGCCAGCTACTTGTCTCAAAGAACCTTTCGTGTGCGAGTTGGAACTGCACTCTCTAGGGTTCATGTGCAGGAAAATGGAGTGCCGCAAGGTGGAGTTTTTTGTTGCACCCTTTTTATTGTGAAAATGAATTCCCTTAGGAAGGCGCTGCCACCGTCGATTTCCGGTTCAATCTATGTAGACGACGTTCAACTCTCTTTTATATCCTGCAACTTGTCTGTCTGTGAGCGCCAGGTCCAGCTTGGTGTTAACAAGCTAGCGGGCTGGGCAGATAGCAATGGTTTTAAATTTAATCCCAGGAAGTGCACTTGTGTTTTGTTTTCCAAGAGGCGTGGCATCCGGCCGGATCCAGACTTTAAACTCAATGGTGTCTCGATTCTTGTAAAAAAGAACACAAGTGTTTAGGTATAATCTTCGAAGAAAAGCTCACATTTATTCCACACATAAAACAACTAAAACATAAATGCTTAAAGGAGCCATGAAGAGAAAACACAAGTTTGGTTCATTCAAAAGATTGCCTAGTTAGAATCATACTGACACCACTTTTAACGCAAACTTCGCTCAAATAAGCTACATAATTAGGAAAAAAGGGAATGACCATGCGACCCACCAGCTCATTTCCCGCAACAGCACCTATGATGTCACACGAGAATGCTCTGCGATTGGCGGAGGCCGGCAGAAGCAGACGAAAAGTAGGTAGAGCTTACAAACTAGCCGAACGAGCGATTTGCGCTTAAACTTAGGGCACATTCTTTACAAAGCAATAAGAATGATGGGACAAACAGTGGAAGTTACGAAAGCACTAGTAAACATAAAAGTACTGATGCGTACTGCTGTTCGTACTGCGCACAGCATGCTTGGTTTAGCTGCACAGCATTAGGGGGTTGGGGTTGTCTCAGACGACACTGGCCGATTGACGCAAGCAACGGTGTCTTACGTGACCACATTTGTCGAGCGAGCACTGTTTCAGGGAACGAATATATTCTCCCAGAACAAAAACAAGCCAGGTTTAAATACGGGCAAAAACAAACCAAACGCTTGCCACGGTATGGTGGCGCCATCTAGGTTCGGGTAACGTAAAGAAACGCGGGAACAAACCAACACCGCTGTACAGGGTGGAGACAACCTTTGAACGGTCCCGTGCCGCCGAAATTGGGCCAATGTGCTCAACGCGTTGTTCTTTTCGTTTCCCACGAGACCTAGCAACGCGAAACAGAAAATATGATTCAAACTTCTTCAGTAAACCGCGTTGCGGCGATAATTTTAGCGAGGTTTCGACATAATGACTTGCTTCGGCGGCGAGCGAGCGACCAAAAATGGCGGTGCCAGCGTATACGCGTCTCTACCCTGAACGGCGGATGTGCGATTGACGGTATTCTAGGCTGCAGAGCGGTCGGTTCCTGTGATGTCATTGCAGACCCCGAAAACAAACGATTTAGCGGGAAAATCAAAATTTTAACTGAAATTGTTTAATTTCTCAGTGAATAAAGCATCGTTTGTATCCGGACAAGCCCTGGGGGCACTATAAAACACGAAATCTTTCGAATAAACCAACTTGCATTTTCTCTTCATGGCTCCTTTAAAGACAACGACTATCCTTGAGGTTCTCTCGCATATTTCTTTTGGCGTTGACAAACAACTTCTTTTACGTGTTTTTACAAGCTTGATAGGTTCGCGACTCGACTATGGTAGCGTTGTTTATGGGTCAGCAAGTAAAACATCCCTCAAAATGCTGGACCCACTGCTCCATCTCGGGCTCCGCTTGGCGTGTGGTGCCTTCCGCACTAGCCCGGTCGAAAGCCTCTATGTGGAGTGCAACAAATGGAACCTACAACGTCAGCGAGCATACACAGATCTCCTTTATGCCTTTAAAATTTCATCCATGCCACACCATCCTTTTAAATCAGTTTTTCATGATACATCCATGACTGAACTCCTTTTAAATCGACCATCGTTCTCTGCACCCTTCTCTTACAGAGTTAGAGAGGAAGTGTCAGAGCTTGCTGTCTCCTTTTTAGATACAATCCAAAGTCACTAACAGATTTTATAGTACCATGGCATCTCCGCCCTGTATCATGCGACACATCTTTCACACATGTAGATAAAAACCGAGCTCCCAAATGTGCAATTCTGCAGCATTTCTTGTATTTGCAGGAGAAGTACCAATGTTCTGAATTTTATACGGACGCTTCTAGAACTGCCACCTCTGTGTCCTGCGCGGCGCATGGGCCCGGCCTTAGTGTCACGAGAACTCTTAACAGTAATGCAAGTATCTTTACGGCAGAGGCTCATGGTATACTTCTTGTTGTTAATCATGTACTTCAAAGCCACATACCACAATTCATTATCTATACAGATTCCCTTAGTGTTGTGCGGGCATTGTCCTCAACAAAGTTTTCAAAAAATCACGTTGTAAATCTTATTATTGAAGGTATTATGTCCGTGTATGTCCACAAATTTGAACTCATCCTTTGCTGGGTCCCTGGCCGCTGTGGTATAGCCGGGAATGAAGCAGCGGATCAAATGGCTGCTGCTGCTACACTCTTGAACCCAGTACACATAACCACATTACCCTACACCGACGTGAAACCACACATCAGACAACAACTTCGAAAAACATGGCAAACACACTGGAGCGAACAAACAGACAACAAGTTACACGTAATAAAACCACTTTTAGGACCATACACCAGCGACACACGTAATAGATATACTGAAGTCGCCTTGGCTAGATTACGGATAGGGCACACAGATGCAACGCACTCGCACCTGCTCACTGGATCTCAAAGACCTCTGTGCAGCAGGTGCGGAGAGGCCCTATGCGTGATCCACATCCTCATACAATGTAAGGCACTCGACATTACACGGCGCAAACACTTCCCACAACTACACACACGACATATTCCACCATACCCGTCATACTTCCTAGGAGATGATGCCATGTTCTCTGTTCAGCGCACCTTTAAGTTCCTATCTGAAGTTTATTTCTTACAACTCATCTCATACCACCCATAGCTTTACCCCTGGTCCTATACACCAGCCACCTTATTTATCTTTTAACCACTCTTGTTCTTCACCTTGGCCCTTTACACCAGCCGTGTTCATAGTCTTTTAACTGATTTTATTTCGCATTCTCTCCTCATCAAATAACTGTGTTTGGCGCTCTTTGCCCATGTCGGCCTTGCGCCATTAAACTTTAACCATCATCATCAACGCTTGTGTAAGCGGGTGCCGAACTCCGTGGAAAGACAAACCAAAATGCACACACGCCGAACGATGGGGTTTCCATATCAAGGTTGGACACGAGCTCTCGTAATTTGTTCGCACTGCGCATACGTGGCCTGTCACCAGGATGGGCGGCAGGTACTGAAAGCCACGTGCTCCGTTGTGAGTATTTTAGCACGATAGCACACGGTAATCGAGATAACGCGTGGCCTCGAAAAATTTGTGTGAGCATTGGGGCCACAACTGCCAATTTCTTCGACCGTACATATGATTAAGCAAAAAATGTATCCACCCTCACTCTTTCTCCTGACGGAGTAAATGAATTTTCTCTCTATAATGCCGTTCGTTCATTTTTCTTACGTGATCAGTGCTGCCAATCGCGATATGGGGCGGGTTTGGTTGCCAGCAGCGACCGTACACCAACCCCCCTCCTCCCCCTCCCGCCCGAAACCCATTTTTTCTTGTTTAAGCGGATGGAGGGAACATAGGTTTACTTTATATAAATACATAGTAATTTGAAATGGAGAGCATTTCTTTAACTCACGATGTCACCCGTTCTAGTTGTCCATCGTAGTCCGCACCCCTCCCCCTACACTATATAAACAAAAATAATACTCACCGGCGCCTGGTTTCGATTCGACGACCCTGCGGGCGGAACGCAAGGTACATGGTGCTCTACCCACTGCGCCACAAAGCCGACACAGAATGAAGGGCTACGAACGCGCCTTATATCCTTGACTCATTCAAAATACGTGAAGAAGCTGCTGATACAACGCATTGACTACCTGTGGACGGAACGCGAGGTACATGGTCCTCTTCCCACTGCGCCACAATAATCATACCCACCTGCTAATAAATGATGTCACGTGACCACGTAATTACGTCTCCTCATTTAATTACAATACAACAACCAACAGCAACAAGTGCAACAACATTACCGTAACGCAAACTACTTAACGTCGTGCGCCCGCGGAAATGCTCTGCATTTGATCATGCCCCTCGCGAGGGGGATGTTTAGTTTCCTGCCGCAGCAAGAACCAGGCGGCCTCGTGCGCAGTTTGTGGCGCATACCCACTTGGGGGATTGGCCAGGATCTTTCGTCGTGCGGACCCTGAAATGACCAAGGAAAAGAAGCTCATTCTCAGATCGCTAAACCTAGCTTTACAGGACAGCCAGGAATCTCGAAAAAGAACACCGCCTAACGTTTGTGTTTTTTACAAAGTTACATCAGTGTAACATGAAGATTCAACTTCTGACACTCTAGAGCATAATCTTAGATTTATTTGTAAAGCCCATGTCAGTATTTCTTCCTCTGAAAGTATACGATTCCCTTTTAACACCAGAGCTGTTTCTGCTTCTAGTTCCGCCGTCGAGCGTTACCGGAAAACGATGCCCAGCCAAGCGCACTTGAGCGTGCACCTAGTGTGGAGCGCCTGGCGTCGTCCAGGCTTGCGCGTTGGCTTGCGCCACGTGACGAGCTCGCAAAAAAAAACACCAGGAAAAAAAATTGGCGCAGCATGCACTACTGGTGAAAGGCAGGTGAAACAGCTGCTTGGCGGCCCCACTCCCTTTGTCGGAGACCCCGCTGTTGCAGCTCACATGAATTTTCGAACTTGCCGCTGAAAGTTCTCCATGACTGGCAGGCACGGATCCTTTTGTCCGCAGGATTTCACACCTGTTCCAAGTGGCCCGCGCTAGAACCCGCGGCAACCGGCATTGCGAAAGCGGCGTCTGTAGCGCACAGTTTTTCTGCGCTAAGCACTTCAGGAGCGAACGCACGCGAACTGGCGAGAACAGCATGCGAGAGATTTATTTGTTTATTTATTTATTTATTTATTTATTTATTTATTTATTGTTTTATTTATTTATTTATTTACCCTCAAGGTCAATAGACATTACAGAGGGGAGTGGGTAGGGAGAAACAGTGAAAATAACAACACAACGAAAGAACAAAAAAAAGAGAACAATAGTTATACAGTCAGCACGTTTCTGGTCATACAATGTTAGCTATTGCGTTCTTGAAAAGGTTGAAGTCTCGAATGGTTGCTGTCGGGTTTGGAAGGCCGTTCCATTCCTTCGATGTTCGTGCCATGAAAGACTGCGAAAAGAAGTTAGTTCTGCAGGAAGGAATGCAGACTTTGAAGGCGTGATCTAAACGTTGTGAAATGTGATGTGGACGGATTATGAATTCATTATGTAAGAAGGCATGGTGGTAGAGCTTGTGAAAAAGACATAAGCGGGAAACTTTACGGCGTGATGCAAGGGATGGTAGACTAAGGTCTGCTTTCATGGATGATATGCTTGCGGTGCGATTGTAATTACATGTAATGAAACGAGCCGAGTTATTCTGAACCATTTCTAGTGACTGTATTAAATTGACGTGAAAGGGATCCCATATTGCTGCTGCGTATTCTAGTTTTGAGCGAATTAGTGTTTTGTATAGGAGTAATTTTAGAGTGGAAGGGGCTTTTGAAAAGTTACGGCGTAGGTACCCAAGCATGCGGTTGGCGTTGTTAATTACATAGGTGATATGAACGTTCCAGGTTAGGTTAGTTGTGATGTGCACACCAAGGTATTTGTAAGAGGGTACATTTTCTAACGGGTTATTACCTAGGTAGTACACAGGCGGTGTGCTAGGAGACCTAGTTACACGCATGAGTTTACACTTATTTGGGTTTAATTCCATCAACCAGTTGTTACACCATTCTGAAATCGCATTAAGATCGGACTGAAGAATATGTAAGTCGTTAGTGCATGTTATTTATCGGAAGATCACGCAGTCGTCAGCAAAGAGATGAATGTTGCTAGTAACATTGGAGCGTAGATCGTTAATGTAGATTAAAAAGAGGTACGGACCAAGAACTGAGCCTTGTGGCACACCAGAGCGCACTGCACTCAGCTCAGATTCTTTGTCGTTAGCGCTGACGAATTGGGAACGGTTAGTTAAAAAACATTCAAACAATTCAAAACATTCAAACAAAAATATCACGCCGAGAACGCTCGGCACTGTGTTCTCGAAGGTAGAGCTGGGTGAAGCCGGTACTCCTCACGAGGCGCACGCTAACGTGCTCTCGGTATGCATTCTTGATTTATTTTTTTGGTAGGGCTGGACGGCGGAACTACAATAAATCAAAATCGGGATGCCCCATGCTATGGAGGACGAGCAGGAGGAGAAGAGCGGAAGGAAAGGCCGAGAGGTTATCCAGGCTTAGAGCCCGGATTGCTACTCGGCACTGGGGAAGAGGTGTTCAGGGGATTAAAGAGAGGGAAGGAGAAAAAGAGGGGATAAGAGCGGGGTGGCGCACACACTTTAGTGCCTTCGTTGGCACTATATTCTTTCACCCAAGCATGTGTCCTTTATGAAACGCAGAAGGGCTTTTGCTGCCTTCTGCGACGTTGATTTTAGGGGTCGATGTCCTAGAATAGTCTCTACTTTGAACGGTTGATTGTCCAATTTGCTGTGCTCGGCGGCCAAAAACGCGTCTTTCCGATGATAACTGGGGGCAACAACAAATCACTTGTTCGATTGTTTCTCCAACCTCGCAGGCGTCGCAGTTGACACTACTGGTCATCCCGATGAGGAAGGAGTATGCTTTCGTGAAGGCCATTCCGAACCACAGCCTACAAAGTAAAGTAGGCTGGGCTCGAGACAGCCCACACGGAAGACGATGCTGGAGTACAGGGTCCTGGTTGTGGAGGCGCGGATGTACGAATTCCGGTGTGTTCCATTGAGTAATGGAGGTCCTGCGCGCGAACTAACGAAGCAGCTTAGCGGCATCAGTCTTTGAAAGCGGAAGGAAGATAGTCCTTTCACAGTCATGCCATGTCCTGGCAGCGGCATCAGCCAAAGCATTACCAGTTATTCCACAGTGGCTTGGCAGCCACTGAAATAAAATATTATGCCTGTTTATGACGGCCTGGTGAAATAATTCTGGAATTTCTGTCTGGTAGAAAGGACCGCAGCGCAAGGCTGCTCGGAAACTTTGCAGGGCGCCTTTGGAGTCGGTAAAAATGGACCATTTCTGGGGAGGAGCTGCCATAATGTACTGAAAAAGGCATGCTCCAGAGGTTGTTAGAAACTTATATATCAGGCGACCTGGGGCATCCGTGAGAGAAGTGTCCCCCAAATGTGATGACTGTTTGCTTGATTCGGAGTTATGACTGTGTGCTTGACTCCGTATATATTCGGGGTTTGGGTTAAACGATCCTGGCCAATCCTCCAAGTGGGTATGCGCCACAAACTGCGCAGGAGGCCGCCTGGTTCTTGCTGCGGCAGGAAACTAAACATCCCCCTCGCGAGGGGCACGATCAAATGCAGAGCATTTCCGGGGGCGCACGACGTTAAGTAGTTTGCTTTACGTTATTGTTATTGCACTTGTTGCTGTTGGTTGTTGTATTGTAATTAAATGAGGAGACGTAATTACGTGGTCACGTGACATCATTTATTAGCAGGTGGGTATGACATCATTTATTAGCAGGTGGGTATGAATATTGTGGCGCAGTGGGAAGAGCACCATGTACCTCGCGTTCCGCCCACAGGTAGTGAATGTGTTGTATCAGCAGCTTCTTGATGTGGTTTGAATGAGTCAATGATATAAGGCGCGTTCGTAGCCCGCCATTCTGTGTCGGCTTTGTGGCACAGTGGGTAGAGCACCCTGTAGCTTGCGTTCCGCCCGCATGGTCGTGGGATCGAAACCAGGCGCCGGTAAGTATTATTTGTTTTTATATAGTGTAGGGGGAGGCGTGCGGACGTCGATGGACAACTAGAACGGGTGACATCGTGAGCTAAAGAAATGTTCTGCATTTAGAACTTCACGGATGGCTGCGAGTTCAGTAGCAGTTGAGCTCGTGGCATGGGCAACACGGAATCGAATTTCGGTTGATTCTGATGGTAAGACCACCGCACCTGCCGAGCTCGAGGACGTCACAGAAGCATCTGTGTATATATGCTTCCGGCCATTGTGTTGTTCGTGCAGCAACTGCATAGAAAACTGTCTGAGAGCCACTGGTGGCAAGTCGGCCTTCTTTCCATTGCCCGTAACATGCAGACGAGTCTCCGGTGTTGCCAGGCGCCACAACGGGGAAAACGGTGTGATCGGAGTGGTGTAACTGGACGGTACCTCAGCCCTGTGTGCTGCGACAATGGCTGCAAAGGAAGAGCGTGGTCGACTCTGAGGAAGCTGCGCAAGGTGGTGACATGGTAGCCTCGTGAGGAATCTGATGTGTAGGCTCAGCGTCTCAGTGGTCACATAAGTTGCTTAGGATAGACTTGGGCAATGTATATAGTTCCCACTGTTGACGCAAATCGCGGCGCAAACAAAGACACGTGCGGAGAGCCTGCGCTTGGATGTTCTCGATCGGCCGAAGGTTAGTGGAGCATGTACTTGATATCAGTGGTAAGCTGTAGCACGAAAATTCCAGGAAACGTGCCTGGTACAGCTGCAGCATTCCTCTGACCGATGTGCCCTAGGTCTTTCCAGTGAGAAATTTGAAAATGTGTACGATGGCGGTGAGTATCTTCTTTAAGAAAGACACATGTGCGCTCCATGACATGTCCCTGTCGATGAACCATGCTATGCAAAATAGGCACGCCTGTGGGGAAGATTGTACTGGGCGCTCTGACAGCCATGTCATCAATCCACCGACTCTCCATAACACATGTCTCCTTGCCGAAAAACAGATCCTAACCTAAACAGTTACATTCGACAAGCAGGATCAGAATCTTTCGAGAAAAGTTCAAAAACAAATAAAGCATACGGCGATGCCTGGATGTTCAAAAGTTCTAAGACAACCATTCTCGTTCAACTACCAGGAAATAGATGTGGCTCAGTGACCACTCTACACGAGCAAGAGAAGAAGCGGAAACCGCAGCCGGTCGCGGCGGGTTCGGGCGCGTGCTAACGCGGTCTCCTTTCGGATGAAAACCTGCAGACAAAAGGATCCGTGCCTGCCAGTCACGAAGAACTTTCAGCGGCAAGTTCGCAAATCCATGTGCGCTGCAACAGCTGGGTCTCCAAATAAGGGAAAGGGCGGCCAGCTCTGCTGTTTCTCCAGACTTGCACCACAAGTGCACGTTGCGCCAGTTTTTTATTGGTATTTTTTGCGAGCTCCTCATGTGGCGCAATCCAACGCGCAAGACTGGAGGACGCAGGGCGTTCCTCACGAGGCGCACGCTCACGTGTGCTCGGCTGGTCTGAGTTTTCTGTAACGCTCGATGGCGGGAGCTAAGAGCTTAAACAGCTGTGCTGTCAAAAACTTAGCAATGGCTTAGCTCGGCTATGCCAGGATATACGTAGCGTGAGCTAAAATTCAGCAATCCAATCCAATACAATCCAGTCCAGTCCAGTCCAGTCCAATCCAATGCAATCCAATCTAATCTAATCTAATCTAATCCAATCCAGTCCAGTCCAGTCCAGGCACTGCTCCTCGCGCGTGCGCAGCACAGCTCTCACGAGCCAAGCGAAACGGCTATCACGCGCCTCCGGCACAGCGTATGACTTGGCTACTGCACAACGGAGCGCACAGCTGCGAACGCGCCGGCGCCAGTGTGTCTGCCGCGGCTATGACGTCCCTCCTCTGGAATGGCAGACCGGCGAATGTGCAGACCCAATTCTCTACACACCCGTATTCAAATTGGATTGGATTTCCAATCCAATCCAATCCAATCCAATCCAATCAAATACAATCCAATCCAATGCAATGCTCCTCGCGGTTGCGCAGCATGGCCCTTCAGGGTCCACGCGAAAAACTGCTCAAACTCGGCCAGTGTAGCTTACGCTACAAAATAACAAGTCCCGGCCGGGCTTTTAACCCGCCACTTTGACGAAGTGCGCACGACTCTTGAAACCTCGGCGCCATGCAAGGCAGAATGGTTGGGGCCTAAAATAATCTGTGTACTAGGTGAAGGCGCACCCTTCGGGTCTTGTATCAATGTTTCTTAGTCTAAAATTACCTGCCTTGTACACTGAACATTTCCTAAATAACGCTTGTGGAGCAAGGTTCCATCAAGCATTTACCATAGCTCATGAATGTGTGCCCTGCTGCGACTGCATTATTTAGCACTGCGGGAACAGTGCTCGCCGTACTTTGGTTTTGCGCTTTATGCTAAAAACTTTACGCGATATTGATTCTTTATTACGCCCGCCTTGGTGGATCAGTGGCTACGGAGTTTTTTTGCTGATCCCAAGGACACAGTTTTGATTTCCGGCTACGGCGGATGCTTCTCAGATGGAGCCGAAAGGGAAAATTGCTGTTTGTTCGAGATTTCGGAGCACGTAAAGATCCACTGGTGGTCTAAAATAATCCGAAGCCATCCACTACGGCACGCATCATCGCCTGTGTAGCGTCAGCGCGTTAAGATTCATAACCAATCAATTATTTATTACCTAAATTGCGTTCCGTAACTCTTCTTCTGGAGTTAAATG
Organism: Haemaphysalis longicornis; assembly: GCF_048455015.1. NCBI lineage: Eukaryota > Metazoa > Arthropoda > Arachnida > Ixodida > Ixodidae > Haemaphysalis > Haemaphysalis longicornis. Next base: position 44,324,117 of record NW_027526203.1, on the reverse strand, counting down.
ACCCTATATTTTCAAGAAGCGCGCCGATTGCACACGAATATGCAGTTTGCAGCTGCGTGGAAACGATGTCTCCGAAGTGAAGTGATGTGAAGGGAAGTTTATTTTCTTTTCACAGAACCGAGGAGACCGATGCAAAAGACTGTTACGCGGGACGACGCCTCGGTACCCTATAGGACAGTAGGCAGTACAAATATTTACGCTAAAAAAATTTGCAGGAATCCTGATAAGTACAACACTAATATACAGGAAGTAACACTTATAACAATACACAGTGTGTGGAAAATAATAGGCAAAACAAAAATTGATACATGTACAACTACAATTTCGTACATGCGGGTAAAATAAAGTAAAACATTCGACCCAACTACTTGTGTGAAACAGATAGAAATATTTATGTACACTTACATCCATGCACACATACATACATATGAGCATATATCCTGAAGACCGTAAATTGCATTTTTATATCAGAATTTCACCTTCAATCAGAGGTTGTTTTGGTGTTTTCCTTGAACACATTTCCAATAAAAAAAATGGACGGCCGAAGTGTCGTAAGCCGAAATACGGATTGCATTAGCGCTATTATGGAGTTGTCATGGATCTCACTAAGTTTATTACATTCTAAAAAAACAGAGCCGCATTTCTTACGGCACGAATGTTATCGGAGCGCAGTTTTCGCTTCTCGATCAGTTCCTCACAACCCGTCGGCCGTCCGTGCGGCCGATCGGTGTTTTCGACGTCTTCTCCTGTCGGGTCAGTCACACTACGCGGATTTTCAGTCGGCCGAGGTGTTTTAGATGCCACGCTGAGAGGAGCGTCGTTGTCCGCGTCCGCATAGCTGCGTCTCTCCTCCGCTCCCCCTTTCCTCTCACCGTGATAGCGCGCCCTGTCCCCCAACATCTGTGGCGCGCGCAGTGCGGCGAGCCCGCTGCGCCGGTGGGCGGCGCTGCGCGCTGCGCAAGCGCGCTGTGCGCATGTGCAGCGCCCTCTCTCTTCACGGTCTCCTCTCCTTCGGGCGCGCTGCGCATATAAGCGGAGTGCCGCGCTCCGGCCTGTCTCTCAGTTGACGGTCGTCCGCGCTACGATTCTCTCTCTCTCTCTCTCTCTCGCATTACCCGACGATTGCTCACGCAATTCGAGTAATCGACCCCAACGGAAACGCACAATGGAACCCCTTTCAGCGTCGCATTACACCAGGGTTCCCGCGTGGGGAGGTGGGCGTAATTTTTTGTAGCCGTCGTCGTCGTGTGATAACGCTGCCTGCCAACTGAGAAGTCGGCGTCGCTGTCTTGTCGTCGAAGTGTCGGCTTAGCGAGACCGCGCTTTACAAAGAAGCGTGGTAATTGAGTAATAAATGTAAATATATACGAACACGCTATTGTGTAAGCGTGCTGCAGGAAGCGCTAATTATCCAAAGGGGCCACCGCTAATCCTCCGACACCGAGCAGACGACTCTTCTGTTCGCCGGAAGTGCGAGAAGAAGCCGTCCAATAGCAAGATCTCCTCTTCGTGACGAACATGGGAGAATAGCTAACGCACCAAAAAACGCAGGAAATGGTGGGAAAGCGGCGACAAACTTTGTAACTAAAGTCGGAGCTTTCCGCTGCACGTAAAAAGCTATACTTGGCACAAATGCGTTCACCACCCAAACTAACGACGGCGCTTGTTCATTTAGTGTGTTCAAAACACCTTTCAGGATCCCTTTATGTGTCTCCCTAATTTTTTTTATTCTGGTTGATCTGCTTAGCACGCTCACCAAACGCTCTTTTTAGCCCGAAGGACCTAACTGCTTTCGATAGCCTGTATACTGTTACCCTTCCTTGCGATATCCACGCTCATTTTGTGTCGTCCGGCAAACACACAGAAATGAGCGAGATAAAGCAGACAACGAGGCCGTTAATGAACCGGGGAAACCAGCGGCGGTAGACTGCCAGAGATGAGAAAAGGTGCGGACCTCGGCGACAAACGCATTTGTGTCGTATTAGCGGAAGCCGTGGGGCCATGGGCGCCGGGCTTCGTTTGCCGGAACTGGATATTGGTGCGTGGGTCCCGTCAGGAAAAATTATGCCCGCCGCAAGCAAGGTTCGCCAACAGTTGTCCTAAGCCCCCTTTGTTTATTCGTCGTCGGGCTGCCACGGTGCACTGAGGGAAGCAGGACGCAGCGATGTGCACACAAGAGAGACTGCTTAGGACAACAATCGACGGATCATTTATTTAATCAATCAGTCGATATTAGTTTGCCCACGTGTATAGTAACAACTCAATATATAACTTAATAAAATGGATTGTTGGGCGAGTTGGTTCATGGCTTCAAGAAAATTAAAAAGAAAATCAATATATAAATCTAGAATAAAATGCTGCATAGGGTATTCTTGATTGCTTGTAGTGTGTAACGCGCCGACGCAACGCAGGCGCTGAGGCGCGCCGTAGTGGTGGGCTCCGGATTAATTTTGACCACCTGGGGATCTTTAACGTGCGCCGAAATTTTGAACACACGGGAGTTTTCGCTTTTCGCCTGCATCAAAAACGCAGCCACCGCGGCCTGGAATCGAACCCGCGTCATTCGGATCAGCAGCACAACGCCTTGGCCACTTGGAAAACCGCGGCGGGTATAGACCTTTTTAAATTCTTCGCCCTGGGAGCTGCCATTTTATGAGTTGACTATGCTAGAGGCCCTAAAATTGGCGACATCGATAGGACGATATAAATCCGCATATGCAAGACAGCCCACAACATGTCCACATCTTAAAAAAGAATAGCGGATAAAAAGATTTACGGGCTACTCTTATCAATAACCTAAAGCACTGAACTTATTCTATAGTTTTGTTGGTTGGAAAATCACAATAATTAGGCTTTTAACACTTAGATTTACACGCACGTAAAACGCGCAGTGGAGGCGAGGGTCACAAATTCTTGAGTTTACGGCACATGTTCTTCCGATGCGGCATGGGACAGTGGTTTGTATTCGTTGATGTGTCCTCAACCCTAACCTGCAAATATTCTTTTTCTGTCAACAGGATGCGTAGCTCATCACCAATGTGCATACGCGAAGTGTAGCCAGACCTGTAGCTGCAGCTTTCAGGTCCCTGGCCGCTCGAGGCAGCGGCTAAGGTCGCGAAGTGTTCCCGGCGAGCAAAGCGGCCTGGCCTCCTCCGCCCTGTCCTCTCCGCTGCGTCTTCTACCGTCATACGGGCGCCCAATTTTCCGTGCTCTGTTCAAACACGTTGGACGGCTTTCTTACTAACCAAACGGCGGTTCAGTTTTTCTCTAAGAAGGTGCGCAAAGTTTTGCATCGCAAGGTGGAAAGGTCATCGTTTCCGAGAAAGTGTGGAACTCGGCTTCCTGGCCGGCTGAGTCCGGCTATCCTGCGTCCAGGCCGGCAGTTTCCGAGGTTGTGGCGGCCGCAGTGCAGTCTTAGTGTCCGCCTAATAGGACCCTAATAGTGCGTGCCTGCTGTACTGCTGTATTAGTAGCTCAACTGAGGAAGGCGGTGTGCTCAAAGAAAGCGTCCATTTAACATGTTAACACTGCCTCCGCATTTTTTAGCCCCAGAGTTCATGCATACAAAATCGCATCTGACAACTGTAAACTCGAAACTATCGCCGACACTCCAACCCTTCTGCCAAGAAAGATAAGGGTCCTACAATATACTAAAACTCTTTGCGAATATCTGCGGACATCATTCAACTGGATTGGAAGACGGCCGTGCCGTAAGGCTGCTGCTTCGAATTCCAGCGCTTCAAAGAGCTTTCTTCCTGCTCGCAATTGGGAATTGGCTTGACATGATGACGCATAAATGTGGGCAAATAAATGTTTTATTATAAATAGATCCACTGCGGTAGCAATACTAAAAAATAACAGGAAATGCTACACGAAACTTTCACTTTTTGATATTCCCATATTGTTTTGCGCTAACAAACAATGATGTTTATTATGGTGCTGCACGCATAAATTACGCATGTATGCTTTGGTTACTTTAACAATCATAAATTAACGGGCATTTTATTGGGGATCAACTTCGCCATAATCCCCCGAAAAGCAAGAACCGCCATATTTGCAACAAATCAGCTTTTGTCAGCGAGTAAAAGAAAATACCCCCATCGCATATCCGCGGAGAAAGGGTGAAATTCACCTCTCCTTCACGCGACTTCTTCTTGTGTGGTTTCTAGGTCATGTCAGGGAATTTCATGGAACCCCACGTCCGTAGCAGCACAATTCTAATTTGCAGTAGCTACTTCCTCGTCTCCCTCTTCGATCATCACCGGTGTGGTGGGGATGGCTGCGATGACAGAAGCTAATGACGTTTACCCCGTCAGCCAAGAGTGGGATTCTACTCTTGACTGACGGGGTAAACATCACGCCCTGTACACTTGCTTGAAGTGCTCCAATTTTGTTTTGTTTTTGGTCATCGATAACCACGAACCCCGCTTGCTGAGTTCTTTGCTCGCGTGGACACTTTATTTTTGTGTGTGATATTAGGTTGTAGGCTGGGCTGGCCGTCGCGTAAGGAGGCGGGCTACCCACGCCCACAAATTCTGCACGGCGCCTATGGCCGACGGGCCCGGGCCGCGGAGTAAGGAGACGCAGACGCAGTGGTGGCGTTCGAGCCTTGGGGCCAACTTCGTTCTCTTCTTTATCAGACCACGCAACCGCATAGCGATTACAATGGTGCTGTTGCGGATGCTGCTACAGATGGCCTCCCCCTAGCGAGCAGGTTGAAGTGAGCGATGAGAAGTGCTGAGAATGGACATCAGCCGTATACACAACTGCGTAAAAGCGATAACTATGTGCAAGTGAGATGACAGAAGAAAGCTCTATCAGCACAGATATGTACAAATGATGTCCTTGTCAATCGAGATCGGTGTTTCCAACGTTCACGCCCAGTCGGTGTCCTTGCAGCACCGGTAGCCACAGAGGGAATTCCGGAGGTCTGGGCTGGGAGTGCGGCAGAGGTCTGCCCGCGTGACGGATGATGCTGTTCCACGAATTCCGGATGTCGTAGTGCGTACATCTGTGAGCAGAGACTCTCGGCTGAGTTGGAGAGAACATGATGACGCGGGTGCGCGCTCGAGAGTCGGCAGGTGGAAGGAGGAGCCTGGGTCTGGGATGGTGCCGATGTCGAACGTGGATGCGTTTAGAAGCAGACCTGGATGTGGGGATGGAGTGATGGGGTGGAGGCCGACCATGGCGTCGATGCCACGCACGGCGCTTGGTACGCCGTGCCATTTGCCTCGCCGCCAAACCTATTGCGCGTCGTCCTGTGTATTTCTTTCTTAGTCTGCGTCTTTCCGCGCCTGTTGTCGATATAAACCTATTGCTTTCTTCGCGCCACGGGGCTCACGGACTGGGGCGAACCTGGTATGAGCAACATTTGGCTGATACGCTGGGCATTGGAGACCGCGGTTGCCGATGCGAAAACTAATGGCCCGAGTTCTACGCTGGCCTCTAGCAGTTGAAGAGGAATTGTCGTCAGGATCGACGGAGGCACATGACAGTGCTTCAGGCAAAGGAACTGGAACTGAGCAAGGCAACTTTGTTGGTTCGTTTGGTGGTGCATAGATTCCGGGAACTGTTGGAGGCACTGTGTAGCTCAGCTCAGAAGTGGACAACGGCTCTGTCGTTTCAGGGGCATAAGCGTGCCGCTGAAGATGGGTGAGCGCACAATCAATGATGCAGGGTTGTGTCAAGAAGGCGCTTGTTGAAGTTTCACTCCCATGCGGGGGATTTGGCGTCTTCGTTTCGGCGTGGATAAAATGGTCCTGGACATCTTTGCGACAAGTGACGGTGGCTGGAAGCGATTGGGAGGACAAAGGGGCTGGTAACGACGTCTCCGTAGGCACGCCGGTGTCATTGTGGCCGGGGGAATCGGTAGGAGGCTCGGTTTTCAGCATAGGGGCTGGCGGTTGTGCCTTCGAAGTGGATGCGTTCACTTGAGTAGCGAGAGGCTGAAGACAAACCATCGGTATGCCGAAATACTCCAGCACAGCACTCTTTAATTCGCTGTAGGGTTGTGCGCTCGATGGTACAGCGTGGAGCTGGGTAAAAAGTTCGCTCGGGAGAGCGCGGCATGTGATGCTGTACCTTGTGGCTTGGCTGAAGAAGCCACGGATAAAAACGTGGCTCTCCATGAGCGCGAACCACAGATCCGGGTCCTTGGAGTTGAAAGGTGGCATAGGAGTGAATGGCGAAGGTGGCAACTCGATGTTGAAGCCTCGCTGATACCCCAGCGGTGAGTGCATGGTTGGGTTGAGTCCGGTGTCTCTCGGGTCACCACTTTTACAGGCTAGGCTGGCCGTCGCGTAAGGAGGCGGGCCACCCAGGCCCACAAATTCTGCACGGCGCCTATGGCCGAAGGGCCAGGGCCGCGGAGTAAGGAGACGCAGACGCAGTGCTGGCGTTCGAGCCTGGGGGCCAACTTCGTTCTCTTCTTTATCAGACCACGCAACCGCATAGCGATGACAATGGTGCTGTTGCGGATGCTGCTACAAGGTGTAATAGCCGCCGCTTCGTTTTTTGTATCAGATCAGTCGCCGGGTCATCTGATGACATAGTCTTACTCAGAGCGACAGCAAACAACCAGCCCCGGAAAATGCGGCTCTGTGCCAACGTTTCTTATTGCTGGTTGCGGAAAAGTTCGGGACCAACATCCTTTGCTCCCATGACCCCTCGAGGGTTACGCGAGCCTTTATGAGCGAGCCATGGCGATATCTCTGCCCCTTATTTTAGCGCTGGTACCAGGCAAGAGTCATCATCATCATCATCATCATCACAGCCTATCTACGCCCACTGCAGGGCAAAGGCCTCTCCCATTATTCTCCAATTACCTCGGTCCTGTGCCAACTGTGACCAATTTATCCCCGCAAACTTCTTGATCTCCAGGCAAGTGTATTCAACAGGAAATCCGTGATAACCCGAGCCCGTAGCACCGCTTGCCATTCTTTGCGTTCCTGTCCGTTGCTTGTGTCCCAGCGGCGATTGCATGACACGCGACAGTGTGGGCGTGTCCACTGCCGCAGCAAAATGTCCACCTAAATGGGGCGGCAAGTTTGCCTGTTGTTGTTATTGTTACAGCCACAATGCATTCAATAACAGCGACAGATGTTTAAATACAAATAAATTGCATCCTGCGAATATCAACAACACTTAATCATTTCCTATCCAATGACACAAATAGAAAGTGCGCGTTTTTCCAGCACATGTTTTTACACGTCTATGGTTGAAGACCACAAAAAATCACAATATTTTACACTCACAAAACCAAAACACCAGTTTCGACATGTACAGTCACCGACATCGTTAACTAGCGCGTGCTAGCGACGACCTTCCTGTGCGTGAGCGCCCTACGACAGGGTCAAGTTGCAAAAATGTTGAGGCTAAGCGCATGCTCGGAAAGCGCGCTCAGCTGGGCCCATCGTCTGCTAGGCTGTTCCTTCTTAAGAACATCACCCCATACAAGCGCGCTGTGAACGAACAGGCAGCGTGAGTAACCGAAATATTTTTCTCGCATTTTATGTTGCGAAGGTCAACGTTGCAGCAACAAATCGAGCAAAGGAGATATAAAAATACCCCGAACACGGCCAATCATGAAGTAAGCCGAAGAACATAAATTATTCGTTTGCTACTTCCTGGCGTAGGCGCTTTTTTCATCTGTAGCAGTTATCAATCGTGTGTGCTGCAACGTTGATCTTCGAAACATTAAGTACCAGCAAAATCATTCACTTACTTACGCTGTCTGTTCGTTTGCAGCGCGCTGGTATGGGGAGACGTTGTTAAGAAGGAACAGCCTGGCAGACGACGGGTTACCTGAGCGCGCTTTCTGAGCATGCGCTTACCCTCAACCTCTTTGGAACTTGGCCCCGTCATATGGAGCTCACGCACAGAGAAATCGTCGTTCGCGCCAGCTTGTTAAAGATTTGGGCGACTGTACCTGATGCATTCATTGTTGGAGGCGCCAAACCGCTTCTTTAGGTATACTTTCATGACACTTCTATTAAATTATTTGACAGGAAAGAGTTTGGCAGTAATTCATAAGAAATATGTGGCTGTAATTCCTGGAAGTGTCATTAGGAGTTTAATCGCCAAAAAAAGGCGACAAATAAACTGCCCTGAAGAAAAAATAAATAACTGGGTCTGGGGGTGCAAATGGCAAATCAACAAAAAAAATGATAAAGTATATTGGCCTGTTCTTCTATACCGATGTAGCCAACGTTTTGGTGCTCCTTCATGGCATGCTGCCGCATGTGCAATATTTGAGAACTCACTGCTTTCAGTGAAGCGACATCCTACACGTAGACACGCAACTAAACTCACAAAAAAGCGGCTACTTTGCTTGAGGAGCTGCTCTTATCGGCACTGGAGGGTGCGTTTCAATCGCTTCCTTCTGGCGCAAACACAACACGTGATAATCGGAGAACGTTCTACAGAAAGAAATCCAACAAAGAAAACAGTACTACAAGACGTTGTGACGCACCAAGACATCAAAAAAATTGAAGGAAGCGAACGACACTTCTGAAAAATAAAATATTTGATAATTCTTGTCTGTTCGAAGTCGAACTTACGTCCGCTGTGAGTCACATGAGGTCGCGTTACGGGCGCTCTATCTCCCAGGGCTAACGCAGAGGGCTAGCAGCAAGCAAGGGCTAACGCAGCGCGTAAGAGCCCGCCTTTGTGACGGGTTTAAAGCAGCCTAGCTTTTACAGTGCTGCAAACAGCTTGCGAAATCACCTATAGGTACTATATCCGGCGCGATCATTTATAAGGGAGAAGGAGGAAGCGAATGGAAATGCAACCACGCCTAGAGGCTGGTTTTTAGCCTGCTATACGAAAAGAGCATCTGTGCGCTAGAAGAGAGAACAGAATAAATTGTTTTTGCGAGATAGCACGTGGCCGGATTGGGGTAAGGGGAAAACGGAATAATAATGTAAGTGCATGCGAGCATAGGATACCAAAACCCAGAAAGATTGATTGATTGTAGCGTTTAACGCGCCGACGCAACGCAGGCGATGAGGCGCGCCGTAGTGGAGGTCTCCGGATTAATTTTGAGCACCTGGGGATCTTTATCGTGCACCGAAATCTCGAACACACAGGCGTTTTTGCTTTTCGCCTCCATCAGAAAAGCGGCCGCCGCGGCCGGGAATCGAGCCCGCTACCTCGTGCTCAGCAGCGCAACGCCTTAGCCACTGAGCCACCGCGGCGGGTAAAACCCAGAAAGATTTTAAAGTCAGTGGATATCGACTTGTAGGTGGAAGCTATCAGTCGTAGGAATATTCAAACCCATGGCAGTCAATGCCCGGTGCACAGATGTCTGATGCCTGCGCACCTCCAGACCAGGAGTGAAATGTCTCTTCTCACCGTGCAGTTACATGCATAATTCCTGAACGTAGTCAGTGGTGCGGGTGAGGGCGCCGCAAGGTCATGCTTCGAACACGGGGAGTCAGCAAAGAGGGATCCCCTTGTGTGAAGTCCAAGAATGTCAGCTCGCGTGGCTGTCGAACCGATGGCACTGCTCCTGACGCGGTACGACACCGGCGCTGATAAAGCTCTCGGTTCACAAAACGTTCTGCCACTGGCAATAAGCTAACCGGAATGATACCTCAATTGTCAGGTATCATCATTTCTAGACTAATTCGTTGGTCTTGGCGCCGACGGTTACGCTCCTCTTCGGGGTGCCAACTAGTGTGCTCGGTAGGGTAGTCCTTTGGTTGTCGGCGGTACGAAGATGACGACTTGCTAGCCAACTGATAGGGACGCCCATTTACAAAATTTAATGAGGGACTGGGTATCAACCGCACAAGTCTGGGCTCCGCAAACTGTCATGCAGGCAGGTTTGCTACGGTGGGCTAGCCAGTACCAGCATGAAAACACGCTCAGTGCTTGGACGCCCTCCCCGCAGTAAGAAAAAAATGTCAGTGCAGCGGTAGTGTGGACTGGAGTTCTAAGACACTGCGTGCTGGTCATGAATAGCGTGGCGGTCTGTCTGCTGTAGATACGCGAGAATGGCATGTTCGTCATTGAGACACACGACTGCATCGAGGGGCACCAGAACTGTAGATTTTCACGAGGCGCCTACGTATACGTGCAAGGCGTGCGTACCGCGCCCTCCAGGTAAGGCGGTCGTGAGCACTGGTAGACCATTGTGGAACAAGAGCCTGACGTTGTGTTCTCGAGGAACCCGTCGACGCCCCGTAACCAGCACGTCGTCCCACGGTTGGTCATGCCTGCATATTCGGGGCTGTTGCCGTAGCTCCTAGCCGGCGTGGTATAGTAGGCGGCGACCTTGGATGGTCAGATGTCAGTGTCCTGAAGCACCTTCATAGTGCCCGCTAGCGTAGTCAGCCCCATGCGGCCTTCAGCTCTGAGGCGCGGCTGTGGCCGGGAAGGTTGTATTACGGCTCTGAGAGCAGTAGGACATAGGTTCTCCAGTTGCTAGAGTTTGTACTAAACAAGGCCACAGAACATCACCCCATGGCGGCCCTGACAACCAAGGTGTTCTGTACCAGTCGACGTGCTATGTGCTGGGAGTCCCCGCCGAAAATGCCGGAGATGCGCCGGATCAGACGTGTAAAGGGTCGCCATGAGGGATGTAGTTCGTTCTTCACAGTGGCCGTCCACCGTTCTTGTGAATGGGGACGCCCATAGTGCGCAACAGCCGTCACGGGGTGGGCACAGTGGAGTGTAGACGGGCACTGCTCATCTGAATGCCATGCATGTCGCAGTAATGGGCCTTTTCTACGGACACCTTTAAATCTGTCGGCAACAAGAGGCTCGTACAGGTTTCCCGGGCCCACTTTCATCTTTCTGGAGCTGAATCCACGGCAAAATGGCAGTTAACCTCTCTGACCCGATTGTCGATGTGAACCCCAGGTACCGAGGCAGCGCCACTGATGAGCTTTGGTATACGGAGTAGAAGGACACCTTGCACTGTGCGGGGCACCCCGATGGATGGGGAACTGAAACGTGTCCGCAACGCCTGAGCGAATTTCTAATGTCCTCTTTTCTATGATTGTATGCACACCAAAGCCCTGATAGTGTGTCCTGGGTAGGCCTAAACTGAGACCTTGTCGAAGGCTTTATGAAGATCCATGGAGTGAACGCAGAAGTAGTCGTTTGAGAGATGCCATTATGGGTAGCAAAGGTAGTTCGCTGCGACATTTTGTTTAGGATTTCCGGAAACGGAAACCAGGAGAAAGACGCTGCGCTTAGGAGTGGACAAGCACACACTTTAAAAACACGCATTGAAATCCTCTAGGTTGGTCGTGCAAAGAACTTCGGAAGCCATACTAGGCTGTACTAATTAAGTTATGTTTTTGCCGTAATGAAGCCATACATTTTTGTAAAATGTTCTTTATGATACCAACTTTTGAGGGGTGAGTTGATGTCGATCTGCAATTATTGTGCTCCCTTCTGAGGCAATTTTTGTATCCGTTACACGAGCTCAGCTCAGTTTGTCCATATAACGCGTCGTTTACAAAGTGTTGATAACAATGAAAAACACGGAGCGTCTCTGCAGGCAGAGAAGCTTTTGCACTCGCCAGCACAGCAAGTACCCGCCTGCAAGGTCGACAAGGAGGCCACTGTGCGGTATATACACGATACGGCATACGCCACATCAGCTAACACTTTTCACAGCCCGTCAGAGCGGGACTATTGCAGAAAATCAGTTTATCAATGTGTGAAAGGGGGTGATAGCGCAGGGAAAGATTGCGCAGGTGATCCCATGGGCGCGGCTCCGTAAAGCGGTGAATGCTACGGCTTTTTGCGCGACCCGGCCTCAAAGGGGCCTGTTCGCTCCGACAGCGCCGCATGCGGAAACGCTAGTGGGCCACTTGTCGTCGGTGGGAATCTTCAAATACTCTCGCGAGCGAGGATGTTGCGTTTCGAACCCCTTATCTGTCCTTCAAACGCTTGTTTCACCTATTCTAAAACTGACGTGCCGACGCAAGCCCGGCCGACGTGAGAATCCCGGACGCCCGGTAGAGCGAGCGCACCGACCGCCAACCGGCCCAGTTGGCATAGCGTGCGCGTCGGCTGCAAAAGAAAGAGCGCGACGTACCGCCGAACGGAGTCAATGGCTGCGCGTATCTCGACGCCACAAAGGCCTTGTCCTGTTTCTCAACGTAGTCTTGCGTGGGATCAATGACGTCATAGCTTCCACAGTGCTTCGGAGGCGCGAGGAGAGGGTGAAACCTCCAGGCCTCATTGCTAGCCATTTTTACTGCGCTAACTCAGTCAATACTCAACGCTTTTCAACCATTGTTGCGGGAGGACGTCCCTTGGATAGTGCTACAGCGATTGCGCAAGTAAAATCACAACGTTTAAAACACTGTTTAGGGCCTTTTCAAAACACTGTCTTGAATATATTTTGGTATTATGCCGCTGATGTTGCACGCATATTCCGGAGCCCCACCTGCAGTATAGAAATAACGAAAACTTCACATCTGAACTGAAAAATTGAGCACATATAAGCACGACCAGTATCCCAATGAATATAAATTTATTTTATTTTTATTTCGTATTGCTTCCACGTTTTCTATGTGACATTTATTTTTTATTTGTTCTTTGCGGTTCCTCCAGGACTTTGCCCTGCTATGTAGTTTAGTAGACTTTCGGGCAAACAGACGTGACGTTTCACATCTATGTGCAATAAACCAAAAATAATATCGAAATCTCTACGCCGTATTGTTCTGATTCAGCTGCAACTTCAAACGTGATTTGTTGACTTCTTTTCTTCAATTCCACAAAATAAACAATTCCTCTGACTTTGTGTGCATTTCGGTCAAAATTTAGTCAAAAGCATATCTTCAAAACGTCATTCGAAAGGTCAAGTTTTGGCGGTACGTGCCACCAGCAAAAAAGGAAGGGAAAACACTGCTTTGATGTCGTTTCAACAAATTATTGTTCCACTTCTACAAAGCGTTATGAAATTTCTCTTTCATGCAGAAAATCTTCGCTCACTGGCTGAAAGGGCAGATACACGACACCTGATGCCACCAGCTTCTCAAACTCATCCCTTCCCCATTCTCCTCTTGTTTTATTTTCGTGCGCAGGCACTGCTGCTAGGGTGGTGCGAGTTACAGGGGAAGAGTACGCGTTTCGGTCGCATGCACGCATACGGCCGCTGTGAACCCTTCACCGGGCGTATATGCATTGATTATGAGGTTTAACGCGCCGACGGTACACAGGCGCGCCGTGGAATACTCGGGATTATTCGGCACAGCCTCAGCCACTGAGCCAACCTGGGGGACTCACCATCATTAAAGGAGTACTGACACAAAATTTCAAAGCTGAGATAACTATGTAGAAATCTTTCTTTTTATCAGAAGATACCTCCCAGCAAGTTTCAACAGCAACCGTTCAGCGAAACATATTTAAAATTCATTTTAATCTTCGCCCGCACGAGAAAGCCCAGAGCGGAGCGACATGACATCATCTGCTACTTGCCCCAAACTGCCGACGTCGGGGCCCCCGTGACGAAGCCGACGCGCGGGCTGTGGTTGGCGCACGTTGCTCGGGCGTGTGTACCTGTCCGGTTTTGGGACTGACGTCATGCTGCCCGGGCCTGTGGGGACGGCGATGACCTCGGCCGGTCTGGGCGCGCGCGTGCGCTCGCTCTGGCAGCGATACGGCAAGACTGGTGACGTCACGTGATACCTCCTGTCATGGCGGCCGCTCGGCGTTCGTTTTGTCGAAACTGAAACTGACACGAATAACCGACGCCGTAAATGAAGGTTTACGTTGCGCTCGACCGTATAATCTGTAATTGTATGATTAGTGGGCTGGTAGGCACGCATAGCAGCCTGCCTACCAAAATTTCGTGCCAGTACTCCTTTAAGGCTAATGCCCGCAAGGGACCGCGCGACAAAACTTAGCGGACACTTCAAGATACGTCGCACGCAACGCAGCGGTCATATATAAACCGTCTTCAACGTGTCCGCAAGTACACAGTAGAACACTGGTGTAACCTTCCGCCCACTGCGAACACAGCGAGTAAATCCGGCTGCTGGAATGGGAGATCCCGCCTGTTTTGAGGGAGTGATATTACCACTCTACGCCATGACTAACAAATTATGCAGCCGGTCTTGAGAGCTGGAGTGTCATTCAAAAATATTCATTTTGTCAACGACTGTCTAAGGAAGCGGCACAACGTACATGTGTGTAGAGAAATTACAGCGCGAATACACAATAAAACAATAAAGTGGAAGGCACTAGAAGCCCTTGGCGTGTGCTTGGTGCTCTAAAAATACGATCCACCAACTCTCGCGATAATTGATTTTACAGCTAACGCACGGCACTCGGTTCTCGGAGCGCGAAAACCAAAAATGTGCCGTAGGCTGTCCAACCTGCGACTCGAAGATGAAAGCATAGGGCAGTCTTCATTCAAATCATAACTTGGCAGCCAGGTTGTTTGAATTGTAATATTACGCCCAGAAAAAAAAACGACACGTTGGCGAATATAAATACATTACATGGAAATGTTTTTTGTGAGTTGTGAAGCGTGTCCACTACGGTTACGGCACAATGTAGTCATGCCAGTGTTACCAGAGACCCTTCATAATCGATGTTCATATTGCGGACACATGACAAACACTGCTCGCAGCATACCCACACACAAACATCTAGTGGACACTCCCCACCAGCTCTGCTTGCACAGCGCACCGAACCGACCTCGGCCTGCCCACTGGCGTTCCCACATGGCGTCCTCTCTCGAAAACAGCTCATCTCGCTGGCGCAAGGGTGCGAGAAAGGGGCTGGTTTCAGTTCAATTGGGACTTACAGTAGCCACAAATCAGCCGTAAATTTTATGTGCAATACAGACACGCAATGCGCTGCTTTAGCCAGCTCGCTGATGTGCAACTGCGTTGTCTTCGAGAACCTACTTTCTTCATTTAAGGCCCCCTCGGCGCTTATGCCTTGCGTCTGTTCACTGGCATACGTCTCGCTCGGAGGGTGAACCTTCAGTTAGGACTCTGCAGGGTGTCACACGTTACACCCGGCTGGTTCCACTAATTTTAAAACGCGCTTCGCCGAGCGGAAAGCGCTTTGCCTCAGGGGGTGCGGCCGCAAGTTCGCACTGAAGCCAATTTTTGTGGCAGTGTTTTTGTGAAGTGAACTTGTGCATCTTTTCATACTATCAGTAGAGGCAGTACCCAGCGATGCCCGGGTGGGTTTATATATCAATTGGTATAACACATATCGCCCTATTTCTTACTTCTCGTAGTTAGTTCACTCCTGCCGATATCATGCACTATGGGGCGAAATTTGAAAGTTGTTCAGTAATGCTCACACTACTTTTTTATCGGTTAAAAAACATATTTCACTACTGGAATTCAGCTGAGTGAGCTGCGAAAGTTTACTTCTTTGAAATCGAACAAAGTTGTATTTTGTTCTCATGGCGCCTTAAGGGTACGCTCACGGAGGCGAAATACTGCGACTGTTGTTCATTACACTCGCTCTAGTTCAAGGCGTGCGAAGGAAAAGTTTGTTTCTGTCCGTCCAGGGTGACCTGGCAGCAGATGTAGTGTGGCGGCTTGCGACCCGTTTACCAGCGAGTGCATTTGTTGAATGCGCACGAAAGCAACGCGTTCTCCCCTCGTATGATATGAAGTCCCGCCGTCCCCGCATCCTTTTGAAATGTTTTTTTATAGTTTAATATGCCACGCCGATGCGAGCAGGTTGTAAGAGCAGCGCCACAGTATGCGCAGGGTTATTGGCTTGCGGTCGCAGTTTGTAGGCGGGTTCTCATATATATGCACAAGTGACATCACGGCAGCAGTACTAGAGGTTGCATTCTCTAGAAGTTAAAATATTTCCCGTAGGTTCGCCTCTTTCATGGGTATAATGTTTCAGAGTCATGCAAATTGTCGTAGCGTGAAATGTAGGGTTCACCTAGTCTCAGTTTGTACACTTCTCCTAAATACGCTTGTTATGAGCACATCCGTTACGTCTTGAGTTTTTAAACCATTCCGGAAGTTCAACGAGCAAACTGGTATACAGTACAGTTTTCATATTTGCTATATAGTTACGCGTAGGTTGAAAAAATAATGGTGGAAAATATCGGCTCAATACATCAAAATGCAGTATTTGCTTTTCGCGCGGCCAGACCAATGAGTTATGTTGTTCAATTGACCCTATTATTTAACCTCCCTTTCTCTCTTCAGCTGGTGGGCACTTTTACAAATACGATAAAGTGTTTATCCACCAATTATTTGGTGACCTATGAAGACACGTGCAAGATCGATTTCGGTCCGTGCTTCCGTAGGTGTTCAGCTGTGATAGGCGAAGAGCAGCCTTGCATAGCGAGCTTCCTGTGCAGTCTTTCAAACAAATGCTTTCCGGCTACATTGAGCAGCGGTAAGAGTGAGTCAAACTACTTTAGAAATCATATCAATTCGACCAGCCAACTGAAGCTGGGATTCCTAACGCTTAAGTTTACTTGTTCATGAATAGCATTGGCTTCCAGCTAACACGCTTTTTAAAAAATCGCGATTTGACAACGCGTGGCTCATTGCTGTTTGTCGTCAAGTACCGCAAGGAATGCCCACATTCCTTTTCTTCATCGTGTAGATATTTTTAAAAACTACACCATGAAAATATTCTTGTATTTACCAAATATGAGCGCTTTTTTACAGTAAACTGAAACCCTGTAATGAAATTTGAAATCTGCAGGGGTTCACCCTATTCAACCATGTGTGGAATCCTTGCATCTATCTTGCAAAAAGGCACGCCAGGGGCAGGTGCCTCCACGATGAAGAGGTGAATTCCGTTTCCCTACCCCATTTCGTCCTTTCCCTTTTTCTCAATAATGTTTGTTCAGTCAGTCAGTCAGTCAGTGAACGTAACATTGCGTGGGCCCACGCGAGGCCATTACCACCATGAAATCTTCCCTGCCTGCCATCCCTGTGAATGGAATATCGACCTGATCCTTTCTGCGGTGACCTTAGCGGCGACAAAGGATGAAGGAAGTGCGATTATGGCGCGTATGGAGTATGCAATTCGAAGGGTCTCATTTGCTAGACAGATGAGTGCACATTTGCCCTCGCGATGGTACGTGAGGATGCATACTCGATGAGTTCCTTTCCCGAGGCAATAACATGCCTTTTGTCGCCCAGCTCGCACCGCACCTCGGTGTGTGCATTAGCTGGCCCGTGTTCACTGGAACAATGTACTGGCGACCTTCCTGACCGGCTAGCTACAGAGGTAGCTGGTTACTGGATAGGGGAGCGGCGTCCCAGCGGAAATTTGTCTATGGTAAAGATAGAAAACTTGTACATTTTTGTCCGTATCGAAGCAGGGACTCCTTTCCTTCGGCCGCACGCCAACGCCCAGCTCTGACACTGTGATCGATGCGCCTTTTTCCGCGGGTCTCCGAAATAGCTTCATCGTTATTTCCTTTTTGCCTTTGGCGGGGCCGCAGGAGAAGCAAAAATATCAGTGCAGCCATAGAGTGTTGCGGCCTTTCCAGACACGCGGGCGACAAGGTCTGCCCAAGAGGACAGGAATTTTTGTTTGAATAGTGGTGTTGTTACGCCGGCGTACTTTATAATAATAGGTGCCAACGTTAAGGCGAGGTGGTTTCTTATCTAACTCACTAATTTGCGATAATGAGTGAAGATTTTTTTTACAGTGAAGCGAAGCAAATATGCTTTCTATTTCGGCAAAGGAAAATTTGACATCCACCTGAAATGCAGCTACAAATGGAGAGTTAAACAGCTTTCTAGATATAAAGTCAATTAACATCTCTCGATGTTAATCAGCCAGCCTCCGGGTTAGCGCAGCTCACAGAAACACTGCCCTAGAACGACTGCCCTTGAATGACGGCCCTAGATAGGCGGCGGTACCGGGCTCGAATCCTGGACACGACGAATTTATCTCCAACCCCGAAGGTTTAGAGAAAGCTGTAGAGTTTTCCTTTCTAGCCGCCAGAGGTCGGCACAATCACCGATGAAAACTATAAACGAAGCGGTACAGGGGATATGGGCTGGTCGTCTTTGTAGGTGAGGGAGGCGCAGAGCAAGGTAAAGTTCGCGGAACGACTTCGTGACGTGGCGGGCGAGACGTGGGCCGGGAGGGTATTTAAGTACCCGTATACGAGGAGCATGGACATGCAGTGGAGGCGGAGGACCAGACAGCTGACCGAGAGGTACGGAAGGTCGGTAGGGGAAGGTGGGGTTTGCACAACAGTTAAAAAGAAAGTAAAGGCAGGAGAGACCACAAAGTTGGCTCAGAAACTGGAAGCGAAAGAAACCTGGAGGCTTATAGGACAGAGAAACTGGAAATCAGGAAGGGATGTTTCTGTGGCAATACGAGAGGCAGGGTTAGAACGGTGGTTTGGACTAGTTAGTGCATACTGAAATTCGAAACAGCGCAAAAATACGGGACAAGGAAAGAGCGCCTTGTGTCGTCCTTTTCTTGTCCCGTCTTTTTGCGCTGTTTCGAATTTCAGAGGCAGGGCATTGCTCGTCGAAGCATGGGCGGGGTGCCTGAAAACCCGGGCATAGATGGGTATCGACAGGCAGCAGGATGAAACATGTGCACTCTGCGGCAGTAATCCGCAAACTATAGACCATATTGTCAGGGGCTGCACAGAGATACAACAAAAGCGGGGCGAGGGGGAAACTACGTTGGCGGAGGCTTTGGGATTTGGTGCGAGGGGGAGCCTCAACTTCATGGCTATAGAGGTGGCGAAAAGGCGGCTGGAATGGTGGTGGAGGAAAAGCAAGGAAGGGATGGGTACGCTGTCGAAGTAATCATACGGATGAGAGTTTAGAACAGTAGGGGGAGAAAAAAAGGGGGGTGGGAGCGATGAGGGACGCGTAAGGGGGAAAGGGGGGGGAAGCAAATCTATTATGTTAGTTAGGAGTAGGGCAAGTAAGTGGAATAAAACAGGCAAGTCGGTTGCTGACAACCCACGCCCTGATTCAAAGGGAGAGCCACTAATCATCATCGCCATCATCACTCCGATCACTAAGACTCAGTTGGGCTCAAACATACGCGTGAGCTTGAGTTTGAATGATCGAGAGACTAGTGTGGCTTTATGAGTTTGAGTTCAAGGCCGAGTGAGCCAGACTGAGTGTGAGCCCGACTGAGCTTGAGTACGTGTGAGCCAGATTGAGTATGAGCCCGAGTGACCTCGAGGGAGCTCCAGCCCGACTGCGTCCGAGCCTTTGTGATCCAGAGTGATCCCGATTGAGTTTGAGTCCGAGTGATCCTGAGCGAGTTTTATCCCGACTGAGTTTGAGCGCGCCTGAGCCTAAGTGATCCCCAGTGAGTTTTAATGCAAGTGAGGCTGCCTGAGACTGTATAAGACCAGTTGACATTGTGTAACGCCAACTCCACGAGGGACTCGGAGAGGTGAGCGGCATTTATGTTGGTATGGGCCTCAGTGAATTTACTCCGGCATGAAAATAAGTTGAGAGTTGCAGACATCAACTCCGTCAGTTTAAATGAGCCGTTAGTTTAAATCGGTCAGTTTAAATGAGCCAATGAGATTATTACATAGCCTATGACCAGCTTCGCATGTTGTCTTTTCCAAGTGAATGCGTTCACCAATAGTCACAAATGATTTTGTGAGCCCGAACGCAGTTGCGTCTGTAGTCACAGGCATGCCTTCCTTGACAGCATGTACAAATGCGGCGGTGTAAGGAAATTGAGTTGCAGTACCGTGGCTTGTTATAGTAGTTATTCAGTTCTTAATTTGCTAATTGCGTTAGGGAGATTGGGTTTGTTTTCAAGCCGTCTACTTAACGTTTCCAGCATTACATGATTGTGCAAGGGCAGCAGCCGCAAAGGTTAGGCATGCGCGTTCATAGTTACCGGCGTTGCGAAGCGTGTAATTGTTGGGCAAGTGGTTGCGTCAGCTGAGGCAGGTATGGATGTTGGCTGTTCATTTTCATGAGTGCTTTGGGCTGAGCCGGAGAGGCGCTCCAGTAGCCGACTGCACCAGCCGCAATCGAATGAGCTCCGCGACAACTCCCATATCTAGCCGGTCCATCTTCCTGTGTACAGCGCCCGTGCATTCCGCCACATGCCAGTCATTGTGTGGAACATTTTGACACCGAGATTGCACCCTACTCGCCCTATAAGTGATTCTATCACTATCTTCATCCTGACCACACCCATCTTTCGGCCAGGACTAAATCTGCCGAGGCACGCGCCATTTCGTCCGACCCGCCTCCCCTAGCGGCGGTGTCACCATACGAATGCGCAACGGCGACGCCCTCCCCTTAACACACCAGCATGAGTGCGCCCACGCCGCCCATGCTCCCTGAGCAGGCGGGCGATTCAAACACCCCTCCGGCGCCGCTCCTGCCGGAAGCCCCTACAACGGCCAACGAAACGCTCCAAGCCGACAAAACCTCCGTCCTCGTCACTTCTGCCCGGCTGCAATGTATGGTGGAAGGCGACCAGATTGACCCCGAAATTCTACAAGAGGCCGGCTGGCGCAGTATGCGCGCCCACATTTCCGCAGCAACCTCCAAAAAGCCACCACCATCCACTAAAGCCTCCGATCCAGAGCGCAAGCCGAAGCGCCAACAAAACAAGAAGAAACCAACCATCCCGCGTGAAGACCCCTCCCCCCCATCCGACGACTACAAAATCATCATGCACCCGGAACGCGGCGTTGACCCGAGCAAGATAAACGCTGGCCTCCTTGCCGACGCCATATTCATGCAAGCTCACATCACCAACAACCCAGAAGACCAAATCCGTGTCAACATCCGATGAAATTTTACTTTCCAGAGCCCCATTTGAATCTCGTGCGCAACAATACCTCGAACTTGCCTCCCTGCAATGGTACAGCACCACCTACCTACTGCATAACCGTATCCCTACACCGAGCACAACAACCTTTGGAGCCATCTTCCGAATCACCCCAGAAGATCTTCAGCCTCTCATAATGGAGAGCCTCACTCGCCACAATCCAACCATCACCGTTGGAGAGCACTGGCAGATGAAGGGCACATAAAGGGCACATGGGCACATGGAGGGCACATGAAGGGCACTGGTGCCGTCAAAGTCCTCTTTCTTGCCCTCACGTGCCCTTCAGGGTGCGTCACCGTGCGGTAAACCTGCGGTGCTAGCCGTACAAGCACAAGACCGAAGTCTCCATGGCCTGCTGGTCAGCCGGCACTGCAAAGATGTCTGTCCAAACCCCTCTCCTCGCCCTCACTGCGCCATTTGCGGGGTCATGGACCCTACCCGAACCACCCCTGTCGCCCCACCTGCAACCTCTGCGGCGAGGGCCACTGCACCGGACAAAGTGGCTGCCCCAAGCGCCTTCAACCTCACCGCCCACCGCTGAAGACCCTTACCCCCCTCACCATCACCCCACCCCAGACCGTACCAGGCCACGCAACCGCACTGCAGACAGACCTACAGCAAAGTCATCCAGGGTCTGGTAAGTGCAGTGCAGCTCCCCAGCCCACCCCCACCTCCCCCCGCAACAAACTGGCAGACCGAGATGACGTAAATGCGACAGGAAATGCAACAACTCCGCCAACCAGTCACTCTCCTACGCGCTGAGAACGAGCGTCTTGCCTCTGAAAATCGAGTGCTCAAACAAAAACTTTATCACCCCCTACCCCCGCCACTTTCCTAGGACCCCCAGACCCCCATTCCGTCCCTTGCAAAGACACCAGCACTCCCCCCGCATCCCGACTCGCACTCAGCCTCATCCTCACCAACTTCCTCTGGCAGCACCTCTCTTCGCTCGGAAATAGAATCGGCCTTGAACTCTCACCGCCTGTACACCGAAGCCAAAATCCAAATTCTGCAGACCACCGTGCATGACCTTCACGAGGTTCTCCAATGAATCCAAAAGATCGTACCACACATTGTCCCACCCCCACCCACCCCATCATCCTCTTCCGAACATGACCCAGACCTCTAACCCCTTTCACATCCGGCAATGGAATTACCGAGGCTTCCACACCAAGCGGGCACACCTAGAGGTCCACATTGCCAACACGGAACACCCCCCTCACCTAATTGCCCTCCAGGAAACGAATCATCCTGCCAAACTTAAAGACTACGCCAACTACTCCCCACTAAATTCCCCCAAATCGCCACACTTGTTCAACGCAACCTCGCAGCCCATCACACCACTTTTACGTCCTCCATCCCTCACTTCCTCACCATCCTCCTTCTCCCCAAGACTGCTCCCAGTACTCTATATGTCCTCAACATATACAGCCCCCACGAAACCACATGCATATCGTCTAAATACCTCTTCTTCCAAGCTATCCTTGCAGCCAAACGGAACCCCCTAATCATCGTAGGCGACTTCAATGCCCCACACACTGAATGGGCCTATCCCCTCTCCACCCGCAAAGGTCGCCTACTGTCGGACTTGCCGAAACCTTTCATTTTACCCCCCGCACCGACCCCTCCCCCCCTACTCGCATAGGATATAGTGTCCAGCAGGACACCACCCCTGACTTGACTTTCAGTGCCAACCTTCCTACAGTCACCACTGCCCCCCCCCCTCCACATTAGGTAGCGATCACTTCCTCATTGAAGGCACCCCAGAAACACCCACCACCACCCCCTACACACACTGATTGAGATCTTTCCCGCACGGCATGCCCCCTTCCTCCCACCAACGCCTCCAACGAGGAACTCATGCACTGGACAACCTAACGTCTTACTGCCAAATAAACGGCTACGAAAACTCTCGACCCCACACCCCCCTCTGAATACGTCGACACTTACATCCGCAATCTCTGGGAAGCCTACACTAGTCTTAAACGCCGTTGGCGGAAACACAAACACCGCCGAAACCTCAAACTAAAGCTCACCACCCTTCGCACCAAAATCGAAGCGCACGCGGCCACACTGTCTCAAAATCACTGGAATAACACCTGTGAGGACATGCGTGGCCAACTCTCTACCAAGAAGACTTGGTGTATACTCCGCTCTCTAATAGCGCCCACTACCAGCAAAACCCAACCCCGGCACCGCACCACTCAAATCATCCATGAATCCAAATTAATCCCTGATGCCCTCTGTGCCTCCTTCAAGGATCTATACATACTACACCCTCCCCTCATTCCACCGAGTCCCCCAACTCACAGCTCGACGCCCCTATACAACTCATACTGCCTCATGTCTACCCATTTGCCTTGTAGTGGCACTTCGTAATCGGCAGCAGGCGCCCACTATCATAACCATAGCGCCCACTATCATAACCATAGACCGCTGTGCCAGCGTCACCAGTGCGTGGCCTCGACAGGCACGACGAGGCACGCGCCAGAGAACACCCAGGCTACTGCGCTGCTCGGCCGCATTCCACGGGCGCTCCCTGACTCGCGGAGTTTCTTCTGCTACCGAATCCTCCTCTGTAAATAAATGTAGGGTCGGCCGCGCGACTACATCGGCCCCTCACATTAATTGGTGACCCGGACGTCGGCAGTATGGAGCCCCACGTCGCTTGCCCGCTTCCACCCTACCTGGACTTCGATCGGCCGCGAGCCTGGTTCTTAACAATGGACGCTCACTTCTTCATCCGCCGCTTCGACTCACAGACCGAGCGCTACGCTATCACCACCGCCCTGCTTCCGGCCGACCTACGCTGTGAGCCGCTAAAACATGCTGAGCGGCCCTACGACACGCTACAGGCCTACGTGATGGTGCGCCTCGGCTCGAGTCTCTCCCGCCACAAGGACGCTGCCTCGCACGATGTACCGCACGATGGAATGAGAACCGTGCTAACCTGCTTGCAGCCTCCCTCGCGCCCTGAACACGACTCTCCGACCGAAGAGCGAAGAGACGTTCTATCACCACCCGGCTTCGCCGAACGTCATTCTACGGGCCACTCCAAGCCGGCTGCGCCCAGCCACTCTACTGAAAGTGCCTCAGCCACGGCACTCAGTGCAGCGACCTTGCCACCACGCCCACCGTTCTACCCCAGGTACCCCGAGGTGTGGCTTATGCAGATGGAATACCTTTTCGACCTGTACCACGTCACAGCCCAGGAGGACCGTTACTCCCTAATGTACGAGCTCCTACCATCCAACTTGGCCTCCACCTTGCCGGAGCCTAAAGCCCAACCGTACGACGAGCTCAGGGCAGTCCTCCTCACGCGCTATGGTCGGTACCTAAAACCACCCGCGCCAGCCACCGAGCCTCCAACCTCGCCTATGGAGGATCCCCTGCCTCACACCACCATGCTGGCATCGACAGTGCCGCTCTGTGACAACTCGACGACTACTACGGTCACGCTTTGCCCCGCGGATGCCAGCCCAACAGCACCAACAATGAAGGCCTGTACGTCACACCCTAGCAGTTCGTCACCCTGTGTATCGGCGCTGCTTCCCCGAAGCACTCAAGCCCTGGGGTGGGCCCTGACGCAAGCTCGTCTACCACCTTTCGTGCAAGCGGCTCCTGTCGACCCAAGTGCAATTTCCCTCCAAGTGACGCCGCTCCAAGTGACGCCGCTGGAGGCACCAGTCGAAGACGCCGCGTCACTACGCATCTCGACAATCTGTGATGTGGCGGACGTGTCCACTACAGCTCCGCTGCAGTGGCCGCATAGTACGCTCAAGAAGCGCACTATGGTACTCGTTACCGACGATAAAAGCCCATCCTCCGACGAGCTGCTGCCCCAGTCTCGCGTGACCGGCCTTTACAACAAAGCCGACGTCAAGCTTAAACGTCGCCGCCGACCATGTAAGCGCCGCCCACGACGACCGGCTTCTACGAGGGCGAAATGCTGCCAACTTAACCGTTGGCTGCGACTACGCCGGCGCCCATGGTGCCTGCAATTGACCCGTCATCGGTTCTGCCCGAGTCGTGGCGTACTTTTGGTGACATCCACACCACGCGCATACAGCGGACCTCCTCGGCGCCACCTCCAGATTTCGTGTCCAGCCCACTCATACATCCTGCGCCCAGCTCTATACCCAGAACTTCCACTCGGACAGCTCAGGCGTGCTGCTAATAAACGGGCACACTGAAGTCGTGGGACGCTACGCTTACTACGCCCACTTTTCCAGACCCGTCCCATCACCTACACTAATGTGGACACCCGCGACAGCTTGACATCGGACCAGCCGATTCATGCACAAGCTCGTCCGGTACTCCACTCCCAGCCCAGGCCAACGGAGGTTATAATTTGCACCGGAAGCCCTCATGACGACGACTTGGACTCAGCGGATGCTATTTCGGGACTGACGAGAACGACTCTTTGATCTTAGATCCCTTTTCACTTGGACTACTTAAGAAACTCTGACCGCGGACACACTCTGTACATAGCTTTCCTCGCTAGTGTGTTGCTCATGTTCTTTTCTTTTGTCGCGCTCCACGCTAGGGGGGGGAGCCCTGTAGCGGCCAGAGGTTGGCGAACTCACTCATGAGCAGAGGTCGGAGAAATCACTCATGAGTCCACTCACTCAGACTCATTTGGACTCAAATTCACGCGTGATTTTGAGTTTGAGTGTGCGCGAGGCTAGTGTGTCATGGTGAGTTTGAGCTTGAGTGAGTTTGAGCCGAGTGATCTCGACTGAGTTTGAGTCCGATTGAGTTTGAGTACGCCTGAGACCTACTGAGTTCTGAGTCCATATTGAGTTCTGAGTGCATTTTGAGTTGGAGTCCATTTTGAGTTTTGAGTACACTTTGAGTTTAAGTCCATTTTGAGTTCTGAGTACATTTTGAGTTCTGAGTACAATTTGAGTTTGAGTCCATTTTGAGTACTGAGCACATTTTGAGTTTGAGTCCATTTTGAGTTCTGAGTACATTTTGAGTTTGAGTACAGTTTGAGTTCGAGTACATTTTAAGTTGGAGTACATATTGAGTTTTGAGTACATTTTGATTTCTGAGTACATATTAGTTTTGAGTTCATTTTGAGTTTGAGTACATATGAGTAGCCTAGCAGGCAGCTATGGTTGGCTAAGTTTCGTGCGTCACTGTGGGCTCGGAATTCAGGTTACCTGCAGGTACGGCACCAATCGTGATCTGCATCATCGGTTGGTAGGGAGGGGGTGTCTGATTTTTTTTTAGTTTCTTGTTGAATTTTTATGACCATAAGCACTTGCTGGCTGTATACCTAATTTTCGCGGCTGGGTGCGCGAGTGATAATTGACTGGTGAGCTCATAAAAAAGGCTTGTCTTAACTTTTCCTCCTGACGGATCCACTAAGAGCGTGGGAAAGGGTGGTGGGAAAGCACACGGCGGTGCTGGCGTGCTGGTTGTTTGCCTGATACTGTTAACGGCTTAATATACTAGGGGTCACAAAGGAAGAGGTGAGAGCCAGGGGGAAATGGGTTGCGGCGGCTGTCCTTTCTGCTGTTTCACATGAATTAGCTGAACTGACTGGGCAGTGCCTCTTAAGACAGAATAATGACTACATTAGATTGGGTGAAAAGCGAAACTCATGAGGCTATGGCGTGTAAGGTATCAAATGAAAGGTCCGGATTAACAGAATCACGCGGGGTCAATAAAAAAATGCTTCCTGATTGTAGTCATCAGGCAGTCATAATTAGTCATAGATTGGGTTAAAAATCAAAATGACGCTGCGAGGGCATGTGGGAAATCAAATTCAAGGTCTCGATGTGGGGAATCATTCGGGACGAAAATCCGTTATGCATATATTATGACGTAGTCATGGTAAGTCATACATTCGGTTAAAATTCAAGTTCATGACGCTAGGGCGTGTGGCGTATCAAATTAAAGGTCTTGATGAGGGTAATCACATGCTTCCTGATTATTATCATGACATAGTCAAAATGGGTCATAAATTAGGTTAAAATTCACAATGATGCCACTGGGTGTCCGGGGCATCAAATTGAAGGTTCCGATAAGGGAAATCACTTGGGACAAAAATGAGGTAGGGCTATATCATGAGATAGTCATGGTTAGTCATTGATTGGTTTAACATTCAAATTGATTCCGCTAGGATGTGATGAGTATCAAATTAATGGTCTCGATGAGCGGAATCACGTGGGCGAAATACAAAAATGCTTCCTGGTTATAACCTTGAGATTGTCATGGCGAGTCTTATATTGGGGTAAAATTCGAAGTGACCCCGCTAGGACATATAGGGTGTCAAATTTACGGTCTTGACAAGGGGAATCACGTGGTACAAATAAAAAAGGCTTCGTAGTTCGAATCATGAGATAGTCATTATCAGTCATAGATTGGTAAATTCAAGGTGAGGCCGTTGAAGCATGTGGGGCGTCGAATTGAAGGTTCCAGTTAGGGGAAACACGTCGGACACCTAAATAATGCGTCCTGGTTACAGTCATATGAGTCATGCTTAGTTTGACTGGTATGAATTCCATATGACCCTGCTAGGGTGTGTGGGGTATCAAATTGAAGGTCTCGTCATTGGGGATCACGTGGGACAAATATAAAAATGCTTCCTAGTTATAATCATGAGGATATAGCAAAAGGTATACAGCAAAAGGTACGCACTTACACTCACACTCCCACTTACACGCACGCTCACTCACTCACACTCACTCACTCACTCACACTCACTCACTCACTTACTCACACTCACACTCACACTCTCACTCTCACTCTCACTTACAGTCACACTCCCTCTCACTCACACACTCACACTCACACTCACACTCTCACACACTCATACTCACACTCTCACTCACACTAACACTCACACTCTCACTCTCACTCTCACCCTCACTCTTTCTCTCATTCTCACTCTCACTCACACTCACACTCACACACTCACACTCACACTCACACTCTCACATTCACACTAACACTCACACGCTCACATTCACACTCACACTCTCACACTCACACTCACTCTCACTCTCACTCTCACTCTCACTCACACACTCACACTCACAATCTCACTCACACTCTCACTCACACTCACACTCAACCTCACATTCCCACTCCAACTCACACTCACACTCTAATCTTACTCTCACTCTCACTCACACTCTCACTCTCACTCTCACTCACACTCATACTCATACTCATGCTCACACACTCACACACTCACACTGACACTCTCACACTCTCACACTCTCACACTCTCACACTCAAACTCTCACACTCCCACTCTCACTCTCACTCTCACTCTCGCTCACACACTCACACTCACACACTCACACTCACACTCTCAATCTCACTCTCACTCACACTGACACTCACACTCTCACTCTCACTCTCACTGTCACTCTCACTCATACTCACACTCTCACTGTCACTCTCACTCACACTCACACTCACACTCACACTCATACTCTCTCACTCTAACACTGTCTGACTTTCACTCTCTTACTCTCACTCTCTCACTCTCACTCACTCTATCTCACTCTCTGTCACTCTCTCTCGCTCACTCTCTCTCTCACACACTCTCACTCACTCTCTCTCTCACACACTCTCTCACTCACACACTCTCTCAAACACACATATACACTCACTCACACATGCATGCATGCTGGAAGTTAACAGCTGGGTACGGTGGCGGTCATTGCTTACAACGACAGCTTGGTGTTTTTCCGAGCTACGAGAGCTCATCCCACCTAGCAAATGCTAATAAAAACTAATACAAGTGCCTCAGCAAACAACGAGGCACTTTTTTGTTTGTCCCATGTGATTTCCCTCCTCGAGATGCTCAATTTGATACCCCACATTCTTTAGCGCCACACCTCTCTGCATTTTCACCCAATCTAAGACAATTTATGACTCCCGTGTTACATGGTTCGCCATTTTCGATTTTTTCTGATTTCTTTTTTAGATTTTTAACATTTAGTTTTATCAATTCTCTGCATTTATGCTTTTATAATGATTACAGGTTGAACTTCCGTGATATCTGCATTTTTGTGTATATGCAGGGCGTTACAGATCATGGCAGGGATAGGGGGAGGGGTGTACTCGGCAAAGAATGCTACGCAATAAAACAGCAAAGGTATATCTATGAACGCCTCGCGCTTCAGAGATTCGCGGGGAAAGTTCGCTTTGACACAAAACGTTTTTTCAGGATGCAGAGCAAGAATGCACGGAACCGTAACACTAAACAGCTTCGACATAAATGAACGGAGCAGTGAGCGCGCGTCCCCTCACCCAATCTTGCTTGTTTCGATTTGGGTACCCAGCACACCATCGAGCCTGGACCGCCTCTGTCATGAACACGAACACGGAGCCTACATCAAGAGTTTGGTATACAATATATACGTACAATTGCTTCCAACCAGCGCTACTCTTCATGGGCAGCAGGTATAGCTGTATTAAATCTGCAACGAAAATTGTTTCCGACCTCAGAGGAGCTACGGTGTCATTTCGTGGCGAATGCAACAATTTGAGCTCAGGAATTTGCACCCGTAATATTTTTACCACGCGTGAATTTGAAAACACTGACTGCTAATGAAATCAGAGTCCATCTGACCTCGAGTAAATTCCTAGCTTGAGAGAGTTGTGGGGCCATTTGAGTTCTGAATCTATTTTGAGTTTTCAGCCCATTTTGAGCTTTGAGTTCATTTTGAGTTTTGAGTACATTTTGAGTTTTGAGTCTATTTTGCGTTTGATTACATTTTGAGTTTTGAGTACATTTTGAGTTTGGGTACATTTCGAGTTTTGCATTCATTGTGAGTTTTGAGTTCACTTTGAGTTTGAGTACATTTTGAGTTTTGAGTACATTTTGAGTTTGAGTACCTTTTGAGTTTTGAGTCCATTTTGAGTTTGAGTACACTTTGAGTTGGAGTACATTTTGAGTTTTGAGTACATTTTGAGTTTTGAGTCCATATTGAGTTTGAGTACATTTTGAGTTTGAGTAGATTTTGAGTTTTGATTATATTTTGAGTTTGAGTACATTTTGAGTTCTGAGTACATTTTGAGTTTTGAGTCCGAGTGAGTTTTGAGTTTTGCGCTCAATGTGAGTTTGAGTTTGAGTGAGGGTAGATGTGCTGCTCAGCATTGAGTGTGAGTTTGAGTGAGTGGTGATTCGAAAAAAAAAATTGTGAGTGAGTTTGAGTGAGCCGCGCCAACTTTGCCGAGGTATGCTGATGAGTCCACTCACTCAGATTCATTTGGACTCAAACTCACGCGAGAGTTTGAGTGAGCGTGAGGCTAGTGTGTCATGGTGAGTTTGAGCCGAGTGCTCCCGACTGAGTTGGAGTCCGATTGAGTTTGAGTACGCCTGAGACCTGGTAAATTCTGAGTCCATTTTGAGTTCTGAGTCCATTTTGAGTTTGAGTCCATTTTGAGTTTCAGTCCATTTTGAGTTCTGAGTACATTTTGAGTTTGAGTCCATTTTGAGTTCTGAGTGCATTTTGAGTTTGAGTCCATTTTAAGTTTCAGTCCATTTTGAGTTCTGAGTACAATTTCAGTTTGTGTCCCTTTTGAGTTCTGAGTACATTTTGAGTTGAGTCCATTTTGAGTTTGAGTACATTTTGAGTTCTGAGTACATTTTGAGTTTGATTACATATTGAGTTCTGAGTAAATTTTAAGTTTGAGTACATATGAGTAGCCTAGCAGGCAGCTATGGTTGGCTGTTAAGTTTCATGCGTCACAGTGGGGTCGGAATTGAGGTTACCTTCGGGTACGGCACCAATCGCGATCTGCATGATCGATTGGGAGGGAGGGGGTGTCTAATTTTTTTTAGTTTCTTGTTGAATTTTCATGGCCATAAGCACTTGCTGTATACGTAATTTTTGCGGCTGGGCGCGTGAGTGATAATTGACTGGTGAGGTCATAAAAAGGGTTGTCTTAACTTTTCCTCCTGACGGATCCACTAAAAGCGTAGGAAAGGGTGGTGGGAAAGCACATGGCGGCGATGGCGTGCTGTTTGTTCACCTGCTACTGTTAACGGCTTGATATACTACGGGTCACAAAGGAAGAGGTGAGAGCTTGGGGAAAAAGGGGGGGGGCTGTCCTTTCTGCTGTTTCAAATGAACTAGCTGAATTGACTGGGCAGCGCCCCTTGAGAGAGAATAATGACCAGATTAGAGTGGGTGAAAAGTGAAACTGATGAGGCTAAGGCGTGTAAGGTATCAAATGAAAGGTCCGGATTAACGAAATCACGCCGGGTAAATAAAAAAAATGCTTCCTGATTGTTGTCATCAGGTAGTCATAATGAGTCATAGATTGGGTAAAAATTCAAAATGCGCTGCGAGGGCATGTGGGGAATCAAATTCAAGGTCTCGATGTGGGGAATCATTCGGGACGAAAATGCGTTATGGATATATCATGACGTAGTCATGGTAAGTCATAGATTCGGTTAAAATTCAAGTTCATGACGCTAGGGCGTGTGGCGTATCAAATTAAATGCCTCGATGAGGGTAATCACGTGCTTCCTGATTATTATCATGACATAGTCAAAATGGGTCATAAATTAGGTTAAAATTCAGAATGATGCCACTGGGTGTACGGGGCATCAAATTGAAGGTTCCGATAAGGGAAATCACGTGGGACAAAAATGTGGTAGGGCTCTATCATGACATAGTCATGGTTAGTCATTGATTGGTTTAACATTCAAATTGATTCCGCTAGGATGTGATGGGTATCGAAATAATGGTCTTGATGAGCGGAACCACGTGGGAGAAATACAAAAATGCTTCCTGGTTATAACCATGAGATTGCCATGGCGAGTCTTATATTGGGGTAAAATTCCAAGTCACCCCGCTAGGGCGTGTAGGGCATCAAATGTACGGTCTTGACGAGGGGAATCACGTGGTGCAAATAAAAAAGGCTTCGTAGTTCGAATCATGAGATAGTCATTATGAGTCATACATTGGGTTAAATTCAAGGTGAGGCCGCTGAAGCATGTGGGGCGTCGATTGAACGTTCCAGTTAGGGGAATCACGTTGGACACCTAAATATTGCGCCCTGGTTACAGTCATGAGAGTTATGGTTAGTTAGACTGGTATGAATTCAATATGACCCTGCAGGGTGTGTGGGGTATCAAATTAAAGGTCTCGTCGAGGGGATCACGTGGGATAAATATAAAAATGATTTCTGGTTATAATTATGAGGATATAGCAAAAGGTATATAGCAAGAGGTACACACTCACACTCACACTCACACGCTCACTCACTCGCACTCACTCACTCACTCACACTCTCACACTCACTCACTCACTCACTCATAGTCACACTCACATCACACACTCACACACTCACACTCTCACACTCACACTCACACTCACACTCTCACACTCACTCTCACCCTCACTCCCTCTCACTCACACTCACACTCACACTCACACTCACACTCACACTCTCACTCTCACTCTCACTCACACTCACAATCACACTCACACTCACACTCTCACACTCACTCACACTCTCACTCTCACTCTCACTCACACTCACACTCTCAGTCTCACTCATACTCACACTCACACTCTCACTCCACTCTCCCTCTCACTCTGAGTCTCACTCACACTCACACTCTCACACTCACACTCACACTCACAATCACACTCTCCCACACACACTCCCACTCTCACTCACACTCTCATTCACACTCACACTCACACTCACTCTCACTCTCACTCACACTCACACTCACACTCTCACTCTCAGACTCTCAGTCTCACTCTTGCACTCACACTCAACTCACACTCTCACTCTCACTCTCACTGTCACTGTCACTCACACTCCCACACTCACACTCACACTCACTCTCACTCTCACACTTTCACACTCACACTCTCACTCTCACTCTCACTCACACTCGAATCTCACTCTCACTCTCACTCACACTCTCACTCTCACTCTCAATCTCACTCTTACTCTAACTCACACTCACACTCTCACTCTCACTCTCACTCACACTCTAACTCTCACTCACCCTCTCACCCTCACCCTCAGTCTCACTCTCACACTCACACTCTCACACTCTCACACTCTCACACTCACTCTCACTCTCACACTCTCACACTCACACTCACTCTCACTCTCACACTCTCAATCTCTCACTCTCACTCTCACTCTCTCACTCTCTCTCTCACTCACACTATCTCACTGTCACACTCTCTCACTCCATCTGATCAGAGTCCAACAGAGTCCATCTGACCCCGAGTAAATTCCTAGCATGAGAGAGTTCTGAGGCCATTAAGTTCTGAATTTATTTTGAGTTCTCAGCCCATTTTGAGTTCTGAGTTCATTTTGAGTTTTGAGTACATTTTGAGTTTTGAGTCCATTTTGAGTTTGAGTACATTTTGAGTTTTGAGTGCATTTTGAGTTTTGAGTTCACTTTGAGTTTGAGTACATTTTGAGTTTTGAGTCCATTTTGAGTTTGAGTACATTTTGAGTTTTGAGTCCATTTTGAGCTTGAGTACACTTTGAGTTTGAGTACATTTTGAGTTTTGGGTACATTTTGAGTTTTGAGTCCATATTGAGTTTGAGTACATTTTGAGTTTTGAGTCCGAGTGAGTTCTGAGTTTTGCGCTCAATGTGAGTTTGAGTTTGAGTAAGCGCAGATGTGCTGCTCAGCATTGAGTCTGAGTTTGAGTGAGTGGTGATTCGAAAAAAAAATTGTGAGTGAGTTTGAGTGAGCCGCGCCAACTTTGCCGAGGTATGGTAGCGGCACTTCGTAATCGACAGCAGGCGCCCACTATCATCACCATGGACCGCTGTGCCGTCGTCACCAGCGCGTGGCCTCGACAGGCACGACGAGCCACGCGCCAGAGAACACCGAGGCTACTGCGCTGCTCGGCCGCGTTCCACGGGCGCTCCCCGACTCGCGGGGCTTCTTCTGCCACCGAATCCTCCTCTGTAAATAAATGTAGGGTCGGCCGCACGACTACATCGGCCCTCACAGCCTCATAGAACTTCGTCTCTGCCCGCACCGCCACCATACGCCTCTTGCACATAAAATGAGCTCCTTTCACCATGCCAAACAGAGGCACCCCGCAAAGTGTGCTGTTATATCCCCCATTCTTTTCAATCTTACACTCGTACTCTTCGACCGCACCCTCCTCACCATTCCCACTCTCTGCAGCATGCTTTATGCACATGACATTCACCTCTGGGTGCACTCTGGCTCCGACTACCATATTGAGACAACTCTGCAAATTGGCCTCAACACAGTTCTCCACCACATCGAGCCCCTCGCTCCTAGCTGTTCTCCCCAAAAACCACCCTTTTCATATTCACCCCGCCGCACTCCAAACCACCACCTAGCCCTCCTATACAGCTTTACATCCGCTCTACCTCAGTCCCCCACGTCTTCCAACTACGCCTCCTAGGGCTTCCTCTTACCCACAAGCGCTCCCCAGCACCCAGCCTCCGATACATTAAACGATACACCACGCAGACTACACACCTAATCCGGCGTATCGCCTACAAACAGCACGTCCTCAATGAACACGATCATCTACGGCTCGTGCACAGCTTTCTTATTAACCGTCTTATGTATCACCTCCCTTACCTTCGTCTCACACCTACCCAACTTAACAGACTTTATGTCCTTTTTTCGTAAAACCTATCGAAATGCACTACTTCCTCCCTACAGCCCCAATGACAGACGCCTAGCCCTAGGCGTCCACAATATCATCAGAGAGCACCTAGACGTTCACCACACGTCCGAACTCACGCGGCTAGCGTCATCTCCCACAGGGCACTACATCCTACGAGCTATTAACACACGCCCTCCACACTTCCTACCCCCCCCACCCTTATACAAGCTCACATACGCGCACACATTAAAGTCCCCCCTCTCCCTAGACACATGCACCCCACATACCATGCAGCTCGCCGGAATGCCCGAGCAGTCACCCACTCCCACAAATACCCCCCAGCGTCTCACACCCTCTACACCGTCGCCGCACCTTACCCGAACCGCCCCGCGCACTGCGTTGCCCTCGCGCTTTCCCTGCGCCCCAACCCCCTCTACGTCCTCTCCGAATCGCAGACAGCGATCCGCCATTTTCTCCGGGGCATCATCTCCCCACAAGCCCTGAAAATTCTGACCAGCCATCCCCCCCCCCCCCCCGACACCATGTGCCTGTCGTGCACTCCAGCCCACACAGGCGTAAGCGCTAATGAGGGGGCGAACGCACGTACTCGCGAACTAGTAGACCGGGCAACTGCTTCATCTACGCCTACATGCAATGCCCCTTCCGGTAGCCCCTCCGGGCTCCTGCATTACAGGGACATCACCCTTCACTAACGCCTCCTTCGCCGCCAATACCCTCCACCACATCCCCAACTCACCCTAAACGAAGCTCACTTCCTGCGCGTCCTCCAGACCCACACCTTCCCCCCACCGCACTCAGCTGATTCACACCCACCCACACCTTTTGGACTCCCCAACATGACTTGCCTGCGGGGCCCTCGACACGCACTATCATTCTTTGTGCGAGTGCCCAGCAGACCCCTTTCCCCCATTCATTCCATGTCCCTCTGGGAGTAGGCGCTGCGGGACCCGGAGGCACCAGGTCAAGACTTGGTAACCACACGGGCCCTGGCGGCCGTGGCGGCCCTCTGGACCGACCCCACCACGACGCCCCTGATCCCTGAGTATCAATAAAGTTGTTTCTCTCTCTCTCTTGGGCTGAGCCATCAGGTTACGCTTGGATGCGGCAGCATTCCCGCTACGCATTACCTTAAAGGCGGTGCCTGATGTTCAGAAGTTTCTTGCGGAATCTTGATGACCATCGGCATTTGCTCTCTAACACTTTGAAGCAGCTGGGCGGGTGATAATCTACTAAGAGGTCACAAAAGGATGCTTAGCTTGCATTTTTTTGCTGACAGAGCCTCTTGAAAGGAGTGAGAGAGCGGTGGGAAGGCACACGGGGGCGCTTGCTTGCTGGTTGTTCACCTGCTTCAGTTAACGATTAGTGATATGCTGGGGTTAAAAAAAGGCGTGAGCAACTGGGAGCTGGAGCCGGCGCATCCCAGTCGTTCCCCCCCTTTTAAATAAGGTGTCAAATCAAAAATCCTGGCGGCGCCCTTTTAGCGGCATATGATGGTCATGGTGATTAATAGGTTGGGTGAAAATTCAAACTGATGCCGCTAGTGCATGTAGGGTATCAAATTAAAGGCCCTGATGAGGGCAATCATGCGGGAGAAATCAAAAACGCTTCCTCGTTATAGTCATCAGATAGTCCTAGTGCGCCATAGATTGATTTAAAATACAAAATGATGCCGCTGGGGCTGTGGGGTATGAAATTGAAGCACTCGATGAGGGTAATCCTGTGGGGAGTAAATGCGTTATTGTTATATTCATAAGATAGTCAAGGTGATTCATAGATAAGGGTTAAAATTAAAACTGATACCGCTGGGGCAGGTTGGGTATCAAATTGAAGGTATCGATGAGAGAAATCACGTGGGGCTCATACAAAATGGTTCCTGGTGATTATCACGAGATAGTCATGGTGGGCAAAAGATTGAGTTAAAATTCTGAATGATGCCGCAAAGGTGTCTGGTGTATCACATAAAAAAGTCTTGATGTGGGAAATTATATGGAAAAAAACTTAAAATAGGTCGTGCTTATGGTTTTGATATAGTTATGGGGAGTCATGTATTGGGTTAAAATTCAAAATGATGGCGCTAGGGCATGCGGGGTATCAAATTGAGCGTCTGTAGGAAAGAAATCGCGTGTAATAAAGAAATGCGGCCTGCGTATCATGGTAATATAGTCGTGGATATTCATTGATTGGGTTAAAATTCAAAGGGATGGTGCTACGGCGTGTGGGATATCAAAATAAGTCTCTCGGTGAAGGAAGGTGGATCGGATGCAATCATCGGAAAGCATGTAACTGAATAACCACCACTTAAGCAAAAAAGTCTCATCCGGTGCCCAGAAATATAACTGTGCTCGTGAATTGTTGGTGGGCCATATTAAAAGCGGGTTTGGTCAGACACATTGCGGCTCTCAGCGTCGGTCAACAAGCGTGCGTTGCCTTGAAACAGCCTAGCAACCAATGTTCTGTTATATTTTCCTGTTTATACCGCGTCAGTTACCCCTATAAATGGCTGACTTGATCATGGATTGTGGTCACTTGCGACTCTATCAGTCTCCTGCAAGCGGAAGGTGAGCCGCTATTGTTGCAGGCTAGATTCCACACTGTCCTGCCGTCTCCAAAGGCTTTTCTGCTGGTTTACGTGAAAGACATTCAAAGGCTCCACTTTAGCAGATATCCATAAGCTATGGAATAAAAATATATTACCCGTAAAATAAAGAGAAGCATGTATATGGTCGATTAAGAGAAATATGAGCAACGGAGCGCACAGCCTCCGACGCATGCTGCGCCATCTGGCAGCAAAGTGAGTAAAGTGCGCGCATGCGAACTTCTTCGAAATTGTTTTAGCGTGTGGCCTACATTTATGGGAAATGCTTGATGAAGAAGCAACGTCGGTCGTTTGTTTTCAGGCGCCTTTCCACGCTACGTCGCCGCTGAGAAGGATGATCGGTGAAGGACATCACGCTAGCTGCAACTAGCCCGGTGCGCGCTTAGCTCCCGAATGTAGTAGATAAATGTCTAGTCAGTGGCGACAGAGCACAAAAAGTCCCCTCAAAATAAATGACCGGCGTCGCTCCCAAGCATTTCCCTTAACAGTAGGCCACACCCTCAACAGCTCCGAAAGAACTACGCGTGCGCGCAGTTTACTGACAGCGCAACCAGACAGTGCGGCATGTGACATAGGCTGCGTGCTCCATTGTTCGTATTTCAGTTAATCATCCCGGTATGTCCTACACCAGTGTCACTAGATAAGGTTACGGAGTATCGGCACTCTTTTCTCCCATTGTTCTTTGCCGCGCCGCCGTGATCATTGGTCAGTTCGCACCACGTGACACTTGTTTACACTGCGGCGGTTCATGGCCGCCGCCGTTTTGTTGTTTATGCGTTTTCTGTCGGTCAACTGGGGTAGTCTCAGCTTGTCCTGCCTGCTCTGCGGCTGCGCGCGACTGGCGTCGTTCCGAATGCCAATCAAATATAATGGCGCTTCGCAGCATTTCAGCTGCAGAACTGTGTTCGAAGATGCCGTGTTGCTGCGTCTACGGCAGTGTTGTTTACAAATGACCTCGTCCAAGTTAGCGGCGAGGCAGGACGAGGGACAATCTTGCAACACTGGTAAACAACAAAATGGCTGCCGTTGCTCACTTGCGCGCCTCAGTGACGGTGCTCTGTATCCTATCTAGTGACACTATCCGAAACAAAATACCCTTGACGTTTCTTAGTATTTTTACTTCGGCTTTTTTTCGTGGCAAAGGCGGTGTGCTCATGTATTTACTCCAAATGCTCACGTCCCAAGTGTTAAGCACCACATCCGTTTTGGGGTTGCTGTTGGGAACCGCACATTACACATTATCTACGCACCGAAGCTCCAGCCTATATAGCAAGCCCAATATAGCAACATATTGGGTGCCGGAATTACGCGCGTTTGAATAGCAGCGCTAGTATATCAAATTTAAGACTGCTACGTAGGTCACATAAGTATACCACATTGAGATTTGAGGTTTTATTGCGACAAAGCTGCCACTGGGCAGGCGCTCCGTAGTGAAAGGTTTTGGATAAATTCTGACTACGCGGGTATCCTTAACATGCGATGATACATCGATGCACGGGCGTTTCGCTTCTTGCCTCCATTAGAAAATCAGCCATGCACCCCGACCGTGATAAAAGCCGTCTGCTTGTGTTCAGCAGCATAAAGACTTAACCACGTGTCAGAACACGTACTGTTAGTGCTGCTAAGTGTCACAGAGTATCGAAAGTAATTTGAACCCGATATATCCGCTGCACAGACATATTGCCAAATGCACTGTATGCCTTTACGAAGTGTTAAAACAAGGGCTTCTACCAACGTGTCTTAGGACGACTAAACACTATAAGTGGAC
Organism: Haemaphysalis longicornis; assembly: GCF_048455015.1. Lineage (NCBI taxonomy): Eukaryota > Metazoa > Arthropoda > Arachnida > Ixodida > Ixodidae > Haemaphysalis > Haemaphysalis longicornis. The sequence goes on along the minus strand of NW_027526203.1, from coordinate 44,285,362 downwards.
GCAAGAACATTTTTGTATTACCAAAACTATTAGCAAGCTATAGGGACGTAGTGCTTACCGTTTTAAATGCCACAGGCTACGCAAGAAGTGTTGGTCAGAGTTATATGTAACAACAAACTATAGAGATTGTAACTGTAGCAGCCATGTCTTTGTCAAACGCAAGCGCCCTCCATAATCATCGGCAGACGGAGCTACAGCATCAGCGGCTCGTGGCCTCGGCGCGTAGACAAGCCACGCGCCAGAGCTGACCGCGCTGCCTGGTCGCAACCTACTGTCACTCCCTGGTCCGCGGGCACGTATTGCCATTGATTTGCATATATAATGATACGTCGGCGGTACCACACGGCCTAATCGGCCGCCTATAAGAGAAAGGAAGGACAAAAGCGTCATGCTTATATCCACATTTAGACAAGCCAAAAATTGCAGCAAAGGTGTTCTGGGAACATTCCGATAGCACGCTATGTTAGCAGACAGCCGGTTGAACGTAACGTGTTCCCTGGCTCTAAACAGCCCCAAGAACGCTTCAAAAGACCCTTACCGGTCATTCGTTCCATTCCCCTCCAGATCTTACAACAATTACAACAGGGTCAATGTTGTAAATAAATGAAGGCAAAGCTTACGTTCAGGTCATTTTTTTCCATCCCGCCTACAATTCTTCGTGCTAACATCAATTTTCATGAGCACATCAGCCTGATGGAGCAGAAAATCATAGAATTTTGGGCAACTGCCAACTAATACATGTGCACCCATACACCGCTTTTCTTCATCTGGAGTTTTTTGTGCCAGACTTATTGATGAGTAGGCACATTGGGATAATTTTTGTCTATTTTAGGATGTGCTTGTTTCTTGTCTCAATATTTTGTTACTTACTTTGTCCCTATACTGTAATAATTTGCATTTACGCTATTATATCGAATAATTTTGTTATCTTTGACAATTAGGCATTCTTGGGGAGATACAGGATTTTGCATAGTTGGTGCTATAAGGTATGCCAAGAAATGCTTCTGCATGAACATTATTAAGCAATATGATATCCTCATCCATACCACTTTGGAATGCGGCAGAGGGTTATCTCTTATTTGGGTGGCATCGGTCAAGAATACAAAATACAATAGGAATAACAAAGTGTAAACACTGTTGTGTGGTTGGTAAATATATATCTTGCTTCCAAAATTGTTCCTTTCGAGAGATTCACGAAGCGAAAATGGATAAGAAACAGAACACCGCCTGCCATTCACGAAGCTGCGCACTTCTTTTCCTTGTAACTTTGTGTTTTTTATGCCGCAGCTAGTGAATATTGGATGCACTAAGCCATTTGAATATTTTACGTAGTGCTGGCTGAAAGCACGAACAGGCAGGCAGATCCCCGTAAATCCCCAACGTATAATCAATGACACAATCTGCTCGTGAATGGGGATTCTCCGTAAGTAATGTAGGCGCTCTACTTATTTGTGCCAGTTCTTTATTGGTGTAACCGACATTAGGAACAGTGGCAAAGATATGAGCACGTAAATTGCTAAACTGCTACCACGATAGCTCAAACTGATTGACACAAGAAATAGCAAAGTATACAAGTTATGCAGATGCGGTAGAATGAGCGATGGGTGGCTCCGTATATTGACCCGTCCCGACCTTTAGAAAAAGTTTCCGCTACCGCCATCTCCATTTTCCCCTCTCTCTGTATACCAGATTTGTTTTTGGTGGATGGATACGCACGTTTTTTTTTTTAAATTGCCAGCCGCAGTGTGTCGACCGAACACGTTTTAAAGATGGCCTGGTCAAGCGCCACAAGCGCCATTGATCCCTCTGAAACCCCCTATAAGGGTTTTTGAATATTGCCGTCCTTCAAAGCTGAACTTGCCATTATTCAGTATCATGTATTTTCTTTAGGTATACTCGTCTCCCTATATGGAAACCGTTATTTTACATCCCTCATGAGCTTACGACCCAACTCGAAATATTTATAATCCAATTACTGGGCATAATGATTTTACGATGTGCTCATTGCCGGGGTTAAATTCGCGCCTTTAAAACCTTCCGTTTGACACTCCAAATCCGTTTGTTCTAGCATTTTACCATCTGCGGTAAGTTTGCGAAGTTTTACTACCCCTCGCTAGTACTGATCAGCGAGATGGCCTTTTTATTTATCCCGCGTGATTCTCCTCACCGAGACCTTCAATTTGATAACCCCCGCCGACACACACACACTAGTTGCGTCACATTGAAATTTTAGCCCATTTGTGACAATAACAACAAGGAAGCAACATTTTTTTAATTCAACGGGATTACCCTCATCGAGACATAATTTGATACCCCACACACCCAAGCGGCATCAATGTGATTTTTAACCGACTCAATTACTCCCCATAACTATGTCATGATTATATCCAGGAAGCATTGTTTTTATTTGTCGCCAAGTGATTTCCCTCATCGAGAACTGCAATTTGATGCCCCACATGCCCTAGCGGTGTGACTAGGAATTTCACCCCAATCTGTGACTAACAACGACTATATCATGATTATAACGAAGAAGCATTTTTTATTGCTCCCACGTCATTCCCTTCATCGAGACCTTCAATTTGATTCCCCATGCACACTAGCAGCGTCATTTCGAATTTCAGCCCAATCTCTGACCAGTCATGGCTATCTGATGATGCGGTCATTAATTAAGCTAAATGCGCGTACCCGGGACTTCGTTTCTGAATAAAACAATCACGACAGGCTGCAAGCTCTTGGACATTTAAACAACACAGAAACATGCTTGTTTCACGTGGAAAAGCCATGACATGTCCAGTCCGTGTTTGCGATTTCCTCCACGGTTGGCGCTGTTGAGCGGCGCCAGCAGTGACTCCTGTCCCAGGTTTGCGCACTTATAATCAAGCAAGGGTGCCACAAAAACAAAGGCACTCACATGAACGCTTCGTTCTTCACGGACTCGTGGGAAGACTTGGCTTTGCCACAAGGTGTTTTTTGAGGATCGAGAACATGAATGGACGGGACCCTAACCATAAACAGCTTCGATGTAAATGAACTGAATGCACATCACTTTGCTCAATTTCCTTCGTTTCTCCCCCGGTCCCCAGCGAAACCTCTAGCCTGAACCCTTTTTGTCATGAACACGCAGCCAATATTAAGGGTTTGGTATCCAATACATACTTATAGTTGCTTGTAAGCGGCAATAGTCATCACGGCCTAGCAAGTGGAGCTGTTATAAATCTGCAGCGGAAATTGTTTCCGACCTCACTAGAGCTACGAGATTGTGTCTTCCTTACCAAACGCAAGAATTTGAGCACACAAGTTTGCGACCATGCGTTTCGTGAACCCGCCTGAAGCTGCTAAAACTCTGGATCGATAGAAATTCTGAGTACATTTGAGTCCTTGTGAGTTCTGAGTTCGTTTTGAGTTCTGAGCTCGAGCAAGTTCTCATTTTATTGTGAATTCTGAGTCCGAGTGAGTTCCGAGACCATTTTGAGTTCTGAGCCCGAGTGGGTTCTGAGTCCATTTTGAGTTCTCAGCCCAAGTGAGTCCGAATTCATTTTGACTTCTGAGCCCAAATGAACTCTGAGTCCATTTGAGTTCTGATCCCGAGTGACTTCTGAGTTTTGTGCTTGCTGTCAGTTTGAGTTTGACTGAGCGTAGACGAGTTGCGCAGCAATGGGTTTGAGTGAGAGGTGGTTTCGAAAACAAATTTGTGAGTGAGTTTGAGTTCAACGGGGCGGCCGTATGGCTAGCCGCCCGGCTGCATTTCACGTGGAGGTCAAATGTTTCTTCTCAGAAACTTACTTTAACTTGGGGAATTCCCCTAAATATGATCGATTAACACATGTCCATCACTTCAAGTTGTTGACCAATTCGCTATCGCACTTCAAATGGCTAGCCTCCTGGTTGCCTCACGCGGTAGGGTGACTTCCCTATATAGGCAGTGGTCCGGGCTTCAAATCCTCGACCAGGATGAACTTTCATTCAACTGCGAAGTTTCTGGGATACCTGTATAAATTTCCTTTGTAACCGTACGATTGTATTTCAGGTAGGTATCAAATTTTCCTTCGCAGAAGCTTCCTCCACCTTCAAGATTAACGATAATTCTGGTCGATTGACTTTCCGTATGGATGCGTGGAACCTTCGTGGAGCGCCGTAAACAGTGCTAGAGATCGATTTATAGAACTTATAGAACTCGTGCACCGAAATCTTGCGCACATTGGCGTTTAATTTTCGCCTTTCCAAAAAGAGTCACTTCGGCCTAACTTTTCAATGCGAACACCTCAGCCGCCGAGCAATGGCGTCGGGTTGAATTTCGCTTCAGGGAAAGTACCCTCGACACATTTGGGTATGCAAGGTATGTTTCGGAATACCCTAGGCGGCGCTTCAATGCATGCAATTTTATTATTTTTAACGTTACCTATCAGGTTGGCGTAGGTCTCGCAATGACATCAGTGCAATAAATTGTTTTAGATTTCACCATATTCCTTCCTCCATAGGCACAAGAACCAAACATTTCTGGAATCGGTGGTTAAAAATACTAAATGGAGTAACTTTTCTTGCATAAACAGGGTGCTTTATAGAGCTCGATGCAAACATGACTGCCAAAGATGCAATTCAAACATTTGGCTCTGCATGGGCAGCTTCACGCTCCTCATTGGGCCATTAAGTTTGTGTTCCGTAATTGGCAAAGTTGATAAATGACAAGAGAGAGGGAGAGAATCAACTTTTACTCAGCTCTTTAGAAAAGGTGCGTGTGCGCAGGCACCAGATGGGATGGTTCCCTAGTCACGGGACCCATATGTGTCCAGCACCTCCTGGCTCCTGGCCACCAGTCCGTACTGAGCGGCGAAAAACATGATTTCCGCAGAGAATCCAGATAAAGAAATAGTCACGTCATGACAACGTTTAATTGTCAGTGACTTTCTATGCACCATGAAGGAAAGGCATCTTGCATAATAGTCATGTCAAGGGACTGGATTTCTTTGAAGTTTCTAAAGCAAAAATTTTTGCAGCCGCATTAATTTCTTATTCTTTCTCATAATGTGTTCTAACGTGTTTGTTTATGCCTAATGGAAATGATTCTACAAGATTCAGTGTGCGATGTACTTATTCTCGTATATTTTTCCTTGTGTTCTCTTTCGCCCTCATATCATTCCTTACGTTATATCAAGCCCATCCTGCTTGGGTCGAAGCTTTGACCCGCACTATCTGCCAAAAAATAAATAAATAAATAAATAAATAAATAAATAAATAAATAAATAAATAAATAAATAAATAAATAAATAAATAAATAAATAAATAAATAAATAAATAAATAAATAAATAAATAAATAAATAAATAAATAAATAAATAAATAAATAAATAAATAAATAAAGTAGCTAGTCGACAGATCGCCTAATCTTACCACAGGAATTTTGACGAACTCGTTACCTGTCACGGGCGCGCTCAGGCGAAACCACGCGGCATGAATACTGTCACCCCATTCAACGTGACGTGAAAGCTTGCGCTGGGGGCCGCCGGGGCTCTGGACGCCGCTATAGTGCATCACCGAGCTAATTTATATCGCCAACACACTGAATCCGTGCTCAACGCAATATTACATGCGCCGTATTCGCTCCATAAAATTAAATATTTCACAATACGAGAAGCTGCGCATATTTTTGCTTTTTAGTTTCCTGGGAATACCGTGCTCTTGCGTCCACGTAGCGCCGTCCCTCTCGTGCTTACTTGCACGCACGCACGCACATTCGCGAGGCGCTCAAAGTGATTGGGGACTGCAAATCGGGCGGGCCTGGTATACTTCCCAAATGATGAGCTGGAGTCCTCAAAGAAAGGTCACACAACACATCATCTGGGTTGTGCGTCATGGCGAGGAAACATGTGAAAAAAAAACACTTTAAGACAATGTCAATTGGGGAAGAAGTCCGCATTAGAGGGAAAACTAGTTTTACTGCAGCACTGGGCTAACAAAGTTTAATATCTTACTATTTGCAACCTGGATGAGTCAAATGTATTCGGCAACAAAAAATGTGCTCCTGCGCGTACTGTGCCAACTAGCACATTTATGTCGCACACATGAAAAAAAACGAGGAAATCAAGTATATATTCCAGTGAATCGAACTACGCATTCATTTTCATTGCGCCATCACAAGATTGCTATCGGGGGAGTACACAAACGGCTCTCATCCTCGAAAGATTGAATGTCTCTGTAGAAGGCCCGGGGGTGGGTGGATTTTAGTTGCTAGGTGCGAGCCAGGTGATTTTGTAAAGAAGGAGCTTGACCGTTTAGCTTTCCTCAGATGACTCTGGATTTCATTTGCAAAGAATGCATGCGACGTAGTTGTAAGAGTCTTCGAACACAAGACTACATTTTGCAGCAGGAGGAAAATCTCAAGAATTAGAATTCATACGGCCAGAAACAAAGCAACTGTGTAATCTACGAAAGTCAAGTGTGCACACTTCGCATACGTGGAGCGGAATAAAGTTTCCCCCACTGTGGCAGTAAAAAAGAAACAGTGATGACCAGTGCATGCGTTGTTCCCCAGGATTCAGTCACGGAGCAAGAATCTGGCTCCGTTGTCCCCCCAAATGTGGAGGAACACACAAACGAGCAAACAAATAAGTGATCAGCAGCAGGTACACGTGAATTTGTACATGCAGAACGGCCTGTGTGTATATTTTTAGGAAGGTAAATAATTATATGGCAAGAAACTTCAGCGAGACAGCTAGTTCTGTGCTACGCAGCAGTATACAATTGCGGTAGGTGGCCATTGCTAACATCGAAACTGCCAGTTTTCTACTGTATTCTGTGACATTTCATCTCAGCTGTGATATTTTGCCTTTTGAACAAAGAACATCAGTTACAGTAGGCGAGCGATTTTTCGGGTATGGAAAGGAACGATAAATACTCCGAATAAAAGAGCCTTCCAATAAACACGCGAGTCGCAAAAAGAAAATTTATTTCATTCGAATAGGACTGAAGAAGTCGCGAATGGTTCCTTGCCATAAATTCGTCCTTCGTCTTAGAACGTCTGCTTGTATCTCTGCAAGCGCCAGGTTGTCTTCGTAAACATTGTACAACAACGCCAAAGCGTTGGCAGTGCGTGTATTGCGTTGAAGATTGCGGGCGGTCGGGACTGTCTCCGTCGGAGTCAGAGTTAGGTTGCGGCGGCGCGGTCAGCTGGCGCACCATCTCGTCGTCCATTAGCTCCGCGCACAACACTATGTTGCTATCCACTGCAGCAATGGCCTCCAAAATTTGTTTGTTACCCCGGCGGGTGTCAAGCCAATCTCTATATAATCCGAAGCCAGCCAGGCGGCTTCGGATTCAAAATGGCGTTGTCCTGGAGTCGCACCGTAGCTCTGTCGCGGCAAATTTGGTCCAGAAAATCGAACTTTTGGCTGTATGTTGTGCGAAATATTCGTTGTTCACATATATTACTCCTATGCGGAAACTTGCGGTTCCTCGAGAAAGTCAGGAATGCCCAGCAAGTCCGAATGTTTGGATTCCCAAAGAACGATCGGCTACTGTATATGCATGTCTTAAGGACGCAACTACATCACTGTTTCCTTCATCAGCAGCCTGCGAGGAGCATGGCTGACAGGGCTCCATTCTCCCGCTGTACACACTTCAGTACACATATGATGCAAGGTGATTTCACGTCTAACCCAAGTATATTTAGCCGCCAACATTTGGGAGAGTGAAAAAAACCGAAATTTGTTTTTAATACGGGGCTCAACCTAAGACTTCTGTCGTTTTTTCCCGAAAGTATACATTTAAATTCAGCGCAGATCGTTTGTTACGGTGCCAACGTGGGCATTAAAATGCAGTTATTTCTGTTCCATTCTTAGTTACTGCATTAGTGGAACAATCGTTTGCGATTTGAAAGAAACATAATTTATACAAATCTGAGGGAAGTCGCTATCACTGCAGTACGGCGTGGAGAGCCGCGCGGATAGGGCTCCTTGCTCGCGTTGCACGTGCTCCACGAACAAAATGGTGCAACATGTTTTTGAAGATAATGGAATTTCGCGTAAAGGCCTGCATCTTGGGAGAATTTCAGAAAAATCGAATATGGGTTTTTTTTCTATTAACGTCTGGACTTCGTGCTTTCAGTTTTTTTTTCTAACTTTCGCATTTCATGGCTCTTGATCCTATTTTATATGATATAATATTCTCTGCAATTGTTTAAAATTATAAGCAGCACACGTGAGTAAATTGAGTTTGCAAGTTGAATACTTTTCGTACTAAGTAGCCTCAACTATCGAAATAAATGGGCTGCGAGCCGAATTTGACACTTTATTGTGAAAAATTTGGGTTTCTGTCAGCAACAAAACTTTTTCAAAGAATTACACCGCAAGTGTAATTGAGCATAAAATTTACGAATTGCCCCTCATGAATATCTTCGTAGACAGATGTCGCTAAATTTGGCCGAGGCCCACGGGCAGGTACCAGCGGGGTCCACCTTGTCGCGTTCCAAAAATATTGATAGTTAGGGAAAAAGTTTGCCCGAGAAAATATTGGTGAATCCAGGGAATGATATAACAAAATTTCAAGCAAACTCAAGCGGTTGACCAGCCACCCTTTTTAATCTTATCTGAAAACACCCTATGTTCTTTACCTTTTCGACTCGCTCTGAATCATCATGCTGAGTCTGGAAATAATGTTTATATAGTACCAGTTTGTCGGACATCAATCTCCGTAGCCTGTATTTGATGATGTGCTTTTTTATGTTTTAGGCTATGCTTTTTATGCTATGTTGTGCTCTTTTTATTCATGAGTTAATTTTGCGCGTTTTGGTGCAAGTGCGTTTTCGTGACTTCACCTTATCCTTCTGAGGGACAGTCATCTTAGGTATGTGTGACAGTTTTGGTTTGGCCAGTGTATGAAGTGAAAGTCATGCTTTCGGATTGGGCGTACAGGATCTTCAAGCTGCTTTGTTCGCAGGTATTCACCATCCGTCTTCTCTCCTAATGTACCGCCGAAAGACAGAAATAAAGTTTCATTTCATTTCATTTCCGATGGCTGCCCATTATATTGCGTAGAATTCTTTGCCGAGTACCAGAAGAGCCAGGTACATGTAACGCCCTGCAATCGCACGAAAATGCATAACTGGGGAAGTACCAAATATAATCACTATAATAGCGCAAATAGAGGTAATTGATCGAACAAAATTTGAAAAACTAAAACAAAAAATTTAAGTTCTTTTAAAAAAGATTTGAAAAAATCAATAATACGCATTTATACCTCTCCTGCAAACACGGAAGGCAAAACGAAACCATTACGCAGAAGATAGGGAAAATCAGCCAACCGAATAGATAGCGAAAATCAGCCTAACGTTTAACATCCGGCATTTCCGCAAAAATGCATAACTGGCGAAAGCAACACATTTAATCGTTATAACAACGTAAATAAAGATATCGTAAATGGTATCACAGAATTTTGAAAAAAATAACAAAAATATGAAGGTTAAAATTGTTACAACACTGTCGACCTGATGAAATAAAAAATATGCATCTTATACATCTACTCGATAAACCGCAGACTATACACAAACAGCCGCCAAAGAATATAGAAAATACCAATACAAAATAACAAAAAGAGCAAGTCACGTAACGCCCTGAATTTCCACAGAAAGGCATAACTGGGGGAAGTAACGCATTTGATCGTTATAATTGCGTAAGTGGAAATTATTGACTCTTGTAAAAGAGGAAGGGTACATGAGTAGATATGTCCAGACGAGGGTCCCATAGCTGACACTGCAGCGTGACCCTCGGTATTGTGTTCCATAGAAAAAATACAATAAATGCTGCCAAAGACAAATTTAATAGTCACAAATCTCAGAGTTACACTTCTGGAGTTTCAGTAACAACACAGCTGTAGGAACCAGGGCCCTCTAGTTGTAATATTACTAGGGCAGGCTCAGTTGAAAGAAATAAAAGAAAACAAAATAAATACAAAAGAAAAAGAAAAAGAAATGAAAGAAAATAAAACGGGAACACTGAACACGATAGACTAAATTATATATGTCAAGTCACAGTTTAAGCAAAACAACAGTTCAGAATATTAAGGAAAAACGAATCGACTAAACCGGGCATCTAAGCGAAATCTCTAAACAATTTTGGCCACGCGAGTAAAAGCTTATGTAGTTCAGTGGCTCAGTATAGCAAAACAACTTGAAACGGAAAAGAGAAGAAACAACTTGAATTGACCTGTAGCTCACGCTGAAGGTAGGAGCGTTTTTCTGTATCCCACTAGCAGTACAGAACCGCAAACATTCATTTGCAATAAAGCCACAACACGCAGTTATGAAAAAACTAATAATAAACAACACGCAAAGTTACACATTTGTACAACTTGTATGTCTGAGTTAAAACTGCAAAAGGAAATCTTTAAGATGCCTTTTAACTAGTGATAACTATTAAAATAACTTAACTGCGTCAGGCAGGCTATTCCAGTTCGAAAAAGCGGTAAAATACGAAGGTATTTTTACGTAAATTGTGGAAACTGAAGGAACTAAATAATTGTAGTTTGTCAGCGACTCTAGTCGGGTTGGGATTGAGGAGACAACTGAAATCAACAAAGCGGAAAAGAAAAAAAAAACGATTGGCGAAGTAAGGACACTTAGTGTAATGGTTTAAATTTGCATTATGGGCAAAACGAAACAAGAGAAAACTTAGGAACAATACGAAGACAACGTTTGTATACTCGCAGGGAAATCTGGCCGTAAAGATTTCACACTCTAGATAAGCGGCATCAGAATTCTACGTATTAGTAGAAAATTCTGTGCATTTTTGCAAACCTTTCATCCAAATAAATGGTGACGATTACTACCGCAGGAAAATTTCCTCCCACTGACGCTGTCTTTCTGCCTAATAATAATTCATTATGGCCGAAATTCCCGCCATCCTGTAGCAGCCATTCGGTTTGTCGGGTGCACCGTCGTATGCGGAGCACTGATGAGCCCAGTAATCCCGCATCCTTAAATAAAAAGTGCTACTTTTTCTGTCGCTATCCAGGCACTGCAAGCCTGCGCAGCTTCGACGTTTGCTGCCACTGCGACGTTTAGGCCTTTTCCACTGCCCCTGAAGAAGGCACGACAATAAGACCAAACAATTGGAATGCCATAGTCATGGCAACGGGATTTTGCTTGCTTGATTACTTGTTTAGCAATTTTTCTACGGTAGAGGGGGTTGTGGTTGTCTTCCTCATTTTCTTCCTTTATGCTTCCCTCTCCTTTTTTTTTGGCGGGCCAGGCCAACCCTGAAACGAAATACTGCGCGCATCACTCGTCAGTCGCTCCACTGCACCGTCCGCACGCCAGCCAAAATGCTCTTTCTATTTTAGCCTTGGTGGGATGCCTTAAGCGCGACTGTGTTCCCTCATCCATGACGCTCGTTTTCTATCCCCGAACGTACAAGTACTATCCTTCTTACCATGGCTGCCTGAGCTTTACCTTTTTGGTCGCTGAGTCAGCATCCGTGCCGGGGAATTCTTCTAATGCTTTTTTAACTAAGGTATCAAAAGAGTGCGCGTCAAGTCTGTTTGAAATATTTATCATGGGCATATTTTTTCATGGCCCTTTGTATAGGCTTGATTCGTCTTGGTGATTTATCTTGAGCCCATGCGAAGGGGCTTCCCATACAAAAATTCCTTCAACTTGGCTTATTACATCACGGTGGGCGACCGATGCTTCGATGGGTTTTCATAAATCACGGCCTTAGTTGGTCCTTTGCTATGTTCTGCCTGTTCGTTTTAGGAACTGACTGCCGTATACTTTATTCCCACGTTTTTCAACAGCGCTTCTATATTCTTTTCAAGTATGTCGGATAAGCAATGATATGTCTCCTCGGTGTATTTTGGATCCCCACAAGCTCCCCTACCCCAGCATGCACAGTGAAACCATTTATATTCTTTTTTTCCTTGTGCTTTGAGGGCGAGATCTTGAATGAGTTTGATAGATATCTTCCTTAACCCTAAGAAAAAGTAAGGGTAACCTCAAATGTAGTGACTCAAAAATGGATGCGGCTCAGCTCGGCTCACCCTGGATGTGCAAAGCGAAAGCCTAGCTTAGCCTGGTTACGTCTTGATTTCATTTAGTTAACCTTTGATTCAGCTGTAATTATTATACTATTTCTCCAAAGACTGCCTTTGTCTACGCTTGTGGTCCGGCTGCGCCGTTTTGCGAGCCAAAGGGATAGCCGGACGATGTCCACGGGGTGGTCAGACGCCGGTTGCCGACGACGGCTTAAAGCCTCCAGCTCCCGCGCAGCGTGTTATTGACTCCGATAAAATTTGCATATATGATCGCTCTTCCTGGCATGTCCTTCGAGAAATCGCATAATTTGAACAGTGTATAAGGATGCAAGTGGTTCCGCTGCATTGAAACATAATAGAGTCCAGACTTGGACATGCAGTCGGTGTGACCAGCAGTATTTATTGGTGAGAGATCGGGAAAAAAACTACAGCCACAAAAGGACTTCGGAAAAAGGCTTAGAAAATCTCGTGCTGTGACCGTTATTGGGGCCATAAGGACAAAGTACGACCTTTTCCAATCTGAAATAACTAGCCTCTAGTACCTCACTCAGCTCAATTTCGGCACGAAAGACACTTTTTAAATAAAAAAGGCGACAAATATTAAAAATTTCAATACCTCGCACCACGTTGATGGGATAATGGCAGAACTGACGTAGTATGAGCCAGCAATAAAAATGTACTCATCAGTGAGCTTACTTCACTTTAAAATTCATGTGATACGATCAAATACTACAGGCCGCACTACAATTACCCCGTCATGTTTCTTGGCGCTGGATTAGTTCGCAAGACTGCAATCGCACATACAAAAAAATCTGGGAGGTTGAAAAAACGCCTGAAAGTGAGTAGGGCATTGCCACTATTTCACCTGTTATTTCACCTCCTAAAGATTTTAAAATTTGCGATAAAATTGGTATTACTGTTATCAAGACAACGTTGTCTTTTAAGGAACCAAACTTACACCGTGCCTTCATGGCTCCTTTCTACTAGGAAAGGGAAAGTCAAGCGTTAATCGAGTGCTGCAAGGGCTCTTCCTAAATGAGTTGAGACAGCGCAGAACGATAAACTGCGAAAGAGCACGTAGGATCAAACCACATGATTTGAATGTCGATTGAACATTAAGTTCATTGAGATACATGCAACGGCTAACATCCTTAATGAAATATTCCCGGCAACCTGTATTATCACAACTTGCTCGCGACACATCCTAAAAAAAAAGGTTCATCCTTCAATCTTTTGGTCGCATTACGTGCTTCGTAGCAAATCGTAAGGATAATTTTTTACGAACATCACCGAAAAAGAGCTCCAAGGTACTTGCGTGGTCCAAGGGACCATTTTCTTATCAGGAAAGTTTTCCTGGAGGGGGGGGGGATATTTGATCTGCCACTCCGACAGCTTCTACAGCGCTTTTTCAATAGACATAAAGGATGTATACTATTCCCAACCAAAAGAAAAGCATACTAAGTTACACTGAAGACTGGACCAACCGGTTTGGGGAGAAATACTAACTGAAGACTTCATAAACCGCTTTGGGGCGATCCAGATTCAATATGCGGTAGGAGTGAGCGTCGGTAGGTTTCCGGAGCACCTGACATCAACGTTTGCAGTATAGAACGATGAAACTCTTTTTCAGAAAGATTGCTTTGTATAGCATCGTGTATTGATTCCTTACTGAACGATTTGGCCTTAGCAAAGTACGGTGGAGAGGTGTCTAGTCACCTTTCCGGAAGTAATGTGCCCAACATTTTCCGGCATGTGGATGATTTTTCATCAACAGTGTGTTAGGTCCACGGCAGGGCACTGACCTTTCCCATTAACTTCTGACAGCTCCTGCCCTGCGCCGCTCTGGTCTAGTATTGGCCACCGAATTCCCGTATTTCATCCCTCCATCCTGTTATTGGCCTTCCCCTTCCGGACCCATCTATTGGTATCCACTCTGTTACTCTAGTTGTCCACCGGTTGTCTGTTCGTCTAATCACTACATGGCCAACCCAACTGCATTTTTTCGTTTGCGTGGACTATGATATCGACTACTCTAGATTCTTCCCTGATCCATGAAGCACGTTTCTTGTCCCTAAGTGTTACTCCTATCATTATTCGTTCCATGGCCAGTTGTGCCGTTGTAAGTTTGCTTTCCAGTTATTTAGTAAGTCGCCAAGTTACAGCTCCGTATGTCATTACCGACAATTTGCGCTGGTTGTATATTTAAATTTTGAGTGACAGAGGTAGCTTACTTTTCATTATTTGGAAGTGCTTGCCAAGTGCTCCCCAGCCCATACCTATTCTGCGCCGGATTTCTCTCTCGCGGTTGGGGTCAGGTGTAACCATCTGCCTGAGGTAGTTATACGCATGTACTTCTTCTAGTGCTTCGTCTCCTAAGCTGAAGACGGCGCTTACGCACGCTTATTCCTGATTACTTAAGATTTATTCATATTTATATTTATCACCACGGTAACGCTTTCTGTTTGTAGTTTCTCAAGCATTTTTTTACAGATATTCGGCATTCTAACTCAACAATACTATGTCGTATGGAAACCTCAAATGACTCAAGTATTCACAGTTCATCCTTAATCCTATGTTTTCCAAGTTAAGCATTCTCAATACCCCATCCAGACATGCTGTGAACAGTTTTGACTAGATAGTGTCTCCCCGTCTGGCTCCTTTTTGGATTGGGAATTATTGCTTTGCTTGCGAAGTGTTATTCTGCCCGCACATCCCTTATATATTTCTATAATTTTTATGTAGATCTCTTCTATTCCTTGTTCTTTTAATGCTTCTAGCACGTCTGCGGTTTGTACTGAACCAAACGCTTTCTGATACTCTACAAATGCCATAAAAAGGGGTTTGGTGTATTCTGCGTATTTTTTTTATCACATGATGAACAACATAGATGTTATCCATGGATGAGTACCCTTTCTAAACCCAGCCTCCTCTCTGGGTTGTTAGGAATCCAGGCTGTATCCAATTCGGTTAACTGTAACTTTGGTAAACAGTTTCTAAATAGCTGAGAATATGGTGATGGGTCTGTATATCATAGGGTTCTTGGTATCTCCCTTTTTATGAATGACAACTATGCTGGCGTTTTCCTAGGCTACGGGCACTATTTGAGCCCTTAAGCATTCCGAAAATAATGCATCAAGCTTTTCGGGTACTATATCTCCTCCCTGCTTAAAAAGATCCGCGGTTATGCCGTCGTCACATGCAGCTTTTCCTCTTTTCGTGTCCTTGATAGCCTTTCCTACTTCCTCTTCAGGAACTAGAGGGGCATCGCAAGTTCAGCTTGTACTCTCGCTAGTTTCCCTTGGTCTAAAGCCTGGTATCGAATCGTTCTGCAACCTCTGTTATCTCGTCCATGTTGAGCGTAAGGTTACCCTGCTTGTCTCTGAGTGCTCGCATTCTGTCTTTGCCAATGGCGAGCTTCCTCTTAGTTGCTTTCAAACTTCCTCCTATTCGCAGCGTTTCCTCGATGACTGCCCTCATATCTGCACGAATGTTGCTTCTATTACTTGTCTTAGTCCTACCTTAATGTAGCGTGGAATGACTTGATCAGCAGGCCTCAAGTGTGCTGTCCATTTTTCAGACTTGCTTGAAATTTTTTTTTCACTGGAAAGATCTCCGAGGCCATCTGACGACGACATGAACGTGGGACCGTTCCTGCCTGCAGTGCATCGCAATGAACAGGTGACGACGTCAAAGTCAGCTGAAAACCCGAAGAAACAAGGACCCACAGCCATGAAAGCCTTAACATAAACGCAGAGTCCAGTCGGTCTTAAATGTAATTAATAGTTAAAGAATACATAGTCTAATAAAACTACTGTGACCGTCTTAAAACTGTAGCGATATATATATATATATATATATATATATATATATATATATATATATATATATATGTATATATATATATATATATATATATAGTAAGGAAAATGAGGGGCTCGTTGAGGAAATACGGAAAGATAGGTCAGCAGTCTACAACGCCAAAGAGGGCATAGGGGTGTGGTTAGGCTCTTTTTCTTTCTCACTACGGTTAATGAAGTAAACATTTTTTTTAATATACAGAAGGAAGAAAGAAAAACACGCGCCCAGAGTGGGGACCGAACCCACGCCTTTCGATTACATGTCGAATGCCTTACCAATTCGCCTATCTGGGCGACTGTGTTCTCCTTCACTTTCTGGGCTGTTTATATTTACTGGAAGTGTATCTGACGCTTGAGGGTGGTAGCCAGCGCCACTCTGACTGCACGGGGAGAAGGGGACCTTCTTTTCAACCCCCGGGGCGTGACACGAACGTCTACAGCCTGTCATGAGCGGGTAACTGGCGGGAAGCCCTCTTATGCTACCTAGGCATAAAGGCTGCCAGAACCGAGACCCTCGCTAGGCTTTCGCAGAATAATATAGTAAGGAAAATGAGGGGCTCGTTGAGGAAATACAGAAAGATAGGTCAGCAGTCTACAACGCCAAAGGGGGCTGAGGGGTGTGGTTAGGCTCTTTTTCTTTCATGTAATCTGACATGTAATCGAAAGGCGTGGGTCCGGTCCCCAATCTGGGCGCGTGTTTTTCTTTCTTCCTTCTGTATATTAAAAAAAATTTTTACTTCATTAACCGTAGTGAGAAAGAAAAAGACCCTAACCACACCCCTATGCCCCCTTTGGCGTTGTAGACTGCTCACCTATCTTTCTGTATTTCCTCAACGAGCCCCTCATTTTCCTTACTATATTATTCTGCGAAATCCTAGCGAGGGTCTCGGTTCTGGCAGCCTTGATGCCTAGGTAGCACAAGAGGGCTTCCCGCCAGTTACCCGCTCATGACAGGCTGTAGACGTTCGTGTCACGCCGCGGGGGTTGAAAAGAAGGTCCCCTTCTCCCCGTGCAGTCAGAGTGGCGCTGGCTACCACCCTCAAGCGTCAGATACACTTCCAGTAAATATAAATAGCCCAGAAAGTGAAGGAGAACACAGTCGCCCAGATAGCCGAATTGGTAAGGCATTCGACATGTAATCGAAAGGCGTGGGTTCGGTCCCCACTCTGGGCGCGTGTTTTTCTTTCTTCCTTCTGTATATTAAAAAAAAATGTTTACTTCATTAACCGTTGTGAGAAAGAAAAAGAGCCTAACCACACCCCTATGCCCCCTTTGGCGTTGTAGACTGCTCACCTATCTTTCTGTATTTCCTCAACGAGCCCCTCATTTTCCTTACTATATTATTCTGCGAAATCCTAGCGAGGGTCTCGGTTCTGGCAGCCTTGATGCCTAGGTAGCATAAGAGGGCTTCCTGCCAGTTACCCGCTCATGACAGGCTGTAGACGTTCGTGTCACGCCCAGGGGGTTGAAAAGAAGGTCCCCTTCTCCCCGTGCAGTCAGAGTGGCGCTGGCTACCACCCTCAAGCGTCAGATACACTTCCAGTAAATATAAATAGCCCAGAAAGTGAAGGAGAACACAGTCGCCCAGATAGCCGAATTGGTAAGGCATTCGACATGTAATTGAAAGGCGTGGGTTCGGTCCCCACTCTGGGCGCGTGTTTTTCTTTCTTCCTTCTGTATATTAAAAAAAATGTTTACTTCATTAACCGTAGTGAGAAAGAAAAAGAGCCTAACCACACCCCTATGCCCCCTTTGGCGTTGTAGACTGCTCACCTATCTTTCTGTATTTCCTCAACGAGCCCCTCATTTTCCTTACTATATTATTCTGCGAAATCCTAGCGAGGGTCTCGGTTCTGGCAGCCTTGATGCCTAGGTAGCACAAGAGGGCTTCCCGCCAGTTACCCGCTCATGACAGGCTGTAGACGTTCGTGTCACGCCCCGGGGGTTGAAAAGAAGGACCCCTTCTCCCCGTGCAGTCAGAGTGGCGCTGGCTACCACCCTCAAGCGTCAGATACACTTCCAGTAAATATAAATAGCCCAGAAAGTGAAGGAGAACACAGTCGCCCAGATAGCCGAATTGGTAAGGCATTCGACATGTAATCGAAAGGCGTGGGTTCGGTCCCCACTCTGGGCGCGTGTTTTTCTTTCTTCCTTCTGTATATTAAAAAAAATGTTTACTTCATTAACCGTAGTGAGAAAGAAAAAGAGCCTAACCACACCCCTATGCCCCCTTTGGCGTTGTAGACTGCTCACCTATCTTCCTGTATTTCCTCAACGAGCCCCTTATTTTCCTTACTATATTATTCTGCGAAAGCCTAGCGAGGGTCTCGGTTCTGGCAGCCTTGATGCCTAGGTAGCCCAAGAGGGCTTCCCGCCAGTTAGCCGCTCATGACAGGCTGTAGACGTTCGTGTCACGCCCCGGGGGTTGAAAAGAAGGTCCCCTTCTCCCCGTGCAGTCAGACTGGCGCTGGCTACCACCCTCAAGCGTCAGATACACTTCCAGTAAATATAAATAGCCCAGAAAGTGAAGGAGAACACAGTCGCCCAGATAGCCGAATTGGTAAGGCATTCGACATGTAATCGAAAGGCGTGGGTTCGGTCCCCACTCTGGGCGCGTGTTTTTCTTTCTTCCTTCTGTATATTAAAAAAAATGTTTACTTCATTAACCGTAGTGAGAAAGAAAAAGAGCCTAACCACACCCCTATGCCCCCTTTGGCGTTGTAGACTGCTCACCTATCTTTCTGTATTTCCTCAACGAGCCCCTCATTTTCCTTACTATATTATTCTGCGAAATCCTAGCGAGGGTCTCGGTTCTGGCAGCCTTGATGCCTAGGTAGCATAAGAGGGCTTCCCGCCAGTTACCCGCTCATGACAGGCTGTAGACGTTCGTGTCACGCCCAGGGGGTTGAAAAGAAGGTCCCCTTCTCCCCGTGCAGTCAGAGTGGCGCTGGCTACCACCCTCAAGCGTCAGATACACTTCCAGTAAATATAAATAGCCCAGAAAGTGAAGGAGAACACAGTCGCCCAGATAGCCGAATTGGTAAGGCATTCGACATGTAATCGAAAGGCGTGGGTTCGGTCCCCACTCTGGGCGCGTGTTTTTCTTTCTTCCTTCTGTATATTAAAAAAATGTTTACTTCATTAACCGTAGTGAGAAAGAAAAAGAGCCTAACCACACCCCTATGCCCCCTTTGGCGTTGTAGACTGCTCACCTATCTTTCTGTATTTCCTCAACGAGCCCCTCATTTGTCTTACTATATTGTTCTGCGAAATCCTAGCGAGGGTCTCTGTTCTGGCAGCCTTGATGCCTAGGTAGCATAAGAGGGCTTCCCGCCAGTTACCCGCTCATGACAGGCTGTAGACGTTCGTGCCACGACCCGGGGGTTGAAAAGAAGGTCCCCTTCTCCCCGTGCAGTCAGAGTGGCGCTGGCTACCACCCTCAAGCGTCAGATACACTTCCAGTAAATATAAATAGCCCAGAAAGTGAAGGAGAACACAGTCGCCCAGATAGCCGAATTGGTAAGGCATTCGACATGTAATCGAAAGGCGTGGGTTCGGTCCCCACTCTGGGCGCGTGTTTTTCTTTCTTCCTTCTGTATATTAAAAAAAATGTTTACTTCATTAACCGTAGTGAGAAAGAAAAAGAGCCTAACCACACCCCTATGCCCCCTTTGGCGTTGTAGACTGCTCACCTATCTTTCTGTATTTCCTCAACGAGCCCCTCAAATTCCTTACTATATTATTCTGCGAAATCCTAGCGAGGGTCTCGGTTCTGGCAGCCTTGATGCCTAGGTAGCACAAGAGGGCTTTCCGCCAGTTACCCGCTCATGACAGGCTGTAGACGTTCGTGTCACGCCCCGGGGGTTGAAAAGAAGGTCCCCTTCTCCCCGTGCAGTCAGAGTGGCGCTGGCTACCACCCTCAATCGTCAGATACACTTCCAGTAAATATAAATAGCCCAGAAAGTGAAGGAGAACACAGTCGCCCAGATAGCCGAATTGGTAAGGCATTCGACATGTAATCGAAAGGCGTGGGTTCGGTCCCCACTCTGGGCGCGTGTTTTTCTTTCTTCCTTCTGTATATTAAAAAAAATGTTTACTTCATTAACCGTAGTGAGAAAGAAAAAGAGCCTAACCACACCCCTATGCCCCCTTTGGCGTTGTAGACTGCTCATCTATCTTTCTGTATTTCCTCAACGAGCCCCTCATTTTCCTTACTATATTGTTCTGCGAAATCCTAGCGAGGGTCTCGGTTCTGGCAGCCTTGATGCCTAGGTAGCACAAGAGGGCTTTCCGCCAGTTACCCGCTCATGACAGGCTGTAGACGTTCGTGTCACGCCCCGGGGGTTGAAAAGAAGGTCCCCTTCTCCCCGTGCAGTCAGAGTGGCGCTGGCTACCACCCTCAAGCGTCAGATACACTTCCAGTAAATATAAATAGCCCAGAAAGTGAAGGAGAACACAGTCGCCCAGATATCCGAATTGGTAAGGCATTCGACATGTAATCGAAAGGCGTGGGTTCGGTCCCCACTCTGAGCGCGTGTTTTTCTTTCTTCCTTCTGTATATTAAAAAAAATGTTTACTTCATTAACCGTAGTGAGAAAGAAAAAGAGCCTAACCACACCCCTATGCCCCCTTTGGCGTTGTAGACTGCTGACCTATCTTTCTGTATTTCCTCAGCGGGCCCCTCATTTTCCTTACTATATTATTCTGCGAAAGCCTAGCGAGGGTCACGGTTCTGGCAGCCTTGATGCCTAGGTAGCACAAGAGGGCTTCCCGCCAGTTACCCGCTCATGACAGGCTGTAGACGTTCGTGTCACGCCCCGGGGGTTGAAAAGAAGGTCCCCTTCTCCCCGTGCAGTCAGACTGGCGCTGGCTACCACCCTCAAGCGTCAGATACACTTCCAGTAAATATAAATAGCCCAGAATGTGAAGGAGAACACAGTCGCCCAGATAGCCGAATTGGTAAGGCATTCCACATGTAATCGAAAGGCGTGGGTTCGGTCCCCACTCTGGGCGCGTGTTTTTCTTTCTTCCTTCTGTATATTAAAAAAAATGTTTACTTCATTAACCGTAGTGAGAAAGAAAAAGAGCCTAACCACACCCCTATGCCCACTTTGGCGTTGTAGACTGCTGACCTATCTTTCTGTATATATATATATATATATATATATATATATATATAGCAGTCGTAGCAATCCATCCATTTCTTTTAGCCATACCTACTCGGACCAAACGATCAATTTTCTAGATGTAACTCTGGCTTTGTGTGGTGGCCAACTGACTTCCAAAGTTATAGGAAGCCTACTGACAAAACACAGTAACTGCATTTCAATAGTTATCATGTAAAGCACTGCAAGACCAGCATACCCTATAGTCAGGCGCTTTGATTTAAAAGACTATGTTTCGAGCAGGCTGATTTTAATTCAAATTGCGCCCAACTTCGTAGTGCATTAATTAAGCAGAAGTACCTACCCGAGATTATCGACGACGCCATTAAGCGTGATGATAGCCATGACCGCAAAGCACTTTTATGCCGCAAAACAAGACAGCCGGTTTATTCACATACAAACCTGATTCTCACATTTTCCGCGCCTGTACAAAATGTAAATGCCGTTCTAAAAAAGCATCATAACATACTGTTACAGAGTGAGCGATTAAAATCAATATTCCGAGAACCACCACGCGTAACGTACAGAAGATCGCAAAATTTACGTGACTTTCTTACATCATCCAATAATAAACGTAAAGTACCTACTGGCTGCCGCCCTTGCAACAAGCCACGTTGCAAGGTGTGCAATCATATGACTACATCCATAAGCGCAAGCAACACAGCAAATAACTTCAGAGTAAAGATAAATGGGAACTACACTTGCGACACGAGCAACGTGGTTTATCTGCTTGAATGCGATATATGTAAAATGCAGTATGTTGGCGAGACCAGAACCCCCTTCCGGCAGCGGTTCAACAACCACAAGGCTCATATCTCTACACTACCTCACCTACCGATATCAAAGCATGCCAATGTTGCGGGCCACTCATTTGACCGTATCAAAGCAACGATACTTGAGTCTGGCTTCCGTACGCATCATGACAGGGAAGTCCGCGAGTACTTTCTTATATTTAAATTCGATACAAAAGCACGTGGTTTAAATGAAAGTGCAGGAAAACTTAGTTGCTTGCATCCGCGACCGTAATCAAAATTGCTATCCACTTCTCTCTCCTCCTAATGTTTGTGCGCGTGTATGCTCGACATTGTTTATGTGCTATACTGCACGGGCCGCACTTATTATGATGTTGTATTCATCCGAAAAGATTGTCGCATGGGGCCTCGGTATATCGCATTTAAATTGTTTACTTTGTCATCCCCTCACGTGACCTTGCAACGATCACCTTTATATACGGTGTGACTACAGCCACTGCTGTTATACCCGTTTGTTTTGCTTGACTTCGTCCCTAAAGCGGGGTTTCCTTTTTTCCTTCTTGCTTTCTTTCTTAAGTTGTATGCACGGTCTCGGTTCCGTGCTCACCCCCTCCATTGCCCGCAAGGTCCCGATATTTCCGTCTAAGGCGCTTCTTTTTGTCGCAAGAATGAGAGGCGGCCCGGGTCCTAATTGATGCCATGGGTGAATGCCTGGAATTTTTGTATAAAGTAGGACTCCCTCTGCTCGCGTTCGAGGGAAGAGCGGAAGCCGGACTGCAAGAGAGTGATTCTGATTTGCTCAATGGAATGGTCCGGCAGGCGCATATGTTTGGAAAATGGTAGATCCGGCTGTGAGGTGACGTGGGATTTGTAGTTGTTGAATCTGAGTCGGAATGCATTCTCGGTCTGGCCAATATACTCCTTGCCACACATTTCGCAGTGCAGTCTGTATACGACGTTACTGGAATCACAGTCGAGACTTTCTTTTATTCGGAAGGAAAATTTGGAAAAGTTAGATTTTGCCGTGTCGGTTGGGGTGATCAGGGGACAGATTTTGCAGCGCGTTTTCCCGCATGGGCGGCAGCCTGAGTGTTGTTTCGTGATCCCAATTTTAGCCTTAACAAGCATATCTCTTAAGTTCTTGTCTTTACGATACACTACACGGGGTGGTTCGGGGAAGATAGCTGACAGGTGCTCACTTTGTCTGATCATGTTGAAATGCTTGCTCAGTGTGTTGTTCACACGCGGCATGTTCGCACCGTATGTTAATATCAGGTTGGTCTGGGGTGTTTTCGTTTTTTGTGAATTGGCTTTTGACAATGCTGACTGGCGGTCTGTTTGGCGGGCCCGGTTAACTGCGTCATCAAATATATTTTCTGGGTAATTTTGATTCAGAAGGGTGTTCTTTAGATTTTGCGAGTTTCTGTCAAATTCTTGGACATCAGAACAGATTCGGCGGTATCTGTATGCCTGCGAGTATGGTATTCCAACTTTGCAATGTCGTGGGTGGTTGCTGTCGAAATGCAGGTACTGTTGGCGATCCGTGGGTTTTTTGTAGACGGTGGTCGCGAGGGAGTTTCCATGTACCTGAAGGGTTACATCCAAAAAGTTGATAGTATCTTGAGATATGTCGTGGGTGAACTTGATTGATTGATGGAGGCAGTTAAATTTTGAAATGAAGTCGAGAAGGCTCGCTTTGTCGTGGTTCCATATCATGAATATGTCATCCAGAAAACGCCTGTAAAACAGTGGTTTCTTTTCTTGCTTCTCAATGAAAGGACTTTCCAATGATGCCATAAAAATATTGGCGTAATTTGGAGCCATCTTGGTTCCCATCGCCGTGCCGCTGATCTGAAGGAAGTGCTTTTCGTTGAATTCGAAGTGGTTATAATTTAGTACAATGGTTAGAAGCGTTGCGAGAGTTTCGCTCTCTATGTCTATTGATGGGTTGTTTAAGCCAGTAAATGCTGCCACGGTCGCTGCGATGCCTTCCGAGTGGGGAATATTTGTGTACAATGAACAGATGTCCAGCGTCACCAGAAAACACCCTGGGGAGATGACGATACCAGCCACTTCCTGTAGAAAATGGCTGGTATCTTTGATGTAGGACGGGAACGTAGGGGGGATGTCCTTAATTATGTGATTAATGAAGCTTGAAATTTTTTCTGTCACCGTCCCGTTACTGGATACAATGGGTCTGCCCGGGTGGTTGCTCTTATGTATTTTAGGTAGCAAGTAAAATCGACCAGGGACAGGATGTTCCGGTGACATAATTTTAACCATCGCGGCAGTTATATTACCTTCCGTGACAAGAGATTTGAGGGTGTTGTGAATTTCACTTTCATAGAATTTTGTGGGGTCATTTGGTAGCTCATTATAGAATTGTCTGTCGCTTAGTTGTCGCATTCCCTCTTCCGAGTATTCAGACCTGTCAAGTATAACAATGGCTCCCCCCTTGTCCGCTGGTTTGATAATTATGCTGGTGTCCGCTTGAAGGGAATTTAAAGCTGCTCGCTCTTCTACTGACAGGTTGTTGCGCCCGGGTTGATGGTGTGCATATGCCCGGATTACATCCTTCTGTACAGCCGCTATATACATATCTAAGGGCTGGTCTCGTCGGTCTTTCGGTGTCCAGGATTTGTTTGACGCACCAGGCAGTTGTGTTTTTGTGTTGGGGCGGTCATGGAAGTGTTCCCGGAGACGCAGATTACGTGCGAATGTGTCCAGATCCTGATATAGTTGGAAGTCATTGAAATTTCTGGAGGCTGGGCAAAATGTCAAACCTTTTGAGAGAAGTTTTTCTTGTGCCGGGGATAATGTTTTGCTTGACAGATTTACCACGTTCATTTGTTGTGCGTTCACGGGGCGAGATATAGCATCGGGACCTGGGGTGACGCCTACGGGATGGGTTGGTTGCACGGGGTGGACTATAAACTGTGGGGAAATGTTATCGCGTTGCAATTTCTTGATTTTTTGTTGTGATATTGCTTTCCTCTTGGTCGTCTCAAAGTTTTTAAGTTCCTTGCATTCTAAGTCGGATAAATTTGATTGCGACCTCTCTAGAATTTCGGCATCTAGAAGCTCCATGGCCCGTCTTCGGCTGTGCTGCGGAACAATCTCTGTGAGACCCACCGACGCATCGGGCAGCACTTTCTCCCATTTCGTGATTTCCTCCGGATTAAATGTGCACATCGAGGGTGTGCAGGCTAGACGAAGGCCTTTTGGGGCGGCGTTCTGGTTGACGTATGTTTCCAAGTGAGCAGCATGCAAATCAAAGCGAACACGGTTGTCGATTAATTTCCTAATTCACAAAAAAGAGGGGGACCATGCATGATCAGGGCGAGCCGTACCTGTCTCCACTGCAAGTCAATTCTCAGCCTCCCGGCTTGGTTGCGACGCCGCCTTCGTGGCCAGGCGTGTCATGTAGCGGCGTTCTGGGACGGGCGTGGCTCGGGAAGGCGTGGGACGGGGCGGACGTTCTGGACACGGCAGGCACGGTGGGCACGGGGGACAGGGGGGCAGGCCGGCCGGGGGAGACGCTTGGTCATGGTTGTCCGTTTCTTCTGTTAGTCGAGGCGCGGAGGCCCAACGCAAGCGATGATAGCGCAGGTGCTCCTTAAAGTGTTGCGCCAGGACCGCGACGCCCTCGAAACTCGCGTGCAGCCAGTCGGCGGCGAGGAAGCGCCAAGGGGGAAGTGTCAGGAACCCATGGTCTATGTAGAAAATCCGGGGCCCCAGTACCCCTCCACGGCACAGCTGTCGAACCTCCCGGGCGTAGCGCTGGGCCTCCGCGTTAAACCAACGAACAAAGTTCCGGTTGGCACCCCCTCTGCGACGGTTGGGGGCGCGGGGAAGAGGGAGGCTGAGAAGGATGGTCTTCATCTCCGGGCGACGTTGTCGTATCCGCTCCACTGTTCGCTTCAACTCCGCCACCGCCGCCGCCCATCCGCGCCGGGCTATGTCCACCGTACCCACGTGTAGGACAAGCGTCTCCACTCCGGTCGGCAAGTACTCCAGGGTGGCAAGGACATCCTGGAACATCGCTCCGCCGTAGGACACAAATCCCGGTGCAGAGGTATGCATGCCGTGCATGCATGCGGCCTTGGAGTTTGACCGAATCGAAGATCCATGCCTGCGCCGCCATCTTATGTCCGTCTCCCTTCATCCCCCCCCTTTTTTTTTTGCCCCTTTTTTTCTTCCCGCTGACTACTTTTACACCATTTGCGGAGCGCGCAGGACTCACTCTTGTTTTTGATCTTGTGTTTGCTTGTGTGCCTCTTGTTACGTGTTTTCGTGTTGCCTTTTCGTCCGTGTTCTTTCCCCTTCCCTCACCTTCCACCTTTCTAGCCAATCGGAATGCCTCACTTGCTCAAACTGTTTGAAACACCCCTCACCCGCGACATCTCCTGCAGGGATGAGGGAAGTAACCCTCCCTCACCGAAGTTTTTGTATAAAGACGCAATGTGGGAAATTAAAATACAGCCCTGAAGAAGGAGTTTCTAACTCCGAAACTGTTGGCAACAAAAACGGGAAACGTGTCAGTCGACTTCTTTCACTATATATATATATCTATATACAGTCGAACACGGATATATCGAACTCCAAGGGGATCGCGAATTAGTTCGATATATGAAAAATTCGATATAAAAAAATATGGGCTCTGAGACCTCACCTATGGCGGACGATCACTTACCGATCGTCGCATTCAAGAATGACAACTAATTCCGCACTCACGACGCAACAGTACGCTTTATTTCCGTCAGAAAAAAATCGCTGGTCTTGGCCTTCTTCCTCGTCCAGGAAATGACATTAAAGACGCTGGTCTCGATCTTCTCGAGGCTGCACAACTAGAAAATTCCAGTAGTACGCTGCGCCTTCGCACACCATGCACAAGACGCGCGCAAAATAACAGCGCGCACGTACCACAGTAACCTTGAAGGTAACAATTCCAATTCCAAGGCTCTCTGAACGGACTCCAACAAACCGCTCGCGATGGTCATCTCCGAGAGAAACAGTGATCTCCGAAAGGTGCGGGACAACTCGCCAAACAGCACCAACAGCAGCAAAATGCAAAAGCAGGAGGAGGCCGCCAGCGCCTTCGTTCCCTTTTCCGAGACGACATCAGGGGAAGACAGGCCCAGAGAGAGAGAAAAAAATATCTTTTTCGGCAAGCCGAGGAACGTACGCAGCCGCAAAAAAAAAAGACGTGCGCAGTCGGGGCATCCCTACCTCGCACTGTCACATTTTCCGAGCGTTCGGACTTGTGTGCCTAGAGAGATTTAGCATACCAGGCTCCATCCGCTAACGCTAGGCGGCTGGTAGCGGGGCCCGACTGGGCAAGCGCAAATTCGTTCCGGTAGGGGGAATTAGTTCCGCGAGCCAGTCTTCGCCATGCCCGCGCATTCTCCCACATCCTCCTCAACCTCAATCGGGGGTGCAGCGACCGCCGAAGAGCACCTTCCAGCTCGCGCGGCGTTCGATATACCCAATGTCGGGAAAAATATTGTTCCATATAAACGTACGAATTCCTATACTTTTACACAGAATTTTCAAGGGGATAATTTATGAGTTCGATATAGACAATAATTCGATATACCCGTGTTCGATATATCCGTGTTCGACTGTATATATATATATATATATATATATATATATATATATATATATATATATATATATATATATATATATACAAGGTTAGTAGAGACAGAGACACAAGCGAAAGACGTAAAGACGTATAAAATAGACATAAGTTTACTGACGTTTCAGGAAGAGGACTTCCTTTTTTCAGAGTACAGAATAAGTTCGTTTTAGAGTTATATATATACAGAAAATGTAGCAAGGGCGAGGGCAAGGTAATGGAAGGGAGAGTTTGTACAATTGGATTATGGTTGGTGGGTATAGCAAAAGAATGAAGAGAGAGCGGAAAAAAATTATAAAAAGGATAATAAGAACACACAGTCACGCGGTACGAACATGGGAAAGAAAGAGAGAAGAACCAAACAGAAAAAGTAACAAGGTAATTCCCCCTCCCCCGTGGCAACAGGGGTGAAAGAGGGGTCAAAACAAGATATGCGCATCACGTGTTTGACAAGAGCAAAATAATTAGTCACGGGGAACGAAGAAGGTCCAAAAAAGATATGCCCATGCACAAAAAGGGCGAACATCTGCCCATACACACTCGTTCTAAGAATCAGGGTAAGGTCATTGAAACATGAGACACTTGGCTTCTGTTGGTGGGAGGCAAGGGTCGCGCCCAAAAGCAGTAGGACAGGCAGTTTTGACAGCTAATGAGTGTACATTGGTATACAAAGATTGGGAAAAAAAGACAAGGTCAAACAAGTCATAAAAAGAAAGAAAACAGGCAGGTGCACGCGTATGACGCGGCAGCAGGTAGTATGCGTCTGGCCGGCGCATGGTACCGGTTCAGGGAATGCCTAGGCGGTCAGCAAGGAAAATTAGAAAACAACAATACAAAGAAAGAGGACACGAAAGCAATCACACACGCTCGCGTGCACAAATTGATTACAAGGTGAGAATATCAAAGCTAACAATGGTACTGCAGCCTTCTACACAGATGTCCAGACTTGTTTGTCAGATTTGGTTTAGTGAAGCCACTGTGCTAAAAAACGCGGTGCTAGCACGAAACTATACCCATCTACGGGAGCTCACCAACTGATAGGAGAATATTATAGAGGGAAAGAAATGAACAGGCGTAACACTAGCCTAAGAAATGCAGCCGAAATTTTAATCGGAGGAAAGACACGTTAATTTCCATAACTTTCATTGATGCCAAACGACGCTGACTTAAACTTATAGATGACGTAGGACTCGCGAACCTCGCGATCATGATGCGTTTTAAAACTAGATTCAAGAATTGTGGCCTTCAGTTGTTCAAAAGAATGACCAGGAGTGTTAACGTGCTTTGATAGAGGCAAAGAAGGGCAGGTTTTTGCATGAGAATGGTGATTGTTAAACCTCAAACGAAAGGGTGTTTCAGTCTGGCCGATGTATTGTTTGCCGCAGAGGGTGCATTCCAGCAGGTATACGACGTTGGCGGAATCACAGTTAAAGTTCCCTTTTACATTAACGTAATAGTTTGAAGGTGTGCTGGCGGCGCGCTGTGTGGTGGTCATTTGTGGGCATACCTTACACCGTGGTTTGTTACAGGGCATGCAACCAGTAGTCTGTGGTCGGCTGATGCTGGATTTAGTGAGAATGTCGCCCAAATTTTTTCTGCGTCTATAAACAACGCATGGCGGCTCGGAAAATATTCTCTTTAGGCGTTCACTTTGAGCAAGGATATTGTGATGTTTCCTTAATATGGATGCAACTTTCGGAGAAGAGGCCGAATGGGTCAAAACGAGGTTGGTCTGTTGATTGGGTTTTGGAGTTTTTTTTTCCAGAGAATGTCGGTGCGGTTCAACTGGTTAGCTCGTGTAATCGCGTCATCGATCACCTGCTCTGAGTATTTTTGATTCAAGAGCGTGGTTTTAAGTTCTTTGCAGTTGGAATCGAAATCCGCCTGGCTTGTGCAGATTCGCCTGAAACGGTGAGATTGGCTATAAGGTATTGCAGTCTTGCAGTGCCTGACATGGCTGCTGTGGAAGTGCAAATACTGGCGCGTGTCCGTAGGTTTCCTATAGAGATTAGTCTGAAGCCTGCCCTGAGAAACTGTGACAGTAACATCCAGGAAATTTATGCTGTGCATAGAGTAGGAATGAGAGAGAGAGATAGTAGGATGCGCAAGATTAAAAGCCTCAATAAGCGCAAGAAGTTCCATTTCACCGTGCTGCCATATCATGAATATATCATCTATATACCTTTTGTAGTACAGTGGCTTCAAATTTTGGGTTCCGAGGAAGTTTGATTCTAGACATCCCAAAAAGATATTCGCGTAGTTGGGCCCAATTTTGGTGCCCATTGACGTTCCGCTGGCTTGCACGTAAGTGACACTATCAAACTCAAAATTCTAATTTCTACATCTTTCTCGTGGGTCTCTGTCTCTACTAACCTTAATTTTTCGAGCTCGTTTCGAGTTTTTATCTTTGCAGACTATATATACATAAATATCTATCTATATATATATATATATATATATATATATATATATATATATATATATATATATATATATATATATATATACATAAATATATATTCTAGCAAGTATGTATGTAGCGCACATGGAAGAGTAATTGGGTCCAGCATCGGTCATACCGGGCAACTCTCCGTATGTAGGTACGCGCCGGATGCCGATGAAGAAGAGGACGTTCTTGTTCAAGCTCAGCCTCGCGACGAGCTGGTCGTCTCGGCTCGCCCCAGCTGCGCTGACAGCTCTTTCACGAATAAACGGGCCCATCCTTCTACAGGAACGTCGAGTATCTCCTTTACAATTTTTGGTTGAGGTTGCGGTCCTGCTCGGGTCCCCATTTGTCTACCCTGCAGCTGCGCAGTCGGACACTTCCCTCGACGATGTCTCACGGTAACCACCATGAGTCCACACCTCCTGTGGCACCGATCATTTCCCCTGGCGCGGTCCGTCAACGGGATCCCCCCTTCTTCAACGGCACTGATGACCAGGACGCTGAGGACTGGCTCGCCACCTTTGAACGGGTGAGCACTCATAACAAGTGGGACCATAAGCATAAGCAATGCAACGTCAGTCTCTCTTTTACCGGTGTTGCAGAGACGTGGTATAAGAACCACGGGTCTGATCTTCGCACATGGTCAGACTTCAAGACCGAATTTACCAAAGTGTTCGGGCGCCCGGCACTTCGAAAACTGCGCGCTGAACAGCGTTTGCGCGAACGGGCTCAGCGCACGAATGAAAGCTTTACGTCTCATATCGAGGACATCCTTGACTTATGTAACAGGGCAAACACCGCTATGACCGAAGACGGAAAGATCAAGCATATCCTTAAAGGCATAGAAGACGATGCCTTCCAGATGCTGCTCGCGAAAAACCCTCGAACTGTTGCTGAACACATCAATGCTTGCCAAGACTTCGATGAACTCCCCAGAGAGAGGGCTCTTACCCGTAAACCCGCGGAGCAAGACCACTCGCTTTGCAGCTTAGCCTCTGACGATAAGGGTGTCCTCTTCGCCCAGATTCAGCAGTTTGATCGCGAAGAAGTGGCTCGTCAGCTTTCTCTCGTTGGCGACGTAGCGAAGGTGCCTCAGTCCAATTTAGCCCCAACCCTCAAGAGCGTGATACAACAAGTCGCTGACGCACTTCCATGCACCCAGCAGCCCAATCTCGCGGTAGCCCCAGTGGCTT
This sequence comes from Haemaphysalis longicornis, assembly GCF_048455015.1. NCBI lineage: Eukaryota > Metazoa > Arthropoda > Arachnida > Ixodida > Ixodidae > Haemaphysalis > Haemaphysalis longicornis. Next base: position 44,254,288 of record NW_027526203.1, on the reverse strand, counting down.
CCGCTGACATCACGCCGCAAACGCCGATGACCGCTCCTTTGACTTTTGCCGACGCAGTACAACATATGCCTCTAATCTATGCCGAGACCGTGGCACGGCCCTTCACTGGAGCCGTACCGGGACCCTACCTTGCGACTGCTGCAAGCACTCGGAGTCATGCCACTGCCGGAGTTCAACGCATTCGCCCCATGCCTGTCGTGCCGCATCCGGCGTCCGCATTCGCAAACCCTTGGCGCACGTCCGATAATTTGTGTAGGATTGCGGGACATGTGGCACGCTACTCTCCCCGTAGCATGACGGATACGCGCAACTCATCGTGGTCCTTTCCTTATTCGCCCTCACCACCCATGACGCACGCCCCAGCCCCGTTTTCGACGACACCCATCTCGTCCGATGACCTTGACGTCGCCAGCCGTCGCTCGCAGTCTCCACGACGCCGCTCACTCTCTCCGATGCGCCGTCGCCCTACGACTAGTCAGACGGAAAACTAGACGCCCCAGCTCCGGAGGCAAAAACTGCGTCACCGTCGAAATGCCAAAGTGCTCCTTCTTCGCCGCCTAATTTAATCAATTTGTATGTTGATGGTGTTTTTACCCTGGCGCTCATTTATACTGGAGCTGCGGCTTGTGTTATTGACGATAAATTTTGCCGATCGTTGCGAAAGGTGACGACGCCTATACGTGGTGTTACTCTGCGCACCGCTAATGCGTAACCTGTGGAACCGCTGGCCGCATGCACTGCTCGGGTTACAATTCAAGGGGTCATTTACACCATCGAGCTCATCGTCCTGCCGTCCTGCTCTCACAATTTCATTATCGGATGGGACTTCTCACGACATTACGCCATCATTGACTGCGCGCGCGCTGAAGTAGAGCTGTTTCCGGTATTTGAAAACGATTGTGAGAGCCGCGGCAAAGTTGCTTGTTGCTGACGACACGGACATCCCACCGGATTCATCTGTGCTTGTGCCATTGTCGTGCAGCAGTGTTTCGGACGCCACAGTCATATTCGCTCCTTCTGGTCTCTTGTCGCTTCGCAAATCCTTTCCACTGCCGTTCGCTGTCCTCGACATCAAATCCGGTTCCTGTTCTGTGCCTTTCTCAAACCCAAATCCGTACCCCATCAAATTCTTTCGCAGTGAGTGCGTTGGCCTTATAGTGAAAGTTGAGGCTTCCGTTCTTAGCGACGTAGCTGAAGACGTTTCTCGCGTTCATATCACCGCGCTTAGCTCCGATTGCTTACGTGATATCCAACCTGATGCGACTATGTTGCTCAACGCCATTGACGACGCCCTTACTTCGACCCAACGTGACCAACTATTGACCGTTCTACGACGCTTCAGTACATCATTCGACTGTCATGGCACTCCTTTGGGCCGCACGTCAACTGTTTCGCATCAGATCGACACTGGCACCCACGCACCATTGCGACAGAGGCCGTATCGTGTGTCCTCAACCGAGCGTCGTGTTATTGAGGAACATGTGGAGGACATGCTAAAACGTGACGTCATTCGACCATCGATGAGTCCTTGGGCTTCTCCTGTGGTACTTGTCAAGAAAAAAGATGGATCCATTCGGTTCTGCGTTGATAATAGACGTCTCAACAAAATAACTCGCAAGGACGTTTACCAGCTGCCCCGAATTGATGACGACCTGGACATCTTGCAAGGGGCCGAGTACTTCTCATCATTGGATTTGTGGTCCGACTACTGGCAAGTCCCCATGGACGACGCCGATCGCTCTAAAACGGCATTTGTAACACCAGATGGGCTCTACGAGTTCAATGTCGTGCCATTCGGACTCTGTAATGCGCCCGCGACATTCGAACGAATGATGGGCAACGTATTGCGCGGTCTGAAATGGAAAACATGCTTTTGCTACTTAGATGACATCGTCGTGTTTTCACCAGATTTCACGACCCATCTCACGCGCCTGGAACAAGTATTGAAATGCCTGACTTCCGCCGGTTTGCAGCTGAACCTTAAAAAGTGCCGTTTCAGTTCTCCGAAACTCATCATTTTGGGCCATGTAGTTTCGAAAGATGGCGTCCTCCCGGATGCAGCGAAACTCCGTGCCGTGGCGGAGTTCCCAAAGCCGACTACGATGAAGGACCTGCGAAGCTTTATCGGCCTCTGCTCCTATTTCCGGCGCTTTGTACGGAACTTTGCTTCCATCATTGCGCCCCTCACGCAACTTCTCGCTGCAAGTGGGGAAATTTCTGACTGGTCCACCGACTGTGAAAACGCTTTCCTGAGGCTACGCCGTGTCCTTACGTCGCCACCCGTACTCCGACATTTCGATGCGCGCGCACCAACCGAACTCCACACCGATGCCAGCAGTGCGGGATTGGGTGCAGTCCTCGCCCAACGACAGGACTGGTATGAGGAATACGTAGTCAGTTATTCGAGTCGTACATTGACGAACGCGGAAGCGAACTACTCTGTGACAGAGAAGGAATGTTTGGCTATCGTTTGGGCCATCAGCAAGTTTCACCCCTACCTGTACGGACGCCCTTTCGCCGTCGTGACGAATCGTCATGCTCTTTGTTGGTTGTCTTCACTAAAGGATCCCTCCGGTCGCCTCGCCCGCTGGGCCCTCCGCCTTCAAGAGTATGATATCCATGATGTGTACAGGTCAGGACGCAAACATAACGACGCTGACGCCCTTTCTCGCTCGCCGCTTCCACCGGACGTCGTGAGCTTGTCAACGGCAGATAACACCCTGGTGCCTCTCGCCATAGCGGACATGGCTGCTGAGCAGCGTAAGGACCCGTGGATCACCTCGATTCTCGAATATCTCTCATGCCCACCGGCAAACGCTGCTCCAAGATCACTGCGCCGACAAGCTGCCCACTGCACCGTTCGTGACGAACTCCTGTACCGCCGCAACTACCACGACGACGGTCGAAGATGGCTGCTAGTGATTCCTCGCCAACTACGCAAGGAAATTTGCTTTTCCTTTCACGATGACGCGCAGTGTGCTCACGCTGGAGCCCTGAAAACGTACGAGCGACTTAGACTTCGCTACTACGGGCGTGGGATGTATACCTTTGTAAAAAAGTTTGTTAAATCCTGCCCAGACTGTCAACGGCGCAAGACTCCTCCGCAGCATACTGGCGCTCCACTTCAGCCGTTGCCCTATCCAGCGGGCTCCTTCGACCGAGTGGGCATTGATCTCTACGGCCCACTTCCCAGCACAGCTTTCGGTAACCGCTGGATCATCGTCACCGTTGATCATCTAACGCGTTACGCCGAAACAGCTGCGCTACCGGCGGCCACGGCTCGAGAGGTAGCGTCATTCTTCCTTCAGCGTTCCATTCTTCGTCACGGTGCTCCTTGCGAGCCACTCAGGGATCGAGGTCGCGTGTTTTTATCCGACGTCGTGGAGACCCTTCTATCTGAATGCAACGTTGTCCACCGCAAAACCACATCATACCACCCACAGACCAACGGTCTGACGGAGCGGTTTAACCGCACGCTGGGGGATATGATCGCGATGTACATTTCCTCGGACCATTCCAATTGGGACCTCGTTCTTCCTTTTGTGACGTATGCTTACAACACCGCTAAGCAGACAACCACAGGATTTTCGCCGTTCTTCTTGCTCTACGGTCGTGAGCCTTCCTGCATGCTGGACAGTATACTTCCGTACCGACCTGACGCCTCTGAATTCATGCCAGTTTCAGACGTCGCTCGATGCGCCGAGGAATGTCGCCAGCTTGTTCGTCGCTTTACATCGGAAGATCAGCAGCGCCAGAAAGCACGTCACGATGTTTTGGTATCAGCTCCATCTTTCCCGACCGGATCCCTCGTTTTGCTCTACATACCGTGCCCGACTCCCGGACTGTCGCCGAAATTTCTGTTGCAATACCACGGTCCCTACCGGGTTGTGGAGCGAACATCGCCGGTGAATTATGTTGTTGAGCCTGTGACGCCCACTTCAGATCGCCGCCGTCGGGGGCGTGAGACACTCCATGTCGCGGCTCAAGCCCTACTATGACCCGCTCGTCTCGTGTGCCCCTTAGGTCGCCAGGATGGCTTCCCTTTTTCGCCGGGGGTATTGTAGCAAGTATGTATGGAGCGCACATGGAAGAGTAATTGTGACCAGCATCGGTCATAACGGGCAAATCTCCGTATGTGGGTACGCGCCGGACGCCGATGAAGAAGAGGACGCTCTTGTTCAAGCTCAGCCTCGCGATAAGCTGGTCGTCTCGGCTCGTCCCTGCTGCGCTGACGCCTCGTTCACGAATAAATGGGCCCATCCTTCTACAGGAACGTCGAGTATCTCCTTTACAATATATATTATATGATTGCGGGCTTTCTAACAGCCAAGCATGATGTGTTTCCAAAAACGCATTTACATATGAAGTACGCCCATTTCTTGAACACGTATATGGTATTCAGAAAGGACAGGAATGGACGCACACTTTTCGGGAGGTGTGGCCAGGTCGCCTGGAAATCTTTAGCGTGCCAACCTATCAATTTCAGCACCGGCCTGGATAATATTTAATACGTTATTAACGGTATGCTCCCTTTACATCTGTCCTAACTTCCACCTTTCGAGCTCTAATGTCGAGGCGCTGGTAGAACACCTCCCCTAATCGTTATCCTTATAGGCGACCTGAATGGTCCTAATTGTCTTTGGGGTTTTCCTCACAGATGCCTGAGGTCACCGTAAGCAAAAAGAGACACGAGCTAGTTGGTGAATAGCCATGAGTAAAACTTAAGGGCAATCTCGCACTGGAACAAAAAGGGAAACGAAACCAGCGCTTAAGCATTGTCTCATTACGCTTTCTCGTTTAATTCTTTAAGATTGTTTGCCTGAGCTGAAGAAGCCTATCGTAAATGTCCAAGTAAAGTGTGTGCGACGTTTTCAAGGGGTTATTGGCATAGCAAAATGAACTCCGCAGTGGCCTTGCCTCCTCACGAGAAATCTTTCCAGTTGATTTTGCCAATTTAAGTACGCAAGTACCGACGTGGCTTCCTGACTGTAGTCTGCTTGATGGAATTACCAACGACTATTTCCGGCCGCAAAAATGAACCCTTTATTTATTTATTTATTTCACACATACTGCAGACCACAGTAGGTCCAAGCAGAACGGGCATTTGGTAGATATACAGGTACAAGAAAAATAACAACTCAAGGGCAACAAGACATGCGATTACTCTAAGGAATGTGCGCAGAATACGGTTCAGTTAACGTGTTTCAGTCAGACACGGTCCGAGGGAAAAACGAATACATAAACGTATCAGTTCTGGCAAAAAACGAGTTTGTAAGTTAGAATGGAAGGGTCGAGTTGGCCTGGTTGGAAGAAAAGATAAGTACGGGGATTGGTCTACCGACAGTTTCCGGTTCAGCAACAAAAAAAGAAAATCAAGTCGCAAATCACGCCTGCGTGATTCAAGCGTGTGGATGCCTTTATAAAACATTAGCTGGGTTGGGGAATGGGTTCGTGAGTATTTGGAGTAGATAAATCGAATTGCCTTCCTTTGTATTCGTTCAAGTTTATTAATATTAACTTTCGTGTGCGGGTCCCATACGACACTGGCATATTCTAGTTTAGGCCTTATATATGATAAATAGCGCATCAGTTTTACTTTTGAGGGAGAATTGCGCAGTTTATGCCTTAAGAAACCAAGTTTACGAAGAGCGGCTGCACACATGTTTCCAATGTGCAAGTTCCAAGAGAGGGTATTAGTAATCGTTAGTCCTAAGTATTTGTAGCTTGTTACCTCTTTAAAAAAATCCCTGTCTAATTTGTATGCATGCTTTAATGGACGTTCCTTACGGGTAAGCTGCATATAGACACATTTATCAGTATTTAGCATCATTCCCCACATACTACATCATTTTGAAATATTTGCAAGGTTATTATCAAGTTCGGTTTGATCACCAGGACAGTTACTTTCCCTGAATAAAACACAGTCGTCAGCAAACAGTCTAATCTGCACACCAGAATCAATAATATTGACGATGTCATTGATGTAGACAAGGAACAGTATTGGTCCCAAGACACTTCCTTGGGGTACACCAGATGTAACATGAAGAGATGTTGATTGGTGATCATTTAGGGAAACATATTGTTCCCGGTTACTCAAGTAATCCGCGATCCAATTTACCAAAACGGCTGGAAGGCCAATGCGTTGAAGTTTTCTTATTAGTTTATCATGTGGAACCCTATCGAAATCTTTACTGAAATCTAGAAATATTGCATCAATTTGTCCACTGTTATCAAAGTTTAAGGCAAAAGTGTGATTAACTGTAACTAATTGCGTAACTGTGGAATATCCCTTTCTAAAGCCATGTTGTTTATCAGATAGGATTGAGTGTTCAATTAAAAAGTTGAAGAGTTGGTTTGGTATTATATGTTCGATTAGCTTACAGCATGAAGATGTTATACGCTTTTCTGATGGAGGCGAAAAGCAAAAACGCCGTGTGATTTCGGCGCACGTTAAAGATCCCCAGGTGGTCAAAATTAATCCGGAGCCCTCCACTACGGCGCGCCTCATCGCCTGCGTTGCGTCGGCGCGTTAAACCCCACAATCAATCAATCAATCAATGAAGATGTTATAGAAATGGGACGATAATTTTGAGGTGACAAGCAGTCACCTTTTAAATACGGGAGTGACGCGAGCGGCCTTCCAGTCCGCTGGTAGTGTGGACGCCAACAAAGAGGAGCGAAAAATGATCAGAAGAAATTTTGCAATATGTCCAGCGTATCGTTGGAGAAAGACGTTAGGTATGCCATCGGGACCACAAGACGCTTTGGTTTTGAGTTTTAACAGCATAGACAGTAAGACAGCATAGAACCCTTGGGAATACTTGTACCTGTTCAACCCGGATGCGCCGTTGAGCACCTTGTTGACATTTGCAAAATATATTAATCAGCATTATTTCCGCTTCCCTGGTATTTAATGGCGAAGAAGCTCTTAAACAACCCGTCGACCTTCGTTTTCGCAGGCACCGTCGATGTAGATGCATGGTAGTGTATACACGTCGGAAAATACCTTTCGCAAACACACATTGAATAAGCGAGGCCTTGTTGAGGATCCCTCTCCCTAACCGGAGAGCGGGAACGCCGGAGTGAGGCTGCGGTGCTCCCGCCATGAGCTCTGCCATCGGAGTGCCATTCCTTCTCGCGCGGAATGGCCCAGTGAGCGAAACAGCCGGCGAAGGAAGCCACATGAGCGCGATTTAATAAAACACGGCGGTAGGACCGCGCTGCTAGGCGACGCCTAGGAAATCACACGTGAGAGCGGACAGTGCGGCTTCTGCCGCTGTTCGACACGTCATATCATGCACGCGCCGCAGTGGCCTCACCCGACCGAGAAGCAGGCACTCTGCGCGCAATGCTTCCCAATGATCCTTGTCGTCTATAGCCAACATGCGAACGTAGAAACAAATTGCGCCAAAAAATTAAAAAAGCACCATTTCAGAGCAAAATCCAAAATATTACTCGCTGCACAAAACTCGGATGAGCATTCAGCGACGTTAAATTGTACCATAAATCCCCAACATTCAAAACCCACAAGTGCTAAGTCGTCTTTAGGATTTGTTTTCCCCCAGCAAGAATGGTGGAACAGATGCTTAAGTTTGCGATTTCTTATTTTTTCACCGGATAAGGACAGTGCAGGGATGGATAACCTTCTGTTGAACAACATCGTATTCCGGTCTGCAACGGCAGGGGGAAAATAAATTACTGCCGCCGCCGATGCTCTTGATGACTTTCCCACTGGGCTAGCCGAACTGCGCCCAGGCACGAAACGTTTAAGTAAACGGTTTTTTTTTTGCACCCAAAACGACGTCCAGTCAAGGACATATCAAATACGAACACGAAATGAACGAGAACACGCAAAATTGAAAACTACAGTTCGTGGAGGTTCAATAAGAGTGCAGTATTGCGCCCAGGGTTATAAGAATTGGCTCCTTTTCAAAGATAAGATGCTAGCGCTTATTGACAAATTCGTTCATTTGATTACTATATCTAACGACCAGACGAACCGGTGGTTTAACAAGTCACTTAACAAATTACGTAACAAAAAAAGCGCTTATAAAAGAATGCAATGCGAACCAATAATCCTTCAGCCTGGCTTAAATACCGTACCTGTCTCAAAGATTACTGCTCCGCCCTTTCTTCCGCTAAAGATAAATACTACAACAACGACCTGCCCTCACTACTTAAAACCAATCCGCAGAAATTTTGGCAAGCCATATCCTTACAACATATCCATGGCAACAATATTTCCCTGCACGACGCAAAGCAGGAACTTCTCTCTGATCACGAATGTTCACTAGAATTTAACAAATTTTTCTCATCTGTATTCACGTCGAAATATCTTTCCACAGTCCCGTTCGTACCTGACCTCGATTTCACCTACATGAACGAACCCATTGATATCACTGTCGAAGGCATCTGTAATCTCATTGACAACCTCAAGACATCTACATCAGCCGGCGTTGACAACATCAATTCCAAGATACTTAAGAACACAGCACGTATATCAGGCCTTTTTTTTGTTGCACATATTTCGTCAATCATTGTCGTCGGGTCTCCTTCCCGAAGATTGGAAGATCGGAAAGATAGTCTCCATACTTAAGGCCGGCAACAGACATTCCCCTGATAAATACCGGCCAATATCACTGACATGCATATGTGGCAAACTACTTGAACACATTATCGTTTCGCATATTTTCTGTCACCTTGAATCAAATCACTTTTTCTTCCCTAATCAGCATGGCTTCAGAAAAAAGGTTTCATGCGACACACAGCTATTCGAATTTATAACTGACCTGCATTCAGGCATGAATAACAAAAATAGACTGCGTTTTCCTTGAGTTTTCGAAAGCATTTGACCGTGTAGCCCATAGCCGTTTAATCTCGAAATTATCTGCTCTACGCTTGGATTCTCTATCCTTATCATGGCTCCGTAACTTTCTAACACTTCGCAAACAGTTCACAGTCATCAATAATGCTTCATGTTCCTACTGTTACGTAACATCCCGTGTCCCGCAGGCAGTGTTCTTGGGCCCTTATTGTTTCTCATTTGCATTAATGACTTGCCCACTAGCATATTATCTTCCACCCGTCTATCGGCCAATGACTGCATCCTTTACCGCACCATTAACATCGCTGATGATCACCTGATGTTACAAAATGATATTAACCTTATTTACAGTTGGTGGAACAAGTGGCAAATGACCCTTAATATATCCAAGTGCAAAATAATGTCTTTTAGCCGCAAAAAAGCGAATACTAACTTTTCCTACGTACTAAACAATAAACAGATTTCACGACCATCATCGTACAAATATCTTGGCGTACATCTGTCACCCAATCTATCCTGGTCGTTCCATATCACTGCCCTCAGGGCGAAAGCATCTCAAACTTTAGGATATCTGCGGAGAAATTTGCGAAAAGCTCCCTCTGACGTTTGCAAGTTAGCCTATTTGACTTTTGTGCGCCCACAGCTTGAGTTTGCGTCCCCAATATGGTCCCCGTTGCAAAACTACCTAACCACGGTGTTGGAGTCTGTGCAAAACAGAGCCACTCGTTTTATTTCTGGAACTTTTGATCGTCATTCAAGTGTAACAAAAATAAAATTAGATATTTCACTTCCGCCTCTAGAAAAACGCCGGTCCATTGCTCTCCTCTGCTTATTTCATAAATATGTTCATAATAGTAGGCTTTCACCATTACCACTAGTAACACCGGTGCGCATGTCGAGACGACTTCATAATCAGTTTAGTTTTTCCCGTATTTATGGCAACACGCTGGCCTTTAATTCATCACCACTGCCTCGGGCTATTTCCATGTGGAATGACCTTCCAGATACCATTGCTTCTATAGCTGACACTACTAGATTTCGGGGACATGTGTCTCGACATTTTTTATGTTAATGACGCACAACACAACATTTGCAATCTTGTTCATTTTGTGCCTTGTTTTTTTGTTTTTGATTTTGTTTGCTTTTACTTGGCTGTTCACTTTTCTGTTTGAGCGCCATTTTTATATTTTAAAAAATGAAATTTTTGAAATCTTTGTTTTGTTTTTGTGTGTACTACCGCGTGTTTGTTTGCTTGGATCACCTGTATTAATGCACATAGCGATTTATGTACTATTGCTTCTCGGTACAACATCGTCTTTAACCTTTGAAGTTACTTTAATGCTCTTGCAAATAGTTTTGTATTTACCCCCCTCTTACTCAATGCTCCTAGGATCCTGTAAGGAATTGTGAATAAATAAATAAATAAATTAGTGTATTTGGAAATCCAAATTTCCCCACATTTGTCACTGTAATTACGCCAAGCGGGAATTTCACTTGCATGGAAAGACAGCGCGCTATTTGTGTGTTCTGGTTCGTATATTCGTCATCGCGTTTTGTTTATCCATTACTGTACAGTGCAGAGAACACTCCAGGCTAATTCCAAGAGAGATCGAACATGCGCGTGCACGCGCATTTTTGTTCTTGCTTTTGATACTTTTATAACTTATGTGCAAGCCAGAGAATAGCCCAAAAAGGTGATCCGTTTTTTTCTAGCGTGCGCACTTCACGAGAAACAAATTTGCAACGGCGGCACAGGTGACGCACTGTTTCCGGCGTTTCAGTTTCTTCCAAAATGGGGCTTTGAGCCCGGCAAGGTGTAATTGTTCTGACTCAAATTTGTTTCAAAACAAACACTAAACCAAAATGGCTAAAAGTTCAAAGCAAACTTTCCGTTCTGCCTTGAACCATAAATTAAGAATAAGAAACGTGAAATGGGACCAGATGTCAGATTGTCGTTTACTTTGACGCCCCTTATCTCTGTATCTGCAGTTGTGACCAACTCGTAACTGATAGGTAATGTCGGCCAAGTAATTCTAAACACATCTATAATATATCGTGTGTCTAGAAAAATTTAAATATACGCAAAAAAAGATTGACCTATGTGCTTTTTTCTAAAAATGCGTAACATTAAAATATCAAAATAAAAGAACAGTATAGATTCTTTTAAAAATTAAGGAAACTCCTCGACAAGGCCAACAACACTGCTGATAAACATGTTGCATTATTTTGCCTGCACGAAAGTTATAAGCGGCAGAAATCACCCGTTCGAGACGCGTCTCCGAGCCTTCTGCTTTACTAGTTCTACTGCCATTCTGGCGTCACGCTTTGATAAAAATTTGTCGTTTCGCCTTCCGCGACCACTCAAGAGACTTTTCAACCTTTTACGTTCTTCGAAAGAAACATCGGCGTTTTTAGTTTTTTTGCTTGCAATGTTTCACTGCATTAGCCTAGCGCAGCTACGCCTGTGGCGAAGACCCGCCAAAAAGCGCGCCTTTGCGGACGTCACTTTTCTTTTAGGAAAAACAGATAGCAGGGTAACAACACAAAGAGTTTTCTTGGTGTAACTACTTCCGTGACTGACCCAGTGCCGGTCGGGTGGAATAAAGGGATTGCATTGACCTCCTAACGGTTACAATTGTGAAAAAACTCACTGCGTCCCCTCGACGGGCGTATTTCCACAGACGACGAATGTTGGGCGCGCGCCAACAAAGAAATCACATCTGCCTTCGCCGAGGGTACAAATGTAACAACCACTGAAATAAGCAATAAGGTACCTAGTTTCTGCACATGTACAACTAAGATGCCAGCAGCGGCTGTGACGCGCCCATCTTGGAAGATGCGAGCGCGTGATCTTACCACGAGGCTAGGTACAAACTCGGTTCTAATAAAGCACCTTTCAGGTGGAGCTCTCGAAAATTTGTTTTGTGGTCTTTTGAAGGCAGACCTGTCTATTCTCCGGTTATCGAAAACTGCTTCTACTGTCTTTTGTCCAGCGCACGGACCAAGTTTTAGTGTTAGTAAAACAATGAATTTTCATTGCAGTATTTACATGGCAGAAGCGTATGGCATCTTAATCGTTTGAAATTACATCATCAAACATAAAATTCCCAAGTCCATCGTGCACACAGATTTTCTATGCATTGTACAGGCACTGTCATCGGGAAGGTCATCGAAAACTATGTGATAATGCTCTTTTCAAGGTCGTATCGACTGCATATGCCTCAAATCTTCAAATAACTATATGCTGGGCACCCGGGCACTGTGGAATCCATGACAATGAGGCCGCCGATCAATGACAATGAGGCCGCCTGACAATGAGGCTGGTGCTGCTGCTCTCATGACCACAGTTGACATTACAACAGTACCTTACACCGACCTAAAGACACACATCAGACGACAGCTTCGTAAAACATGGCAATTACAGTGGAGTCAACAAACAGACAACAAACTATACGTAATAAAACCACAATTGGGACGCGATACAACTGACTCACACAACATATACACTAAAGTCGCCCTCGCTAGGCTGCGGATAGGCCACACACATCTAACGCACTCCAACCTGCTCACTGGATCTTCGCGACCCATGGGTAGCAGGTGTGGAAAGGGCCTATCCGTAGTCCACATACTAATCACATGCAAGGCACTTGACACAACACGACACAATCATTTCCCTGAAATATACAGACGACACATTCCACTGCACGCATCATAATTTTTAGCGGACGAATCAATGTTTTCTACTCAAGGTGTTCTTAAGCTTTTAGCTGAGGTAAAATTTCTGCAGCTCTCGTCATATCGCGTGTAATCATCCTGTCCCTATACACCAGCCATCTCCACTGTCTTTTGTTTTGCGTCACTTTTACTTTTACTCACATATTCTAGTGTTTACTGTCGCATCAACGATTAAATAACTTCTTCTTTGACGCTCTTTGCTCTTGTTGGCCTTGCGCCATTAAACACCGACCATTATCATATTCTCCTGTTACATAGCACAGTAACAACGGGCATTCGCCCCTTGCAAGAAATTTGCTGTTCTGTGTTTGCATGTTGGAACGTCCAAGCTGCAACGAAAATGTTATAAGCGTTCACTTTATTTTATGATTATGATTATGTCTTCTGACAGGTTAAAACAAAAATTAAATGCTTTTGAAGCTGAGCCACGTTTTCCAAATTCCTATGCGTCGGCGTTATTTCACTTTAATGAATGCCTTCGTGCCAAAACGGTCACGCCTACAACTTTTTTGCCGGTTTACTCGCCCTGAGACCGGGACTATACGTCGTAAATAAATTACACAGCCGCATTTTGTAATCTATAAGCGATTGCTGGTAAATGTCGGTTTTTACGACATCGAAAGCAATTACAGTTTTATTTTTTATTATTTAAGCAAGGGACGCATTTTTAAACAAGTGCGCCCTTTTTAACCATTGGCCGGAACGGGAGTAGTTACAGCAGTCGAAACACCAAGAAACATTTGTTTTGTTACCCTGATCTTTGTTTTTGGTAGTCGAAAAGTTACGCCAGCAAATGCACGCTTTTTGGGCGGTTTTCGCCACAGGCGTCACTGTTCTGGCGCTTATTCAGTGAATCATCCCAAATAAAGCATATTAAGGACTCGGATTTATGTTTTGGCAGGACTTAAAATGTTGAAAAGTCTCTGGGGCGGCCGCAGAATGCGGACATAGATATTTTTTTCAAAGCGCGCAGCCAGAAAACAGCCGCAGTAGCGGAGCACACGGTACGGAGACGCGTCTGGAAAGCGTGATTTCAGCCGCTAATAACTTTGGTACAAACAACATAATGGACATATTTTTCAGACCTTCTCGAGGGGTCTCGTTTCTTCAAATTTTAAGAAAATCGAAACGTTTTAATTTAGATTTTTAAAGCAACGCATTTTTAGAAAAACCGCAGCAGTCAATCTTTTTTTGCGGATATTTATATTTTTTAGACATTCGATTTATTTTAGTCTGAAAAATTACCCCTTGCCGCGCGCAAACCCCCAAAATATGAAAAAAAAAACTGCAGCCGCCGGGAACGGCGGGACACCCGTGCCACCTTTGCAATTGTTTTCTCGCGAAGTACGCTTGCTATAGGAATACAGATTGCAGTTTTGGGCTATTCCCAGGCTTGGGCATAACGTGTAGAAATGCGGTTTAAAAAATGCGAGTTAACACTTAGTCTCGATCTCGCGTGGAATCGCCTCACAGGCGTAGCGTTTCCGTCGTTTCTAACGGCGTGCTTCGTACAAGAAAACCACGCTACATTGAATGCAAATCGCATGTTTTTGTCCGCAATATTTCGGGGAAAGCGGCAGGCGTTCTTAGAATCTCCAATGGATTTTTCGGGGAGATGAAAGCAGTTTAATATTTGCTTTGGGGTACATCGCCCTTTTCTTTGTGAAAACAAATAGAACATTGGTAATGCACCGCCTGCAAACTGCTTTTGATTTTTAAATAGTGGCCGGTAAATGCCGAATGATTAGGTGGACTAGGCGCTTGCCAATAACGTTCTTTGTTCGCCCTTCAGAACGGCTGAGTTTTATTACAAGCCCCGATGAGATCTACCGACAGCAGTGGGTCGCGGTTATGGCAACACGCTACGTTGATTCTCTTGTGCTCTTTTTCTTGGAACAACAAAGACGGGATAAAAATCTTAGCAGAGACCATGAGGTATGTAATGACCTGTAATTCGCTTCGCGCATGTTCGTTATGCAGCTTGACCTCACATGTTCACATGTGTGGACGTTAATTGTGAGCGCATGTATCTGAGCTGCTGCGTTTACCTCGAAATGATTCATGAATACTTGAAAAGCACCTACTGCGTCAGCATGTATCTCCCAGGATTTTTCCATTATCACGAATGTGGATGCGGGTCGCCGGTTTATAGAGACTGGACAAGGCTGCACGGCTCCTGCAAGTCAGCGCCTCTAGCGGGCTCCGTTGGAGAGGAGCACGGCAGCTTACCAGTAATGAGGCCGTTGCGAAGCGTAGTTCACCGTGCTACACCGGATCAAGAGCTCCTCATGTTTATTGAGGTGTAACGAAGAACAAGGCATTAAACTGTATCGGAAAGCTGCAGTGACGCACGGAACGCCACTGTGAAAAGCAAAGCTAGCGTAAACAAGGCGTCGTACTCCGTTACAATTTTGATTTCAGTTTATCGCTGCCTACCTGCATATGTTAGTGCCACGCTTTGGAGACTATCTAATCTTGAAAACTGCTGGCAAGGGAAGCGTTACCGTGCCCTCGTCGGTTCTTGCGTCCCCCGCAATTATGATTGAAAGCATGCTTATTTAAATAGAAAGACGCTGCTTTTTTATACATTGATAGTTCGGATGAAAGAGATGATTATCTGTGAGAAAGGTGTCTACAAGTGCAAAAGTAATTTTGAAACAGGCAATTAAATAATTTTTGGGTTACCGTACCGCTTCGGGACACCGTACTCAAGAAATAAAATGAAGGAAGCTCACACTAACCCGTAAGACTTGAAGGTAGCAAAGCTTTACGCAACCTTCCCGACGTTGACGGAGGCTTAAGTCCAACGATTGCAGCCGATTTGCTTCTTCTTCGATTTCAAATCGACTTTCACTGCATTATTGTTGCAATAAGTGTGAGCTCCCTTCATTCTTTTGGATGTGAAAATCATTGGACATCACCTTGGTGGGGCTTACGCTACGGAGTGTCTTTCTCGTTCCGATCAAGTGTTGCCACGAATATGACGAATGCTGAAAATTTTTTTGGCCAATCTCCCTAAGTGGGTATGCTTGGCTTGAGAAGCATGCGTCGGGGATGCTGGGCGGTCACCTCAAAGCACGCACCCACGAGCGTTCGGCATTTTCGTGGTTTTGTTAACTGCAGGGAGGTCGCCGCGAGGCCCGCGCTCAAGTCCGCTCTCGGCAAGTTCTTGGTATTTTTAATTGCGGACATGAAGACTTACGATTGCTAAACAGAATTACAATTTGCTAAAACGAAATCGGCGCTGCCTTATCGCAGTTCCTGAATTTGTTGAGGTGAGTACCCAACTTCACCTACCCACGGTGCAAAAACTAGCAACGAAGCTCACTAAAAGGGTTCAACTTAAATTGATGGCGACTGAAATTGAGGCGAGCAATGGTACGAAGATAGGTGTAACGTTAAGGGACAAGAAGCTAGTGGCATTGGTCAGGGAACAAACGCATGTTAGAAACAGATTAGTAGAAATTAAGAAGAAGAAATGAGCGTGGGGAGGGCATGTAATGCGAAGGCAAGATAACCGTTGGTCAGTAAGCGCAACAGAGTGGATCAGCAGCGAAGGCAAGCGTGACAGGGGGCCGCAGGAAGTTAGGTGGGCAGATGAGATCAAGAAGTTTGTGGGGATAAATTGGTTAGCACAGTTCCGGGATAAGTGGAGATCTATGGGAGAGGCCTTTGCCCTGCAGTGGGCGTATATAGGCTGCTGCTGCTGTTGATGATGATGATGGTGTTGGTGGTGTTGGTGGTGGGGATGCTCCCAAGTAAAGGTCTCGGAAAAGTTTTGAAGTTGGGGGGCTCGAGACAATGGTTACTGGTGATGATGATTGTGTTGGTGGTAGTGGTGATGATAATACTACTTTAACATATTATCAACGATGCTTGACAATGCTGATAATGTTTCAAAATCATTAAAAAGCCATTGCGTAGGTTCCATTTTAAGAATGCTCAGATTTTATAGGCGCCAGCCTTACCTATTTTTATATTTTGTGCTTCTGGAAACCAGGGTGCGTTTTTTTCGGCAACTGAATCCTTTTTTTATAGGTAGGTCAGTTCTTCAAACGGAGATTTGGAAGAAGTTGGCTTGTCCTACTAAATCATTATTAAAACATCATTTATTTTAATAGCAGCTTTTTATCCAATGCAAACATGACTAATAATCGCTTGTGTTGGAATCATGACTTTCACAATCGTGCCAAGACCGGGGGGGCTGAGCCCCTTCGTTTTGATTACGGGTGGGTGGCGTCAGGCAATCAGCCTCATTCCTCCTTCTCTCCTGATGATTAGACAGCTCGCATAACCCGCTCTGCAGCGGCTCAGCATTCCTCTACTTCATCATTTACTGCTGCTTATAGTGCAGCCAATGCTTTTTTGTCTTCACCTTCCTTATGCCCCCCCCCCCCCCCCCCTCTCACAGTTGACTGAAACTGACAATACCACTATCACAAATATGCTGGTCGAACTATTACGAGGTCAGAAGCAACTCGCAGACGATGTTCCTGCCATAAGCCTACACCAGGGCAGCATTAATTCTCATTTTGACACTCTTGAAAGTCGAGTCGCACAACTGGAGTCTGGTCAGCCTACTGATGATAGCCTTCACGCAGAACACCTGCGTTCAGAAGTTACGTTGCCTAATAAAACACTAGGCAAGCTTACTGAAAACACGTCGATCTGGAGAATCGTTTTCGACGGGGCAATATTATTATCCATGGTTTTGCAGAAGACTCCGGTACAGAAGACTCCAAGCTGATGGACACTATTTCAGAATGTATAACAACTAAATTGCAGTTTGATTGCCCGCCTATGGAAAGCTGCCATAGACTCGGTACGAAACAAGAAGGAACCCCACACCCCGTCATTCTGAAGATGCTCGATTTTAGATGGAAAAGTGCAATAATGTCGAAGCTGAAAGGATAAAATTTTTATGTTACTGAAGATTTCTCTCCGCGAGTAAGAGCCATCCGAAAAAAAGATCTGGGCATCTTCGGAAAGATTTCGTGCAAATGGTTCAGTGGTGAGACTTTGTTACGACCACGCCTTTATTGATAAAATCCGTTACACATAGAACGAAGCTTCCAATGCTTTTGTGTCGAATCGCAGTCATTGAAACGAGCTCCTACCTCGAAACAAGCCCGGGAACACCACTAATACCGCAGCAAAAGACATGGCTATACTCATTCTGGCTCTTCCCATTGACTGCGCGATAGCTCTCACCAAAAACTTCAGGTGTTATGTCTCAACACTAGAATTATGACTAACAAATTCGCCAGCCTCCTTTCAATAGTTTTTTACATGCTATCACTGGAACGTGGTTGCACGGTGGAATATACGACTCGGAATTTACTCCCCATGGCTACGTGGCAGTTAGGGCAGACCCACAGCGCGCTAAAGGCGGCGGCGTTGCTATTCTTTTTCGTTCTGACTAGACCTTTCATCGGCTTCCTTCTCCTTTGAGCACGGAGTCTGTTTAGTTCAAGCAATACCTCCAGAACACGCACGTTGTAATTGGTATTGTATATCGCGCCCCGAACTCTTCTTTAAATGACATCGAACATCTTAGCCAGTACGTAAGAGAACAGAAGCTTAACGTTACCAATGTTGTCTGCATGGGCGATTTTAATGCCCCAGGGATTCACTGGCCCTCGTTATCCTCATCCGGAAGAGACAGTCTAATCGACTTAGACCTACTAAATATTTCACTTTTATTTGACCTCGTTCAAATTATGAATTCACGCCCGAGAAACAATGCACTCTTAGAGGTGGTTTTTGTTAGCTCCCACATTGCAGAAGCAGTATTTAAATTTGAAGTTATCGATGGTATTTCGGACCACAAGGACGTGGTGGCTGCCTTGAATTTTCGAATTCGTAGGCAAAATGTGGTGTTCTCTACTTTCCGCGATTTTCAGCAGGCCGATGACGTATTCATAACTGATTTAATGGCGGAAAGTGTTGACGAATTCTAATTGCTTGACAGCGTCTCCGATGTTCATACTGTCGTGAGCTATTTTGAAACGCTAATCAAAAGCTGTATCGAATGCTTTATCCCCCTGAAAACGAAGAAAAAAAACACTAAGCTTCCGTGGATAAACCGTGAGATCTTGCCGCTTTCGCGCCGCGTGCGCAGACTAAGGCGAGTGAAGTGCGCAGTTAACATTAGGAGTATTGAAAGATTCACGTGGGCTAAAGGAGAGTTGCACTGTAAATCCAACTCGGCCAAGGACTTCTTTTATCCGCACCGGCTGACTGGTCTTTTGTGAAACAACCCGCGCAGATTTTGGTTGCCAATGTCGCCCCAAGACTCACCCTCCAGTTCCATCCTCGTTGACAGCAAAATCACCAATGACCCGGCTTTAATCTCTAACGCTGTCAATGCCTATTTCCACTCTTTATTTTCACTCAACAACAATTTTTAGCCCACTTCTCCTCAAGCTGACCTAGGCATCCCGATAACCGACATTGACGTCACTGTTGAAGGTGTTTTATTCCTTGTTTAGAATCTTTATTCCAAAAAAATGTGCAGGGCCAGATGAAATACCCAACCCTTTTCTCATCGGTTACTCGCAGTGGACATCTTGATATCTCACAGTACTTTTTCGAAAATCCCTGAGCTCTGGAATAGTACCATTCTCTTGGAGACTGGGTAAAGTTCTCTTGTTTTATAAATCTGGTGACAAACAGCGCATCGGTAATTACAGACCAATTTCACTAACCGCCTATTTATGGAAACTCCTAGAAAAAAGTAGTTCTAACGTGCAAAGCAGTTTCAGGCGCGGTTTCAGCACACTAACCCAATTAGCCGAGTTTTCTCACGATATATGCTATAGTTCAGACAAAGGTAGCCAGGTTGATACCGTATTCATCGACTTTTCAAAGGCGTTTGACACGGTATCTCATCGCAAACTCTTGCTAAAATTTAACGCTGTTTTTAAAAATCCGCAACTGGCTGGTTGGATATATAGCTTCCTTACGCAAAGTGCACAGTTTGTACCATTCAACAAAGTATCCTCATGTGTAGTACCGGTTTGATCAGGGCCTCCACAGGGGTCAGTGCTGGGTCCTTTGCTTTTCCTCCTCTACATTAACGATTTGCATATTCACATTAAATCCAAGATTTGGATTTACGCGGACGATTCTGTATTATATTAAAAGATTTCTTCGTTTCAAAATCACTAGGATTTGAAAGAATCATTTTCGCATCTTTGTAATGGTGGGAGACATTGCAAATGAAAATTTACTTTCGTAAAACCGTGGCGGTGTGGTTTACAAATAGTGCATCTTTCTCCATTTTAAGTTAAACATTTATTGCACAATCGCTTGATACCGCAGATCAATACAAATATCTTTGTGTTTTTTTACATCAAATTTGTCTTGGTCAAAGCATATCAATTCTATCACAAACAAGGCACTGAAAACAATTGGCTATCTCCGCCGCACGCTGGCGGAAGCACCCAGGGAAACAAAGCTGATTCTTACAAGTCTCGCCAATGCACCCCATACTCGAATACGCTTCGCCAGTTTAAAACCCGTATAAGCAATGCGAAATAAACCAAATTGAATTGTACAAACGAAAGTCGTTCGCTTTATCTGTTGTCGCTTTGATTCAGAATTTTCGCCAACTGATGCACTTCATTTCTTAGGGCTAACACGTCTAGCTGCGTGTCGAAATACCGAATCATTGAAGTTTCGTTATAGTGTTATCAACTCGCACTGTCGCCTTTCTGATAATTATTACGTCATTCTCGCTGAACCGTCCAGTACGCGTAGTTGGCACCCCTCAACTTTACCCCCTATTTTTGCCCACACCAATATTTTCAAGTAGTACAGTATATTTCCCCATACAATAGAAAAATGGAATTCTCTCCCCGGCTCAACGCGCTCTCTCTCCTTTGATGAATGTGTGTACGAACTTGAGAGTCCTTGAATAATATTGTATAACACTGTTTGTGAGCTTACCTTGCTTTTACCGTATGCATTGTACCTACCCCACTCCTGCGATGGCCCTCCCGAGCTGCAGGATGTAAAAATAAATAAACAAATAAAAAATAATATTATTCCTCTTTTTGGAGGTTTTCGGGTTGACATAAGCTTAGGGTGCGCACTACAACCTGGAGTTTCTGCCGCAATTATATTCGCCAAAGGACTCGTTGAATATGATTTTTATGTTTTTAGAAGCAAGGTTTGTCGCAGGCTTATTGCCCGAAAACTGATCTTGACTGCGCCAGAAGCCGCCTTAATTCTGTGCGCGATGACTTTCTTCAGAATTGCGCCAGCCCTTGAACATTCATTACCCAACATCATCATGATCATTGCCTCCGCTAAACTGGTACCTTGGTGCGTCGACATGACTTTCCATTACTTATTAATATTAAAACCACGAGTAAACAACCTGAATACATTTCCTGGAAAATTGATTGCAAGTATTGCACGGACTCACTACAAAGTGCGACGTCATCTGGAGATCTGAAGTGGACAAGATATTTTACTCTAACACTGCTTAATCGAACCAGCCAAATACAGCCGCTTAGCATACTGTGGATATTGTCGAAACAATGATTACATTCGCTTTACTCAAGCCAGAGTCATAAATCGTTCACTATAGCGCCCCAAACTCCCGTGCAATGATTTCTTCAAAAATGCCTACACGTTCTGACTGCATTCGCCCTCACAACAGCCACATACCACGGCGCTGGTTTAATGCGGGGTGGACGATGTTTAAGAGTGAAAGCAGAGTGTGGGCAGTTGATCACGTGGCCAGTGCAGGTTTGCTTTGCTGCCTGCTTCCCGGGCCTGTTAAATCTCTTCAGCTTGTTTTCCTAGAGAGGAAGGTTGGAGGAATGCAGCGTGATAGAATAAAAAGCGTTTCCAAACGCAGGGGAGAGCTGCCGCATGATATTCGCGTCACACGCAAAAGTAAAACCGAAAAACTAGCTGTAGGCGCCTGGGGGACGACGTTTGTGGCATCGCTGCCTGCATATGAGAAGCGCCTGTCGTGTTGGGAGCGCGGCTGGCATGCTTCCAGCGTGCGCCCGGGGGCCCCGGGTGACCGGAGGCTCCGGCAGCAGCCACGCACTCGGCGCCGACGACAATTACTCCGCTCCTGCCGCGTATCCGACTGCGCTACCGCTACGTGCTCCGCCGCTGGGTCTCGCTGGGTCTTGTGTGCGGATCCCCTGCGCTCGTTCGCGACGCCGTCGCCGGGATCTGACACGAACGTGTTGTCGTTCGCCGACGGCACCCACATTCCAAGGAATCCAGCAGTCGGCCTTCTTCCAGGTATCGTGACAAGTGAGTTAAACCACAGCGCCTGTCCCAATGATCTCCGTCATGTGACACATGCTAAAATCCAGAAAAACCGTTTTGGAACCCATGTACGCGGAACGTACTGCTTCTTTGTTACTGGTACTGCTTCTGCATGCAGCGGTGATGAGCCTGGCCACAAGTTACCACTTGTTTTCGCACTCGCCAAGAAGCAGTTGAATCCGCGAGAGATACCGCCCGGAGGATATTTTTTTCCGGAGAGCAAGTGGGGAAATCCGTTCGCTACATCTGGCGACCGGGGTGGTACACACGGGACACCGCTCGCTTTTGGACGCGTGCCCCCTTTTTCGGCCTTGGTGCCTTCATGCTGTGAAATACACGACCCCTTCCTTTCGCCGTACGTTACGCCACGTCGTAATTTATTGTTCCTGCTTAAGAGCACCGCCACGGAACTGTTTCCCGCAGTGCGTGCAGCCAAGGGAAAGTTCGAAATAAAGACAGATTGGTCCCGTCCGCTGCCCGCGCTGCAAAAGGGCCAATAGGTGCGTAAATTTCAAAGTGCTTGCTTCTACTCGCTGCCTTTATTTGTGGGGCATAGAACCGGAGGAGTTGCGAGAAATGCTCTGTGCGCGACAGCTTCAACTGAGACCGATGGCCGTCCCGCCGTATGCGTGACGAAGGGGCGAGCATTAGAAGAAAACTCTTAGCATATTGCTTTAGTTGCCCCTACCATAGCCGATTCGCAAGTGAACTATTATGTTAAGCGGGTACATCCGGCACCAGAAAGAAGCTTGTAGAGAAACGCACACTGCAAAATGTGAGTCTTTTTACGGCGTTTATTTTAAGGTATATTTTCAGGAATTGTAAATTATACGAGATTGCGTGAAATAGTGAAGCAGATTTCTCAGTAACAGATCGTTTTTGAATGCCGCTAATAGAGTGCATATAACATTTGAGCCAATTTTTTAGAAGATTTTGTAACTAGCACGTGAGGAAACTGTTTTAATAAAATCTCCCTACAGCGAGCTTCAGCGTAACAACGTAAAAACATTGCTTCTCCTGGAACTAGCTGCCGCAAAAACGAATAAAATAACCGAACAATCACATTAGAAATGTAAACGTGCCATTGCTGCAAAGCGTATGTCCTTCGACACATTTATCCAAAAATGCACACAAGGATAGATTGTGTTTGTTTCAAGCAGCCTTTCTGGCAGCGCATTGCGAAGTATTCTTTATGGCCTACATTCTTCGCTTTGCTTGCACTGCTGTCGAATAGCGTGCTGCCCAGCTAGTGAACACGTCTAGAACAACCGCATTCCGCCGCTATTCTTTTCTGGAACAGCGCTACGTCTCGTCAAAGTGCGCGAGCAAAGCCTGAAAGGGTGGCGAGTTGGTAGCTCATTGCGAGGAGTAAATTTGAAGCGGCCATGAAGAAAAATAAAAATCTGATTTACTGGAAAGAATGCCTTCTTTTGATAACAGTGATAGCAATTTTCTCGCGAAGTTAAAAAATAACCGAGGTTTTAAGAAAACCATACGAAGCAGTGGTGACTTCCCAGCTACATTATTGCTTAGCATACTTTGCCGAGTATTCCGACAGCCCGGACCATGCAACGGTGCAAATTTCCGGAAGTAACGCCTGTAGTCGTTATAATAGCGTAGTTGAAGTTATGTGAATTCCGCGGTTTTGTATCAATCGTGCTGTGTTGTCCCCGAGTGTGGAAAAGGTTTTATGAACCTTGTATTTTTTCCGTTCATGTTATTGTTTATATTTCTAGTTGATGTGTATATTTCAAATACGTAAATATGTTTCTTATGTGTAACCAAACTCCTGCTGCATTGCCTGTAGGGTGTTTGACCCCCCACTCCTCTCTGTAATGCCCATGTGCCTTGAGAATAAATAAATAAATAAATAAATAAATAAATAAATAAATAAATAAATAAAAATATTGGTCGCCCAGAATTTTTCACACCCAAAAAAATAAGAAGAGCGTAAAAAATCGAATTTTTACAAGATTGATTTGACAAAATCAAAAATATCTATATTATGCATTTACCCCCCCCCTATCCGAAGAATAAACGAGAAAAGACCGCAAAAACAACTCTTTGAAATACGAATAAAAATTGCGAGAACCGCGAACTGTGTAACGCCCTGCATTTTCACTAAATTGCAGATTTAAACACCTTTAACCTTTATAATCGCTTGTCGGAGGGGATTATGAAATAAAAAAATATGAAAAATATAAAATATAGGTTCTCACAAAAATGATCTGACAAAATAAAAAAATATTCACCTTATACATTTCCCCCAAAACCAGGACTTTAAACGTAGAGTCCACTAAAGAACATTAGAAATACGAATAAAAATAGCATAAACGGGACAATTCTGCACCATGCCTGGCCTCTTGGAAACCAAACATAATTGGCGAAGTAAAGCCACTTCATTGCTATAATGGTATAAATTTAATTTAATGGCAAAAAGAAAAAAAGGAATCTTAAAAAAAAAATAATCGCACCCCTTTCGATGCTCATAGCCATATTTGGCTGTAAAGATTAAAGCGAAACTTTCTTGATCTCACAGCTGACGCTTGAGTAACCAAACCGCACAGAAGGAAAGCCAACTTTACACCACGGGAGGGCACATGAGGGTGAACGAAGACAAAATTGGCCTGTATCTACCCTTTTCGTTGCTAATTTTGACAAAAGACGAGAGTCTTTGTAGACATTAGCCAAGTAAATGCCTACCTTGCTTTCCCGCTCACCTCTCATGTTGTTCCTCTTGCGTCGCCCTCTTCCCTAGGTAAACACGCTAAAGGTTTGCTCAAGTCAGTTTAAATTTACCGCATTCCACTGCTCCAGGCCGGGTGCCTCGATGCCAGCGCTACCGTACGGCGGAGACACGGGTGAATCGAGTCGGCCTACTTCAACGTATATAGAACCGCGTTCTCCTAGTCCAGGTGCGTTCCAAGAAGAACGTAGAACCTATCTAGTGGAAGCTTTCGTAACTGTGGCCGCTTGATCCCTTAAAATGCCGCGATAAGCTATAGTGGCGCGGGCGACAGCAGGCGACAGTGATAATTTTTTTTTTCTGCACTGGATGTAGTATTTCATTTCGGAAAAATCAAGCATCCGTGATTTTTTTATAAAGGGACACTGTAAATATCCCTTGTGTAGTAATTTTCTGTCCTATGTTTGCGTAATGTCTTGTTCTTGTTCAACAATGTTACAAGTATTAACATATAAACCGGACTTTGACGTTTACATTTGCCTGTGAGTACATACGAGTATTGCGCAGACATCGTTTCACTTTGGCCGGGTGGCTGAATCGAGTCACAGACAGACAGACAGACAGACAGACAGACATACAGACAGACCAAAATTTCTGGGTTTCAGTAGCTCAAGAAAGACTATAGTCTTTAAAAACCGTGCCCGTGGTCGGAATAATACCTAGGTCCCTCGCGCTATGAGGCCAACGTCCATCCGACGGCGCCATCATCGCACCCTGCATTTCTTTTGGGCTCGTTGCGCGAGATGTGTAGTCCCGGTGGCAGAGCGTCTGACCGTCAACCACAGCGACCACACGTTCATACTGTGCAAGAGTAAAGTTCCCGGTGAAGTTGTGCATGCGTAACGGTTGCATCAAGAGGGAGTACTCGAAGAGAATAAAATGGAAGCCCTTTAATACGTACCGCCTCTTGATTCACACGACACCACACAATACACCTTTATCGCATTGCCTTTTCAAAGTTCGTCTCCTCCGTCTGACGATGATGATGATCGAACGGTGACGACCACTGTGGTTGGGTTCTCAGCTTTCTCGTGAGGTATTCGTTTGCTGTCGCCTGAGTTTGGACTTTGACTCGCAGGCAGTTTGCACATTGGGCGTTCACGCTTGGGTTTTGACTTTTAGGCGTTCACGATCACGATCACCTTGATCGTTCACGCTTTGACTTTGATTGGAGCGGCTTTGACTTTGGGTCTTTACCATTTAATTTTCGCACGCAAGAAAGCTTCGCGTATTCACAATCATCGTCGTTGGCGCAGGAAATTTGGGCTTTTTATCGTATCCATTGAATGCGAACGTGCAGTAAAAACACCGGTGATTATGTTTATAGTGCTGGTCCGTAACGCGTCACTCCTGTCCATAATACCTCACTGCAGGGCGAAATTTAAATGTTTTAACAGCGGTGCCGTGGAAGCTTTTAGTTCCGCCTTTCAGCATACCAGACAACTATCATCACCGGCAAAGTGGGGAAGGTGAAAATGCTAAGCCAAGAAGTGTGCGGGAAAGTAGCGAGGAGGCGAGGAGCACAAAAACAGGTGTTGGGAGTGCGCGCCTCAAGAAAAAAATGCTCGCCAATCCACCTTGTGAAGGTGGTTGGAAAGCGAAGCTGTAAACAACACCCACAACGATTACCTAAATTCGAATTTGTACAGTGCTGGGTTCCAGGCCACGCTGGGATCATTGGCAACGTGGTGGCCGATGAGAGGGCAGCTGCTCTGCTATAAGGACCACAGTGGACAGAACACCATTACCATACACTGACCTCAAGCCACACATCAGACAACACCTTCGTAAAGCATGGCAAACACACTTGAGTGAACAGACATACAACAAACTATATGCTATAAAACCGCACTTCGGATGATACACAACTGCCTCACACAACAGATTCACTGACATTCTTATGCAGGTCGCGGATAGGTCACACAAATGCAACCCACTCACACCTGCTCACAGGATCGCCAACACCACTGTGGAGCAGGTGCGCAGAATCTATCCGTAATTCACATTTTAATACAATGTGAGGGACACAATACAACATGACATAAACCTTTCCCAGAATTCCACAGTCAACATACTCCACCCGACCCATCGTAGTTTCTTAATGACGATTCCATGTTTCCAATTAAGCGTGTTGTCAAATATTTAGTAGACGCAAAATTTTGACAGCACATTTCACATCATACATGATCACCACCCTGCTCTTTATACCAACTATCATTATCCTTATCATCCGAGTAACAACTATCTGACACCCAGTGAGTTACACACCACTTGCATTTATTTTAATATTTTTTCGGCGCTCTTTGCGCCCTATTGGGCGTGCACCAGTAAACAATAATACAGACTTCATCATGGAATTGGCGTGTGATATAATACGTTTGGTACCTGAAATAAGCTGGAATATTCAAACCACCAACGACACAAGGACGAAAAAAAGACGTGACAAAACGCAAACTTGCAATTCACTTTATTAGGAAGAAACGCGCTTTTATATACACCAAATAATAACATCACCTTGCACAATGTCAACGTTCTCAGACTGATCATTGATTACAAAGCCACACCTTGGCTTAAAAAATACACTTCTTTTTCGGTGAGCGCTTCTTCCTAATAAAGTTAGCTGCAATTTTGCGCATTGTCTCGTCTTCTTTCTTCGTCCTCGTGTCGTTTGCGCTTTGAATATTCAAGTATGATATACCAACTCGCCCAAACCTTCACCTTGTGAAATAAGCGCGACCAGGTACTGTTATTTTATTTTGATGACATGAATGGGTGATATTTACGTTACAGTATATTTGCTACAGTATATTCAACAATGGACCATATTCACACGATCAATCAGGCCACAGAGAAGTGCGCTGAGTATACTGAACCCCTATATATAGCCTTCATAGATTATGAGAAAGCATTTGACTCGGTCGAAACCTTAGCAGTCATTCAAGCACTACGGAACCACGGGGTCGACGAGCATTATGTAAAAATACTAGAAAATATCTACAATGGGTCCACAGCCACCATCATCCTCCATAAGGAGAGCAGTAAAATACCTATAAGGAAGGGCGTCAGACAAGGAGACGCAATCTCTCCAATGTTATTCACAGCATGTTTACAAGAAGTATTCAAAACGTTGGATTGGGAACATGTGGGAGTAAGGGTTAATGGAGAATACCTCAGCAACCTCAGATTTGCTGATGACGTTGCCTTGCTAAGTAACTCGGGGGACGAATTGCAAAGCATGCTTTCCGAACTGGACGAGCAGAGTAGAACCGTGGGCCTGAAAATTAATATGCAGAAAACCAAAGTAATGATCAATAACCTAGGGACAGCACAGCAGTTTGGGATAGGGGGCGAGGGAGTGGAAGTCGTAAGCCAATATATCTAGTTAGGCCAAGTGGTGACCCCAGATCCCAACCATGAGGCAGAGATAATTAGAAGGATCAGAATTGGGTGGAGTGCATACGGCAGGCATTCTCAGATAATGAATGGCAGCCTTCCATTGTCCTTGAAGAAGACAGTGTATGACAGGTGCATCTTACCGGTACTCACCTACGGGAAGAAACTTGGAGGCTCACTAAGAGGGTTCAACTTAAATTGAGAACGACTCAGCGGGCAATGGAGCGGAAAATGATAGGTGTAACATTATGGGACAAGAAGAGAGCGGGGTGGGTCAGGGAACAAACGCGTGTTAAGGACATACTAGTAGAAATTAAGAAGAAGAAATGGACGTGGGCCGGTCATGTAATGCGAAGGCAGGATAACCGTTGGTCGTTAAGGGTAACAGGGTGGATCCCTAGAGAAGGCAAGCGTTGCATGCGGTGACAGAAAGTTACTCGCACTCGAATGGCACTCGCTCTTTCACTGCGGGGCTTGCGGGAAAGAAAATTCACCAGCTGGCGGCAGGACGGCGCTTCCAACATGGGTGCCCTGACGTTGCATAGAATACATGGGGCCAAGTTTTGGCGATAAAGCGCCGTTAAATCGACTCCTTCTGTACAATTTTGTGGCCGAGCTTACGTAAAGGCTAGGGCTAATTTTCTTGCATGAATGCGGCCTGCCAGTGCTTATCTAAGCTACCCGGGTAGCGGCGCTTTTTTTAACACCGCCGTTTCCCTTGCTTTCACTGGGGAGGCGAGGCCGAGTTCGGAAGAAGCACTTTCTCGCCTGCCATCTGAAAGTGTTAGATCTACGAGGTTCTAGCGCCTAAAGCCAGCCAGATTTGGCACAGATAGGCCGCCTAACAGTTGCATCTCGTCGCACTTCAAAGCCACGTGCCGCGATAAATTTGGGCTAATTTTCTGCCAAGAAGGCTGAGCATGCCAACATTTTTTTTACTTGCACCCTTTTGTATTCCCTGCCGTCCCTGCTACAAAATCCTTCGCATGCTTCGGTGACTGTACGCTTGACGGAAAGTAGCGCTCTATATACGGCATGTTGTTGCAGTCCACGGAAGTGCACTCCTGCTGTTCACTTGTTTAACACGGACGATATGCGAAAAGAAAATCCGGCGGCCCTGTGTACACAAAAAACTTCTTCGGTGCAACCGCATCTGCATGCGCATGCACGAAAAATCAACTTGTTGAGAACTTGGAAGTAAGGAGAGAGAGTTTGTTTGGGTGCATCTTTCTCACAGCACAGCGGGCGCGCAGCGAGCTCCTGCGTGAAGATCAGATCAAGCGACAAGGGCTTGGAGAGGAGGCAGCGTCGACCTCGCAATGGCAAGCACCTGCAGCACGTTGGTTCAAAATGGGTGGGCCACACGAAATAGGCGCTCCCGAGAGGCAGGCAGCTGATGATCAGCGACGCTCGAAGCAGGAAGGGCAATGAGCTCGTCTACGCCGTGCCCATGCTGCAGCCCGGGCACAGCAACATGCTTTAATAAACCATATGGAGTAACATATTCGTAAACACAGGCCGCACGTTACACCCTCACTGGTTAACCACCTGTACGTAGTGAATGGGCGTATCTTTCTTAAATTTCGGTTAAATTACTGAGAATGATCACGCATTTTAATTCCCACGATTGTTCCTTGGCGACCAGAGGTGTTTCGGTTCGGACTCGCCCAGGTGCACTCGCTGGGTTCCTCTAAAGGGACAGACAACCAATTTTTGTCGAGTATATATTCTCTATCCCAACTGAAAGGGCATCACTTAAAGCACCTTGACGAGAAATGGTTTTGCTGATAACGCCCTAGAACTTTTTAAATATAATTTTTTACATCTACGAGCCGTATGTGTCGTTCCCAAAAATAATGCAGGCAACCATGACATAGAGTACCTCGGCAACATTCTTTTGTCTGTATGCAAAATGAAAAACGATATTTAAAAACATGTCCCCAGATAAAAAAAGTTTGAATCGCAGGCTTTTTGGGCATGGAGGCTCAGTTAGCCACACTTAGAGTAACCGAGCGACGGCGAGCGGCGTGTCTTTAAAATTTTCAAAATAATGTTTAGAAATACATATACAATTTAACCTTGTACAAATACTTGTGTTAAAAGGTTTCCAATACGTAAATAAACGCTTTAGCAGTTACAGTAGCCGCTAGGTTTGAAGGTCACGTGGCAAGAACACATATTGTAGTGTCAAATTTCGACACTACGAACCACCACCCTTCCGATTTCAGAAAGTTTGCTGCCAACTAAAAATTATTTCCGCCAATTTGTTTCGAAATTGCTTGTGGTTACCGGGCTATATAAAACGGTGGCTTTCATATGAGCTAGAGAACATATACGCGACAAAAATTGGTTGTCTGTCTCTTTAAAGGTCCATTGACGGCGGCCTTTAAATGTACAATAACGGATGATTTGCAGATTTTCATTTATTGGAATAAAATGAATGCAAGAAATCTGTAATCGTACTTCGGCGCCTTGCAGTGACGGCGCCCATTGTGAACAAGGCAGCCATGGAGCTCCCGGAACGTCATTTTTTTTTATTTTTTATTGCAAAGCAGTATGTCAACCCCCCCCCCCCCCAGTTTTCATTCCTGTGTCATCGTTTAACCAGGCTCCGCTCCAGGGCTCCTCCTCACCACCATTGACAACTCTTTCACAACTACTTTCACCCTCGCCTCCACCGATGCCCGTTTGGCAAGCTGCGCAGTCGCTACCTAAAGAAGGTAGTGTGGTTATCAGATAATTGCGAAAAATAAACACAAGCATGGATGTGCGTCAAAAAACGAACTGACGATTCCTACACTCCCTAATATAAAATTTGTGTGCAGCGCGAGCTGCAGTCTTCACGGTCACGACGCAGTCGTGCTCCGTCTCAGGAAGTGTTCGCGTGATCAGCGAACGTACGGTGGCGTGCGCTACTCTGCTGCTACCTCGCAGTGCGCCTCCGCCGCCGGCCGGCATGTTGCAAGTCGTGTTTGAACCTCCCGCGCAAGTGTCATGTGGTTCGAATTAGCCCTGCACAAGAGAGCAGCGAGCATGTTGTCGCATATCGTATTTGAACCTCCCGCGCAAAGGTCACGTGGTTGGGATTAGCGGAGAATGGAACAGCATCTGGGGAAAGTGTCAGTGGGAGGGCGCTCCTTGGTGGCGACACATGAAACATGTGGGAAGGAAAGGCAGTGAGAGAGATGACACCGTAGCCGCACGGGTCGGACTTCACTTCACCCTGCGCAAGACGGTCCTCTCCGTTTTCTTTCATTCGTCGCTGCTGCGTTGGCTCACTCGGTTATGCGGACATAAACAGACGCCGCTTCCGCGAAGCCCAGGTAACGGCTGCCAAAGGGCTGCCGCCTAAAACGATTGATACCTGCCGTCGCCGTTTCCACAAAATTCACTTCGCCAAGTACATGCGAATCCTTCCCGGTAGAAGGGAAGCTTCCCCAGTTGGAACGCCGGCTTGAGGCCATAGTTTTTTCAGCTTGAAAGGCCTTCCCAGAGACATTTTCGCCGGTGTCTTTCACGCCTAAGTATGCGCCATCACCGGTTGCTGGTTTATGGGTGCACGGTTAGCTGGTAGAAAAAGGGGGGCGTGCACACGCAGTTAGGCTTCATGCTGCTACCGATGAAAGGCCGGTTGTGGTGGTATTTAGATGTCGAAAATACATGGCTCAATGCGGTTAGTCGTCTGTCCTCCTCAATCGAGTGGTTCGGGTGCGGGTTGATGCATCACACAGACATCTTACACACACAGTAAGATGCATACGAGGAGTAAGGAAAACGGACAGCCACATGTCTGTGCGCAAGAATTACTAGACAAAACGAAAGTTCTGGTAATTGGGTCAACGATTCCAGGTCGCTAGACCCACACCACCTTTACCGCTCTGTCTCATTTGGATACAGAATGCCATACTGTTCGCTGTAAGAGTATGACTTCCGATCCTCTGCCACTGGTTCACTTTTGCACAAACAACCAGACAGAAAATTCAATATTTTTTTTAGCCCCATATGCAGGCAGGCAGGCTGGCAGACAGACCAGCAGGCCAAATTTTTTGCGTTTAAGTTGCCAAAGAAAACTTTGGTGTTTTGAATAATTATACCCCAGTTGTTTGCTGTTTTGCTGTTAGTGATGAAGAAAAACAGTACTCAGACTGTCTTTACTGTCGTTTCGGGTGAGCGCTAAACACGCGCGGACTACACAGACGGACAGGTGAACGCATGCACACACATACGAAGAAAGAGTGAGCGGTGAGGCGCTTGCGCGTAGTTACATTTGCACTTATGTTAACACCACATTCTGCTCGGGGTTCTTTTCAGGTGTCGATTGTTCGACACTGAGGGCAATGTCCCTCACAGTTTCGTGCAGCACGCCGCTTATCTCAAAACTAGCCGACAGGGAACACTCTCCGTACAACTGCCACCCGTGTGAACCCGCGGCGCGATTTTGTGGGCGCCCGGTAATGAGATGCCGGTGGCCGACCACGTACCGGCGCTCTTCCGTCGTTGTCAAGAAACCACGTTCAACCGGGGCGGCCGATAGCCAATTACTCCCAGCTACGAACGAAATTGGCCGCCCTTTCCGCGCTAATGAGTTCCTGGCGCCTGCTCCTTTAAGCCGCCTGCTCCCTGTGTTTGCCGCACTGCATTCGGTAATGAATTCCGCAATTCACATTCCCGCGCTCACTAATCCTTTTCGCGACATCGCGGGCAAATAAGAGCTGTCTCCACCTGCAAAATGTAAGCCCGAGCTTTCGCTCCGCTATATGGAGCGAGGATCATTCGAAGCTTATGGCGTGACCGCAAAATTGATTACGCTTTCATAGAAGTATAAATTATAGCCTAGGATACAGAAAAGAGAACTAGCGGGGATTCTTGTCCGTTCGCTGCGGTGCGGCTGCGTCTGATGTTAGAAAGACAAATAACAAAAATAAATGCGTTTCTAAAACGCTAACTGAGATCGGATTCCACCCGAATTCTCAAAGTAAATTGATCACTGTAAAAAAACTGTGTCGTTAAGAAATACATGCACCGCTACGGCGGTAATATTTCTTCACCCGCACAAGACCGATCAATCTTCCCTGGTTGCGCTGGGGAGAAATAGATAATGGAACGTCGTTATTACGCATTCAATATGAATTCTCTTCGAGATAATTGACTAAATTATCTGAAAAAAAATTCTCTCTGACACCGATTACACAGCAAACCTCATTACTCTTTGGCAGGTTAAATTACGAACTTCCATCTAGATAAGCCGGATAAGAACTGCCTAAAAAAAGTGACAAGGGAAATAACATTCCACGGTAAGAAATAAGAAATACGAATAGTCTACCATCAGCTAAGCAATATCATGAAAACGACTCGCCGCAGGGCACAAGGAACTATAAGCGAAATTAACCGCAAGAAACTCAGGAAAATACTCCGCACTGAGACAACACAACTGCTTCGTTGAACCCACTTGGTCCCTCTATGCCAGCGCCGCTTCGCCCAAAGAATGAGCTATATATTTATTGAGGCGATTGTGGAAGTTCGGAAAATTGTAATTCCGATTTCACTTATGCGTAGTGTCCCAAGCCAAGAAAAGAACTAGGCCTGAAGACGAGTGGGGAGTTTGCGTTTAGTGCGTTGTTACCACATTCGGGAATTGGGTTTACACATTTGGGAAAGTGAGGACTGCGCGCGGAGTTTGTCGCGATGACGTCGATGGTCAAGGCAGAAGAATTGATTGCAAGCAGGGACCATTTTTGTGCGCGCGGTGGACAACTTAACAGATATGTCAGAATAAAACGGGTGGCAGTGGCGAAGTTACAATGCCTTAATGAAGAGTCAAGTAAGCTGAGGACTGCGGCAAAGAAAATATAGCCTTGCTTCGTTGACCTGAAACTCAAGATTCGTTATAAGTACCCGTAAGTTGTTCCTCACAGTGAAAATGTCTCTTAAAAATAGACAACTGTTTGTAGGGCAACGCCAACTTACATACTGTGTTGCGTTATGACAATGGTACTTTAGACGGAATTGCCTCGCACCTTGAATGTAGAAAAACTTCTTGTTTCTCCAGCGTCCAGGCATGATTGACGAAAAAAACGCCGATAGAGCAAAGAAATGCGTCGGCGTTGGGGTTTTAGTTGCGCAACGCCGTGACATGGACGGAGGTCACACGCCCATAGGGACAGTGCAATGAATTACACCTGCTTAGGTAACGATTAACTGCAGTTATTGAAATGAAATAAATTCAGGGGTATCCAACGTTTCCAAATCCCTGAGAAGGCATGCCTGCGTGCAGGCGCACAGTTACACTGATTCAAAGTTAAACACGGTTTAATTAGTTGGGCTTGGGAATACGCCCGCTCTTGAAAAGTGGCAGTCGTATCCACTTGGCCGCAACTCTTTTTTTGCTATTTCAGTAGAGCTACATGCTTTTTACTATTACTTTTATGATATTGTTCACGAGGTGAAGGAAAAAGCCACTACGTTTTACACATTTACCTCAGAAACCGTTAAGGCAGAAAAAAACCGGAGCTTGTTAGATACGTATAGGGTATAGGGCGTCAAAAGAAATCCACTCCTGGCCCACGCCAGCGAATTCTCCAAAGCAAACATGGCGTCTTTGTACTATCTGTAAATAAACATCCCCGATACCATTACCTCTACCACCGCACACATTGAACGTGGAAAATTATCAAAAATTGAATTGGACGTCGTAAAATTGGAATGCCGGTATTTTTTTGCCACCGTGTTCTGCGCAGTGGACGACTTACTCAGGAACAGCTAATTTTGATTACGGTCGCGTAGCCACACTATTACGGTCGCATAGACGCACTACAACGGCGCTGGACGCGGTTAACGTAAATAGACAGTAACATTTGGCATGCAGCAAGCACGCGTGTGACTCCTGTATAATATGTTTACCCGGAGATATAAAACTATTGCTTCACTTGTTTGTTACCAGTAGAACGAACGTCCACGGAATTGATGTGAACAGCAAAATCTGCGAAAGCAGGTGCGGGAACGTCAAGCCCGGAGCAGGGAAAGGAAAAACGGCATGCGTATCGATTGAGTACGCACACAGACTCTCACACGGGCTGAGGAATGTGGCGGCGGCCAGGTATGGAGGTGTTCAAGGCACCGGGAAGTTGGAAGGCATGTGCACAGCGGTGAAAATATAAAAAAGAAAGTAGAAAAAGCGACACGGAGGCTGTGGCACCGATGGAAACGTATTCGACGCAGGAGCAGTGTACGATACAGTGTTGCGGAATTACCACTCCTGAATTAGAATGACACCGGATTCATTCCACCTTTTCGAGATTCCGGAATAGAATGGGATGAGGGCAACGCTTCGAGGAATGGAATGGGAATGGAATTAAGCGCCTTTTGCCCGGAATAGAATGGATATGAAATGGCGGTTTTCAGACGACGTTGTTACCATTGCTGGTGCTTACTGGCTACTGGAGTACTCTAAGGTTGTACTTTCGAAGCTTGTTCATACTCCAAATCCTGAAGCGTGTTTTTGAGGGTTTTGCTTAGCGCCAATACACCCTTATTTCCATTCCTGTTAGCACTTTGTATTGTACAAAAAGTGTTTTATTGCTCACATTGGCTCCCACGTATGCAGATAATAGTCGGCGCGAAAAGGAACAAGGGTTTTGGAAGACGTGTTGAAGCCAGAAAACATATGTTCGGAGTTAGTAGTTTCTGGAGCACTAGTCCTTTCACTGGAAATTTTAAAACAGCGGCAATTTTTTCTGGGTCGGGTTGAATTTCAGTTTTGCTGGCTAGGTATCCCTATATTTTTATCAGTTTGCTGGCGAAAGCACATTTTTTGTATTCAGCCTTACTCTTTCATTTGAGAGGCACGTAAGCACTTCGTCTAGACGTGGCAGATGCTGATTGATATCCTCCAGATAGCAAAAACATCCTCCAGATAGCAAACACGACTTTTCCATTTGAGCCCACGGATCACAGCGTCTATTCGTAGCTCAAATATCGTAGGGTCATTACATAGACCAAACGGCATCATGTTCAATCTATACAGTCCGTATGGAGTAGTGAAGACAATTTTTTCTTTGTCATCTTAGTGCATCGGGATCTGCCAATATCAGCAGCGTAAGTCAAGACTAGAGAAGCACTTTGTTCCTTGAAAACTGCCCAAAGCATCATCGATGCGAAGCATTGGGTGAATATTTTTTCGAGTTATCTTATTTAGCGCACGGTAGTCGAGGCAAAATGGAACTGAACCATCCTTCATCGGCACAAGCACAACAGGCGATGACCAAGAACTTGATGAGGGGCGTTGCTATCACGCTTGAGTATATCAGCAACTTGTTCTATTATTTTTTGTTTCTGTGAAGATGCTCGGTATGGACGACGGCGTACAATGGCGGAGCTGTCTGTTTCGATTCCATGCGTGGGCGCAGACGCACGTTTGCGTATGTTGAAGTCACGTCGATGGAGGCGCTGTGCTTCTTCGAAACGTTCAGCTACCGTTCCGATTGATTGATTGATTGATTGTGGGGTTTAACGCGCCGACGCAACGTAAGCGATGAGGCGCGCCGTAGTGGAGGGCTCCGGATTAATTTTGACCACCTGGGGATCTTTAACGTGCGCCGAAATCTCGTACACACGGGCGTTTTTGCTTTTCGCCTCCATCAGAAAAGCGGCCGCCGCGGCCGGGAATCGAATCCGCGACTTCGTGCTCAGCAGCGCAACGCCTTAGCCACTAAGCCACCGCGGCGGCTAGCTACCGTTCCGTCTGCCCTACCGTGATCCCTGCGCTAACAGTGGTAGCAAGGCCAGGCAGAACAGCT
Organism: Haemaphysalis longicornis; assembly: GCF_048455015.1. Classification (NCBI taxonomy): domain Eukaryota; kingdom Metazoa; phylum Arthropoda; class Arachnida; order Ixodida; family Ixodidae; genus Haemaphysalis; species Haemaphysalis longicornis. The sequence goes on along the minus strand of NW_027526203.1, from coordinate 44,217,498 downwards.
GAGGGAGCAAGATCCCGCATGCTCGAAGATGTAATGGTGTTGGACAGGATAGAAAGAGTCTCTCTTTCGACCACTTAAGTAACGGCCGTTCCCTTACGTAGCAATAATTCCTCACCCGTGGTGTCGAGCGCGCCAGGACTCCTAATTTCCGTGAAGAGCTGAGAAGCTAGGTAGACATGTCGATTCCGCACGGAATCAAGTGGCTTGCAGCAGAAGCACTCACGTCGCTTTGAAAAATGTTCTGCGATGAAACCTCCAGGAGTTCGCAACCAGGTGGCAGGACGTGGTCAGTATGCAGAGACAAAAACTGATGTCATGTTCTGTAATTTCAAGGGCTGGGTGGCGACAGGAGATAACGGCGGACGCTGAGAAAACAGCGTCCCATCCCAAAATTACTTCATGAGGGCACTGTGACAGGACCGCAAATTGGATGTCATGACGATCTTTTGCGATGAACACACGTGGAGTAGAACTTTTGACAGGCTGCATTAAACGTTGCCACAACTTCCCACAGGCCGTTTGCGTTAAAAAATAAAAGGCTAGAGTAAAGGGTCAGCACTTTCACATACGAGAACACAGAATTAACGGTAAGGCTGGCTCCGGTATCAGCTAAAGCTTGCAGCAAATGCCTTCCACTTTAACAGATAACACGTTTGAGGGGTGTCCGGGAGGAGTTTCAATCAGTCCAAATGATGCAGTTTCCTCCTCAAACTGCAGTGCCAAGTTTTCCGGATGGATACCGGGGTCACGCGAGACGGGGACATTGGGTGACACGAAGCTACGTCGAGGCGAGGGTGAACGACTTCCTGAGTCACGGCCACCGCGCGAACGGTCGATTGAGTCCTGATGGTACGGAGAGCAGTGTCCAGAAGAGTAGGCAGGTTCTCGGGGGATGTAGTTAAAACGGACGTCCTTTTCGTGAGGTGCGTAGCCTCACCGTTCATCTTGTAGGCGCCGTCGGCAGAAGCGCGAAACGTGGCCTCAAATGCAGAAGTAGAGGCTGACCGGGCGTTCATTGGAGCGAACATCGAGATGTGGCCGCCAGTTCGCATAAACACTCTGAAGGCGACGTGAGGACGCGACGGCTGCTAACTAGCCGAGCATGGGCAGAGGTGACGAAACTTCAACTGGAAAAACCGGTGGTCGTTGCAGTGCGTCCGCATAAAAAGGTTCGTTGGGAGCAACTTGGTGGCCGTTGCAAGGACTGCCGGTCATTGACACCAACTCTTTGATGACTTATCACAAGTCAGTTGCTGGCTGCGAGCAGCGGCCAGCGTGAGCGCAGCAGCTGATGAAGCTTTGTCGCTAGTAGTCGTCACTAGATAAGGAATGAGAGAACCGGCACTGAGAGACGCGAGTCAGCAACAGCGGCCATTTTGTAGCGCAAGCTACACTACGCTACCTCGGCCAGTCTTCGCGGAGTGACCAGTTTTGCCCTTGAGCGCTAGAGGCCAAACCGCACCCCTTTCCGCAAGCGCCCTGCACGAATCAGCGGCCCGATAACGGGGAGAGATAGGCGGCAGGAGAGCGATAGGCGAAGAGCGAAAGGAGACGTGCGTGGGACCCGTGTGCGAGACATGACTGCGGAAGGCGAGGAGGCCGCCGCCGCAACAATAAGCGCGCGCCACGAAGGAAGGCCACAAGGCTACGTGTGGCGCAGAACCGTGTGCGATAGAGGAAGACCAACATCCAGCTGTGGTCCCTCATAAAGCGGCGAGCCTTATACAACGCCGCGAGGCGAAAAAGACAAAAAAAACGCCACCGTTGCCTACAGCTTCGCTAAGTCTTACGCGTTAGTTTGAGCTTCCGTCATTTTAAATGCAGAGCATTTCAGTAACTCACGATGTCACCCGCGTTGACGTCCGTAGTCGTAGTCCCCACCCCTCCCCCTACACTATATAAAAAAAAAATACTATCCGGAGCCTGGTTTCGATCCCTCGACCCTGCGGGCGGGACGCAATGTACATGGTGCTCTACCCACTGCGCCACAAAGCCGACACAGAATGGGAGGCTGCGAACGCGCCTTATATCCTTGACTCATTCAAACTACGTCAAGAAGCTGCTGATACATTAAATGCAAAGCATTTGTCAGTCGCACGATGTCCGGCGTCGGCGTCGGTGCCGTCATCACGCTCACTGTGCATGCGCGTCGAGTCGAGTCGATAGCGAACACTCTCTCGCGAAGGGCATTGGATTGGATTCGAACACTCTCTCGCGAGGGGCATTGGATTGGATTCGATTGGATTGGATTGGCTTGGCTTGCCTTGGCTTGGCTTGGATTGGATTGGATTAAAGTGGATTGTGTTGGATTGTGTTGCGTCATAGCCGCGGCACGTTGCGTCATAGCCGCGGCAGACGCGCTGGGGCCGGCGCATGTGCAGCACTCTCTCTTCCGCGGTTTCCTCTCCTTCGGGCGCGCTGCGCATATAACCGGTGTTCCGTTCTCCGGCGAAGCAACATCCGCGCTTGGCTCAAACACCTAGAGTCCACGCCGCTTTACAAGTACGCCAACGTCGTCATCGACTGGGACCGGCTTACGCAATACCCTCAACGTATATAAGCGGCGGAGCGCGCGTTCGGAATTCAGTCAAGGGCGTCTTTGCTTGGCTTTCGCTTGACGTGAGGCTTTGCTTGACTCGAGTAGATGCGACGCATTTACTCGAGTTCCCCCCGCGGGAAGATGCGGGCGTCTTTTTTGTTGTGTTTAGCAGTGTTGAGAATTTGCCGAATCTACGGCCTCGCCGCTAACTTCGACCGGGTCGTTTGTTAACAACATTGCCGAAGATGCAGCAAAACGCCGTTTTAGCTTTACCGGATACAAATAGCGGTTTATTTTCTGGTTGAAGATGCAGTCGTTTTCGAACTATCTGATTTTTCTTGGACTACGTGTGAGATGTCATTGATAAAAAGAAGAAATGACATGGGGCTGAAACAGATCCCTGGGGGACTCCTAACAAAACTGTCACTACATTGTACAAATTCGTAGTAGTCGGTCGATTAGATTTCAATCGGCTTGGCCATAGGTTCGTGAACAAGTATACTTCTAAGCTTTAATACCACTTTGCGATGGAAAACACGGTGGTACGGTAACACGCTTTTAGCAGGTGCAAAAATTACGTCAAACAGCGAATCATCAAAGGTGTCATAAGCCAGGCCGTGCAAGTTTTCCACCAGTTGTCTCATAGTAGATTGGCCACGACAAAAATTGTGTTGATTAGAATGAAGAATTTGCTTTTCTTGCGCGTATTCGGTAAGGACTTTTAATAATGGGCTTGAAAATTTTGCAGCAACTGCACGTAGTAGAAATTCGTCTGTAGTTTGATGGACACGACGGCTCACCACTTTTGTGTTTAGGAATAATTTTTGCAATTTTCTCTTTCGATGGAACCTAGGTATCTTTAAGAGATTTCCTAAATTCGGGAAAAAGGTATTTACCCGCTGGTTCAGCGTAACGTTTCAACAATACGTTAGGAATCCCGTCCAGCCCACTAGTTCTTTTTTTCATCGATGTTTCATAAAAGTGAAATCAAAGCCGGCTCAGACAATTTAGGGGTGCCTAAAGGTAACGATGTTTTTACACCGTTGTCTGGAGTGAAGACTGACTGGAAGTAAGTGTTGAGTAAGTTCGGTTTCATTATTTCCTCTTCCGGTGATGTGGCCCTATCGGTGTTGTTTCTTCAACCAGGATATTTCCAGGACTTTTGGGGGACTCGTTGATAAAATTACTTGGTGTTGTGCGGCAGAATGGTTATTGGGCGCAACGCATTTTCACGTGCGGTGGCTTAGATAAGGAATTTATTTTTTCTTGATACCCGTGGACTGGGCGGGATTTGTTAGATTATATTAGCCTTGTTATTTTGCGTTTAATATGAATAATGTCGCGTGTGATCCGAAGGTTGTGCTTTTTGTTACTACTGCAGCCTAAAGAACAATGTTGACCGTAGAATTAGCATAATGAGCTTTAAACTTGGCCCAAATCTCGTCTATCCCAACAGGCCCGTCAGCACACATATCGAGGAAGTATACCGGTATTCATGCTCTAAATACGTCTTAACTGCAGCGTCATCCCCCTTGTGAAATTCCGGGACATACTTAACCGGGCCTCGCATGCGAATTGCATTCCGTATTTGCTGCGCGGTACTTGGTGCTCTAAATACGTCATAACGGCAGCGTCATCAATCTTGTGGAATGGCAAGACATACTTAAGCGGGCCTCGCATTAGAATGGGGTTCGGTGTTAGATATTTGGTACCTGATGCTCTAAATACGTCCTAACTGCAGCGTCATACGCCCTGTGAAATGCCGGGACATACTTGAGGGTCGTTCCATGCCAAACGTCCCAGCCGTAAAACCGACCATCACAGATTTTCTCAGTAAAAATTGTGGATCATCCTCGCATGGCCCACAATGCTCCCTGAAAGTGTTTTTTTCCTAAAAAATTTTGTTCTTTTTCTAGCGGCCCATTTACCTCCAGGGTTTAATGCAAACTTACGTTTGTGAAAAAAATCATTAAAAAGTAAATTCTTTTATAATGGCCGCCATTTTTTGTGGACATCATGTTGAGGCCCTGGGCTGCTCTAGGCCACATTTTTAAAATATGTTTCCTTTCCTTCGCTGTGAGATTACGTCATTCAGAAAATACACGATATCGAACATTTTGAAACATTTTTAGCAAATACGAGCACGTTCTCTCAGCCAATGAAGCATTTGTACTTGTATCTCACCATTGTGGAAAGTTGGTAAATGCTATATCTGCACTGAAAAAAGGTGAATTGTGCGAGAAAACGTTTGCCAAACTTGGATAAATGTCCTTTCTGGCCCATATTCACCTTGAAATTGCGCATGGTTGTGCTCGTGGCAAAAATATCAAATACAAGCCATTCACTAGTAGAAATGATGGCAGTTTATTTCAGGAAGTTTAATTAGAACAGTTTTTGTTTTAGCAGAGGAAAACATTTCTATTTGTACAGCGACACTACTTCACCCCATTCTTCCACAAAGCGTCTTCTCTGCATGGCATGCACCTGCCTGCATGAAAGAGGTGCGAGCCAGCGGCTTTGCGCTGCAAGAATACCTTTCACCGCAATGGTATTTGTAGCGTCAGTACAGGAAAAAGGAATAATTCGCGTGTTAGTGGAAAAAGTACAACGTGTAGCTAGTGGTGGTGCGCCCATTCCATGAGTACGGGTAACTCAACGGCTGGACATCAGATGTGCATTTAAAGAATCAGGTTATGCAATTCCCGCTAAAGCATACAAATAAATCCGTTTAACTCGATGACCCCTCCGCTGTTTATTTCGTAATTTTCGGCATACTAAAAAGATTCCACGTATAACACACCCTGCTTCTTTAAATGCACGTCCATGTCCAGCCAGCCGTTGAGTTACCCGTACTGATGGAATGGGCGCGCCACCGCTAGCTCCACGTTGTACTTTTCCCACTAACACGCGAATTATTCCTTTTTCCTGTACTTACACACAGAACACAAATAAGCCTGAATGGGAGTAAATGGCTTGTCTGATAACTCAGTACCAATTCGGAGTTTTCAAAACTCCTTCCAATGGGAGTTTCGCCTTACTCCCATTATTTCGGCAGTTTTTTCAGTAGCATATGGAAGTTTCATTTTACTGCCACTACAATGGGAATTTCCAGGGGTACCTTGGGAGTGTATTGTTTCCTCCAAGCGGGAGTTTTCAGGGGGCGCATTGGGAGCAGTGTTGACCTGCATTCGAGGTTTTTTTTGTGTGTGTTTTTGTACGCTTCATATATATGCGCTGCAGTGGAATTTATTACTGCATTTGGGAGTTCTTAATAAGGGCACAGGCCGCATTTTTATTTTTCGTTGGGGATCACGTAATTTCTAGTCTTTTTCCGCTTCAAACAATGAATGGCGAAACGTGAAAAGTTTGTTTTCTGCACAGTCAATTTATTGCATAAAAATTACATGAATACGATATACGTGTGAACACGTTAATAAGACAATAAAAACACTGAATAAACAAAACACCTACATCGAGAACACAAGGTATCTTGGTAAGAACGTTATCTACTACAACACTCCTCAACGAAAAAATTTTAAGCCATTTGCAAACAATGAGGTCAGCTTGTCGTCGGTGCGCTGTTTGCTTGCACCTGCCTCCCAAACGCTGACGTTGCCGCACCCCCTGGCACGTTCTTCTGGAAGCCACAGCAGCACATTCATTAGAGGAATAGCAAAACGCTTTAAATCTGCGGTAACAAATACATAAGCATATTGGGCATCTGACCTGAAAAAAAAAAAAAGAAACGGCACTGTAAAGACGCTGAACTTGTCACTCTTGTGTCCAACTTTCCGTAATGTCTGAATGTTTGTTTAAAGCTACGCAAAATTGCACTTCTGTCCGAGACACCTGCGCTCACTAGTTCGTCAAAACGAAGTGTTCTGCTGTTCAAAAAGGTGCGCGACCCTTGTGGCGACCAACTTCTCAAAATGCTTCCTTTCCCTCTTTTCCTTCCGTGTAGTGTTCTGGGAACGAGCTTCAGGTTTTACCACCCGCACTGCCCCTCTCTCCCCTCACCGAAAGTTAAGGAAAAATTTCGGTCGGTGTGCCGCCTGCGCGTGCCCCCCTTCAAAAAAAAAAATAAAATAAAATAAGCAGTCGTCTGTCGACTTTACAGAATGCTCCCTCGAATGGCGTTTGCTGGTTATAGTTACACGTGCCTAGCGTACGGAGAGCTCCCACGGGGCCCCGACCTTCTCCCTTTCCAGTGAAAGTAATTAATCGCCGGCGGCACGCGGCAGTCACCCTCCTCGTAGCAGGCGCGGCTGGCACCACACCTACTTCTCAAGAAAAGCGGCCGCCTTGCGACGTTTGACCGGCCAACTTCACCCTCGCTTGCCGGTAAGCCACAGACACAGCCTAACAAAAACACCTCACAGCCGTCCAGAGTTCGGACAGTTTTCATTCTGCTTGCGAGTGTGAATGAGTGAGTGTTCTGCTCGATACCCGCGCAAATACGCATTGCTTTCACACCGTTCGGCCTCCCCAATGACGTCCCGGGCATGGTGCCGCCTTTCACGCCCAACGCTCACCTCCAGTGGCGGAGAATCGCCCGTGCAGTGGCGCGGGAAACACGTTGAGTTTATTTGACGCTAGAAAAGGCACAAGTCTCCCAAAATGTTGCGTACAATAAAAAACGTGAAAATCTTACCTTCAACCACCTCGCAGAGGCACAACCACGTTGTTTTTAACGAGCAGCTCTCAGCGATCACTGCATTTAGGCCTCGCGTCAGCTCGCTGGCGTATTACGTCGGCTCGAAGGTCGGTGACACGGAGGGGACGTTGCAGTCCGTCGCACGTCAGTCCAGGCTGGTTCCACAATGTTTGCAACGAGCTTCGGTTGTTGGGAAGCACTTCACATCCGTTCGTCCGGCCGCAAGTTCACACTGGCAATAAATTTTCGGGGACGCTGGAGCTCACACGACACACGACACCAACTGGCAGCCATTTTGTAAGGACGCGTAGAGGAGGAAGGGGTGAAGGTGGAGGAGAAGTAAATGGAGGTGGCGTGGGAGTTTTTAATACTCCCATTAGGACAAACGCAGTAATCACATCCAGATACTGCGTTTTGCGAAGAGGTACGACCGTGGTAAATGCGCTTATTTACGACGGCTTGTGGCCCCCGGTGTAGACTGGCAGTTTTTCCACCATCATACTACCACACGTGGGAGCAGGCCGCCTGTCGTGAGGAGTTTAAAAGACGTATTCCAGCCAAGAAACTCCCATTCAGGCTAACGTGTGTTTTGTGTGTACGCTGCAAATGCCATTGCGGCGAAAGGTATTCTTGTAGCGCGAACCCGCTGGCTCGCGCCTGTTGGTGGTGGTGGTGGCCCGAAAAATGGCGCATACCCACTTAGGGGGATTGGCCAAGAAGAGTTATGTTTTCATTAGAACAAATCAAGCGAGGCAAAATAATGGAGCAGAAGAAAGAATTTGGTCTAGGTTAATGAAAGAGAGAGAGAGGAAACACGAGAAAAAAAAACACAGAGAGAAGAATAGGAGAACTATAGTAAAAATCAGCCTAATCGGAATGTTTTTAACACTGCAGACGAGCTGTCTCCGAAATGAAGGAGTGGATGGCGTTGCACACGTCCCTATGGCATCGGCCCAGACTAGTCCCCCCAAACGACAAAAGCACAGGTACAGTTAAAGGCAGTCCAAGACGTAGCAGGGGAATCTCCAGCAGCCTTCTCCGATGGTTGGAAAATCGGCGGCAAAAAAGAAAGAAATGCTCTTCGGATTCAATTTCTTGGCAAAAGTGGCACAAAGTTTTTAACACTGCAGACGAGCTGTCTCCAAAATGAAGGAGTGCATGGCGTTGCACACGTCCCTATGGCATCGGCCCAGACTAGTCCCCCCAAACGACAAAAGCACAGGTACAGTTAAAGGCAGTCCAAGACGTAGCAGGGGAATCTCCAGCAGCCTTCTCCGATGGTTGGAAAATCGGCGGCAAAAAAGAAAGAAATGCTCTTCGGATTCAATTTCTTGGCAAAAGTGGCGCCTGTTTCATGCAGGCAGGTGCATGCCATGCAGAGAAGACGCTCTGTGGAACAGCGGAGTGAAGTAGTGTCGCTGTACAAATTGAAAAATTTGTTTCTCTCCCAAAACAAAAAACTGTTCTGATTAAACTTTCTGAAATAAACTGCGATTGTTTGTGCTAGTGAATGGCTTGTATTTGATAATTTTACTACGAGCACAACAATGCGCAATCTCAAGGTGAATATGGGCCAGAAAGGAGATTTATCCAAGTTTCACAAACGTTTTCTCGCACATTTCAGCTTTTTTTAGTGCAAATATAGTTTTACCAATTTTCCACAATGCTGAGATACCGGTACAAGTTCTTCATTGGCTGAGAGAATGGGCTCGGGTTTCCTAAAAATGTTTGAAGATGCTCGACATCGTGTATTTTCTGAATGGCGTAATCACAGCAAAGAAAAGGAAACATATTTTAAAAATGCGGCCTAGAGAAGCCCAGGACCTCAACATGACGTTCACAAAAAATGGTGGCCATTGTAAGAGAAGTTACTTTTTCATAATTTTTTTCACAGACGTAAGTTTGCTTTAAACCCTGTAGGTAAAAGGGCCGCTAGAAAAAGAACTAAATTTTTTTGGACAAGAACACTTTCATGAGCATTGTGGGCCATGTGAGGATGACCTAAAATTTTTACTGAGCAAATCAGTGATGGTCGATTTTACGGCTGGGACATTTGGCATGGAATGACCCTTAATCGGGTCTCACATACTAAAGGAGTTCGGTATTTGGTACTTAATTGGTACTTCATGATCTAAACACGCAGTGACGGCAGCGTCATTCGCCTTCCGAAAAGCCAGGATCTACTTAACGGGGGCTCGCATGCGAGCGGGGCTCGGTACTCGGCACTCGGTACTTGCCAGCGTATCGGACGGGAACTATCACAAGAGTATCAGTATGAGCCGTGCAATGCTTTAATTGTCACTACAGTAGACGTTTTGACAGTTAGTCAGTGCAATATCTTTTCGGGAAGCTATACGAGAGTATCGGGCTTTTTAAAGCTGCTGACACCAAAGAATGAACTAAAAAAACCCAAGTAATGGCAATTTCAGTCCGCGTGAGCTGAACACGACTTCTTCATCCTGGAATTTGTTCGCATGCTCAAGCTTGTTTCAGTTTTTTACCAACAATAACGGCACTTTTACCACGCTGATGCTGACAGTGCGTATTGTTTTTGCTTTCGTGCCACACATATTTCGTTTCCATTAACACACTTTCTCTCACAAGCACCCTTATAGTCGCTCATATGAACGAAAGATAAAAGGAATGAATGTCGGCAACGGCCGCTGTTTTGCTTTACTGAACACGAGGATCTTTCAAGCGACAAAATAGCGCTTCAAAACCAGAGCACTTGGACCATTAAAGACGGAAAAAAGCGTGCCACGAATACGGTCGAAGTCGACACACCTGGATCCATTTATCGCTTGCCGTGCAGCAATAATCGATTCGCTTCAGACTGCAAATTGAATTCTCCGCTGCTCTCTGCGGAACAACCGTGCCGCGTCAGCACGTGGACAAGTGTTGCTTGAGAAGCCCGCTCGCTATACGGTACGTTTCCACAAATGAAGAAAAACACCGTAAAGGCAGCACGCATTGTTTCGGACACGGGAGTCCATGTGAATTGGGCGAGCAAACCAGTTTTCGTCTGCCTTCCGCGTGCACTAACAGCACGTGCTTGTTTTCCTAAGTTCACAAGGCGTGCAACGAAGAAGCCTGTTGCCTGAATGAACGCCGAAGTGAGGAGTTATCATTTCCGGAGCGACGTTGCTTATTCGGGTGCGTAGATTTGAAAAAAGAAACGTTCCGAGGCGCAAAATTGCGTTTTTATGGGGAATTGTATTGCGTGAATAATAGGCTGAGCTGTTCATTTACGGTGTTTTTTCAGAATAGATGCTGCGTACGGACCTCAGCTTTAAAAAATGCCAGTTCCAGCCTAAATGACTTTGTCGTGGATTGCTTAATACGAGGGCTGACAGCGCATTGCAAAAGATGACAGCATGTATGCTCGCACCGCTGGAAATGTTTCCGAAAGGCGATAGTGTTTTGCCACACCTGCCGCGTAACTTTCCCTCCTCTCTCCCCCGTCCTACCCCTCGTGGTCGTCCCCGTCCCTCTGGCTCATACCAAGATGAGCGTGGTGCTGGTTTGGTCCTTTGTATTCGATTTTCCACTGTTCGCGTTTTTGAGACAGCATGTGTCTTCTGCTTTTCTTCTGCTGGGGGCTGCAAGTCTTGTTTTATGTCTCGCCCCTCTCGGACGCGATTGTTCACGTCGTGTTTTTTTCACTTGCTATCATTAAAAGTATTCGATAGCGAATTCTTGAGAAAAAAATCTCTCGTACTCACACCTATGTTTCGGACTCGAGTATGTCTCGTACTCACACCCTACATTTCGCCTCAAATAAATCTGAAGTTTGCTTCGCTCTCAATATTGCGGTCATGTATGAGCCACGGCAACTGGTTCCTCAGCAGTGCAGCAAGCAGATACGCGGTCATTTCTTCCGTCAGGTGGCAAGTAGTTCAGTCAAGCAGACAGACAGACAGACAAGTACGTAGGTAGGGAGGTAGGTTGATATAGAGGCCGACAAGCAGACAAACAGGTCGGTAGGTGGGCAGGTAGACCAAATTTTGGCGCTTGGTTGCCCAAGAAAGATAATAAAGACGGTAGTCTTTCTTGGGCAACTTAAACCCAGAAATTTTTGTCGGTCTGTATGTCTTTCTGTCTGTCCGTCTGTCTGTCTGTGACTCCATTCAGCAACCCGGCCAAAGTAAAATGGATAATGCGCAATAATCTTATATACTTACAGCCAAATGTTCATGCTTGTCGACTTTCTTGAACAAGAACAAGACATTAGGCAAATACAAGACAGGAAATTAGTACACAAGGTATATTTATAGTGTTTCTTTATTAATAAATTCATGGATGGTTGGTTTTTCGATAGCAAATGATATTCTACATCTACTGCAGAAAACAGCCGCCTGCTGTTTCCTGCGCCCCCTCCTGGTGGCATGTGAAAAATCACGCGGCAACAGGAACGAAAGGTTCAACTAGCTAGGTTCCACGTTCTGCTTGGAACGCACGTGGAGCACGGCAACACGTTCCTATAAACCTTGAAGTCGGCCGATTCACGCGCGTCTCCGCCGTACTGCAGCGCTGGCATCGAGGCACCCGGCCTGTAGCATTGGAACACGGTAAATTCAAATCGCCTTGAGCAAACCTTTAGTGTGTTTACCTTGAGATGAGCGCGGCGGAACAGGAACAGCATGAGAGGTGAGCGGGAAAGCAAAGGGGGGCATTTCCTTGGCGAATGTCTGCGAAGGATGTCGTCTTTTGACGACATTTGCAACGAAAGGAGCAGATACACGGCCAATTTTTTGTGATAAAAAAGGCCAAATATGCGGAACTGTCACGTACGAATGTGGACAACTACCTGTAGTGGAACAAAAGGTGAGTCATCCCGACGATAGGCAGGCATCAAAGCAGCACATCCAATGTTGATTCCGTCGGCATATGCGCTAGTGTTAAGATACGCAGATTTTGCACTGGTTTGCTGTTCTGGTAGCGGGTAGCCGATAATGCGATTGACGCGCACTGTCCACATTCTGCAAAGGCGGTACCGATGCCTCGTTACCGTGTCCAAAAATGTTCATAAATAGATCAAAACATTGCAACGATTTATACAGAATTATGCGCAGACCACCGACCAGATGTACAGAATTTTTCTTCAACTCCGAAGTTTGTGAGGAAGCTGTACAGCTTTGCTTTGCACAGCCACCTCTGCATTTGAGGTGTATGTCACATTTTGCTTCGCAGATTACAGGAGTGGACTTTATAAAATTAGGGCAATACGGTAAATAAAAATATGATTTGTAATGTCTAGTCGATAATGAATCAGCACTTCATCCATTCTCGGTCTCACCAGCATCCATTCAGGGCGCCAGATTACGTTCTCGAGCACTCATATAACTAAATGAAAATCTCGAGAAATCGGCTTGTTGTTTTTAGCCACTTGGTTTATGTTGACGATGTACCCGGTTGTGCAGGAATGTACACGGACACAGCATGTGGCTTGTATATCCGCTCTACGTAATATGGAAGATGATATAATGTAACCACTGCTTCCTCTTTCAATGATTTTTAATGCAGATTATTGCTATTATTTTATATTTATTCAGTTGTTTTTAATATTTTTAGTTTTTATTGTTATTTATTCATTTATTCGTTTTTTCATTTATTTATTTATTTATTTATTTATTTATTTATTTATTTATTTATTTATTTATTTATTATATGTTTATTATATTTTTTATTTTTTTACTTGGTTGGAGCTATCGCAGAAGTGGGCACACACTTATGTGCACAGTGCAGATATAAAATCAGGCACTATCAATATTACGTAGCAGCGCAAGGTTGGAAATAATCAGAGTGTGCCTCAACTAGTGTTTCATTCGCGTGGAAAACGTTTTGTTTTCCACACCGGTCACAGCGCTGGCACACACAAAAATGGCCCTACTGGAGCTGCTTTACACAAATTGGCGTAAACGTAAGCGCATAACCTCGCAGCCCCCTTGATCTCAAGTCAGAGTCGATAAAGGTTCTGAAAGTCTGTAGGAACGCCAATGCTCAAAAATAAAACGTGCTAGTCGGGCAGGCAAATATGGTTCCAGTGTCGCTTTGCTGTGTACGTTGGCGGTTGCATAGCTAGCAGCTGGGTCCGGACCTGCCAGTGTACTGACTGGTACGGTACTTGCTCTCTTCACGGTCGATGCGACCTCTACGTTTTATGCCAGCAGCCTCAGGTCGCGCTGCGAGCAAAGCGACGCTTTTAAGGTTGAGTAGTAAGTTTAGCTCCACCGGTCGGAGCGGGCCGTTCCCCGTCAATTTCTTGGCTCGCTGGCTCCTGTTGAAACCACCTCCAATGCGCCGGTCGCAATTCGATTTCTTCAATCCAACGGCAAACTTTAGTTTTTGGGAATTGCGAAAGGATTTTGTGACCTTTTAGATGAGTTGGTAATTATCATAAAAATTGTGCATTTTTTTTTTCCTGCAGGTTATAGACGCTTTTGATGCTTGGTTTTTATGCCTTGTCTGGAATCTTGTGGTGTTCGATGTTGATTTTGTATAATTTACACCCCAAGACAAATCCCTCCGACCAATTTATGTTACTTGTCATTGAAGTGGAAGACGGTTTTATGAGATTTACTTTTTTGTTGTTTGCAATTTTCGTATATTGGATGTTTGTATAATCTGCTCCGTTATGACACGAAACTGCGTAAAGCTTCGATGTTGCAATTGTCGTTACTGCCATGTAACGGTTAGCTGGGCCTCGTCAAGCTGCTACAGCAGTTTTTAGCTCAGCAACCCAGCCACAAATTACTGGTAAATAAAAGAAAGCTACTTGTCCCACGAAAATATCAAATCAACTTAAAGAACTGGTCGTCCAGTCGCACCATAAGATGACTAGTTTTCAATGACTAGCTAAACGTACCCTCCGAAAGAAACAGCTTGAAAGTATACACACTTATACGCCGTAGATACGTACACATAAACTCAGTGGATATTGGACTAAGTAGAAAAAATGTAATAATCGGAACAGACCTGGGGGAAGCACAAAATATTTTGACTGTGGCCTGCGGCCACCCCGGCCTACTGGAAGGCACCGGTGGATGGTGCAAGCGACCCGATGTTGCTTCGCTCCCTTTCTTTTTTTAACATGTGCAGTGCATAAAAAGAACGTATGATACGCGTACAGGTTGGCACCCGTTTTGCGGAGAAAGCCCGATGTCGCGTTCGGGAGACACACGAGCTGGCAGTCAACTTCGTCGTTGTCGTGGGGATGCTGGATTGATCTACGCAATCAAGACTGTAATGTACCTTCTTCTACACCTGCTAAAATTCAAGCCATTGCCGATTCGATCATGCTGCAAACCCATTCAACTGACCAAATTACCATCCTCACGGATAGTCAATCTGCCCTTAGAGAATTTGCAACTAACTCCTTACCTCCCCGCATTCATCACGAGCTGACATGCTACACGACAGCCCACAGTAACCTGCACGTGTTTCTAGAATGGATCCCCGGGCACCAGGGAATTGTAGAGAACGAAAGGGCTCACGCCCTTGCTCGTGCGAATCGAAAGCTGAGCGACCCTAAACCCTGGCCCCAGGACTACAGCCCTAAGGAAGAACGCGCCACCCATCGCAAGGCCCGGAGGCAACAGCTGAAGGACCGTCGCAGTTCCCGCCGCAATCTTCCTCCTCCCACTTCTGACGACACACGCCGCGAAGGCACTTACATCCACCAGGCTCAGACTCTCTCCCTCCCTTGTGGCCTAGTTCTTCACTATATAATGACCCGAGATGGCACGCCCCACTGTCAGGTGTGTGGTGCCTATCCCGACGTTAAACACACCTACTGGACTTGTCCTCGCGTCAGGCGATCACCTCACTTTCTTCATCCACACCTTTTACTATCCCACATTCCATACTCATGGGAAAGCTGGGCCGCTCCTCCGTCTGATCTTCGCCCCATCCTTTGGCCTCGCCTCGCCCGGCACATTGCCCACGTGCGGGGCCCTGACACCTGTGGAATTCCCCCTGAACGCATTCCAGGCCCACCAGAACCCCATTTTCGGCAGCCCGAACATGAGCGGCTTTAAAGAAAGTTTGATCTTGCTCTCTCTCTGAGGGAGTTTATTTAACAGGGCTGGTAGAGAGTCGATTCAAGCACGTCCGTTGTTACCGAAAAGGAAAAGAAAGAATGAAAACAGCCCTTCGCAGTGCAGGACTCATTGCCTTGATTCCAACCGAAGAAAAAAAACGAAAATTACTGGGCAGTGTATGTGACAAACTGCCTACAAGGAATGATTAAAACAAGATCACGTTTCTCTTCAGGGACACACATTGGTGTCAACCCAGCTGATATCGCTGCTGAGTAGGGGGCCAGTTGAACAAACGTCTTTTCCACTAACCAAGTCAGGGCAGGACAAATCCACGACTTACGTCGGCTTTCGCAATCGCACGGCTTTCATTTTCGGGGCATAGATTTTCACAAACTACACAGAAAGGGCGGCCTTCTACTTTCTGCGCTGTTTAATTTTTTGCCTGTATGCAAGGGGTATTTCATGTTAACGTTATCTCCAGCTGATTCACAGGCCTGCGTGAATTAGAACGGCATTGTATTCGATTGCCCTAATTCGAGACAAACCAGAAGCTATCGGTTCAATTCACGATTTTCATAATGTTTGCTTCAATTAATGAAGCATCAGTTCCGGTTAAGGAATACTGGAATGCATACTAATACCACTGAAACTCATAATTTTGTGAATTTATGCAACATCCCTATGAATTTCGAACCACGCGTTTGTGTTCTTTTATTTTCCTCATTACGTTTGGTCAATTAGGTTAAGGAAAACTGGTAACCTACGCGGAAAAGCAATGCGAAGCCTCTTCATGGGTATTTGGCCGGCCTGAGTACTCTGAGAAAAATATACGAACCACTTTCGAGATCTCCACAAAGGAATTTTTATGAGTTATAAAACGCACCAAACGCGGGCAGGGTTCAAGCTAAAACGCACCGACATGCAGAAGAAAATGGGCCAGCGATACCAAGGTGCCGCCCCTGCCCCCTTATCAAATTGCGATTTCAAAACGAAGCGCCCCACACGTTCGGGGAAGGCGTTTGGCAACCGATCCGAGCGCGCCATGGGATATGAATAAGGAAAGCGTCGTCTTCTCTTCCCGAAGAGTGTGTTCGGGCAGCGGACCGTATTCGCGCCGGAGAACGTGAGCACGCATTTCAATGATCGCTCCCGCTTATGCGCAGCCGCCTCCCCGGCTGTGTGCTCGAAGGCTTGGCGCCCTTGTTCGCTGCGTCCTTCGCGTGGGGATCCCGGATTATTTCTCTAAAGCAGATTATGGCGCGCCGCTCGGAGGCTTCGTCGATTCCAGGGGCATACGACCCTTCCCCTGGAGGGGCGGAAGGCGCAGCGCGGCGAATGAGAGCGACTCTTTTCCGGCCCGTGGGTTGAAAGCGGGCCAGTTTGCCCCGTCCTCTCTTAATCATCAAAGAAGTGTGCGTGCTTTTCTACCGTCTTTGCGATCGGGCCGTTCCAGCGTGAATAATACCAGAATCAATTGTTCGGCCAGTTCTCGCAAAGGAGGCAGCAATTGGAACCGCCGAACATCGCTTCTTGCATTTGCACACATTTACTTTCCCTCTACATGCGCTCCTTCGTTTTTGACGTTTTCCTTCTTCGTCGCGTTTTTTTTTTTTTTTTTTTGCTGAGACGGTAACGGGATACATGCTCCGGGTGTCCGCCGTCACAACTATAACGAAGTTGCAGAAAAAAATTAATTGGGGAACAGGTCTGCTTTCGCGTTCTGACAGCAAAATTCTAGCGATTATAGAAGACATCTTCACGGGTCGTCGTCTATTTCTTCGCTTTTGTTTTTTTTTTCTTTCGGCTTGATTGCTCCGAAAGGCAGGCACTCACGCGGTACCTTCAGCGCGGTCAGACCTCTCTTCCGCATGTGCTCGCGCTAAGCACATTCCCATACGTTCCCATGCCACGCGGCACGCACCGGGGCATTTATTGTTCCAGGCGTGCTCCGCACGCTACGTAACTATCTCGTTGAGAGAATGGCTCTGGGATTGTGCTTGGGATTACCAAAATATGTCGCTAACTCTATTTTACATCTTGAGCCACGACTTCCTCCACTGAAGTATAGATTTCAATTATTGGCCGTATTAACCTTTACCAAATTATTCTCTTCCCCCCTGCACGACGCACAGTTCATTTCCCGTCTCAGGCCTGATTTTTTTCAAGGCATTTAGTGGCCGTGGTTCTGAGCCACCAGGTGGATCTAGTACAGTCATGGCTCCAGCCACTTCACGCAGACCTTTTTTGGCTCCGCCCTTCTTGTATTAGTGTGTCAACTGTGGAAATGAATTTTTGATATTTTCCCCTCGAATGCAAAGATGTTGCCGGCCTGAATTCTCAATGGATTGCTGGGGGATCATTTGTCAACCCTTCATTCCCAAATTGTCATTGCTACCGATTCATCACAAAGTGATGAGAAGGCTGGAGTCTGGTTATTCTCCCAGTCCCTCGGTTGGACCCTTTCGATTAGGTTACCTGATTAAACTCCTATGTTTAGGCCGAATTATTGGCAATGATTTTGGCTCTTCAGCATAGATTCAGCATAGATTTTCGCATGTTGTCATTCTTTGTGACTCCCTCTCTATGTGCTCCGTATTAACATCCGAAAAAAGATTTGATTGATTGATTGTAGGGTTTAACGCGCCGACGCAACGCAGGCGATGAGGCGCGCCGTAGTGGAGGGCTCCGGACTAATTTTGACCGCCTGGGGATCTTTAACGTGCGCCGAAATCTCGTACACACGGACATTTTTGCTTTTCGCCTCCATCAGAAAAGCGACCGCCGCGGCCGGGAATCGAACCCGCGACCTCGTGCTCAGCAGCGCAACGCCTTAGCCACTGAGCCACCGCGGCGGGTAACATCCGAAAGAAAAAAAAGATTCTTCAATCATCCGCACATCCTGGTCATTTGTTCCTCATCAGCTTTGTGAGGTTAGGCTCGTGTGGGTTCCAGGACATGCAGGAATCTCATACAATGAAGTGGCTGATCAATTAGCCACTGTCTCTTGGTGGCCCCGTGGTCGTGCAATGTCCAAATGACAGCTTTCTATTGGGGGCGAGATTTAGACGTTTACGACTACTCCAGACTTATCGTCTAGAGGCCCGTCTCTCTTTTTGGGATTATAGCGACGTCCTGCACGGAAGCCGATGTTTTGTGAATCAAGGCTATGAGAGGTAGCAATCTCTAAACTTCGATGCACAATTCCCCCATTAAAGGGGCCCTGAAAGGCATTTTGAGCACACTAAATGAACTAGCGCAACCGTTAGATTGGGTGGTCAACGTCCTCTGTGCCAACTATTACTCTTTTACGCGCAGCGGAAAGCTCACACTTTTGTTGCAAAGTTTGTCGTCTTTTTCTCACCCTTTCCTTCGTGTTTTTGGACGCCGCCATCTTCACATGTCTACATCATCGATTCCCAGATGTTCGTCATGAGCTAGACACCCTGCTATTGGGCGGCTTTTTCACGCACTTCCGGCAAAGAGATGAGTCGTCTGCTCAGCGTCGGCTCACCGGCTTATCTGCCAGCGGAGTGCCGGAGTGCTTGGGCATTTTACGACAAACGAAACAAGTACAAAACAAACGCTTAACCGTTTGTATTGAATGCAACACGGCCATAACACGACATTGATATTCTGTTACCTGAGTACGTGCCATAAAGAAAGCGTTGAAGCCCCGTGGCACTTCTTTCGTGCAATCGCAGAGAACGCCCTGAGCCGAATGCCCGGGTTTGACGCATACATTTTATTTAACTTCAAAACAATCCAGAGATGCGTTTTTAACGAACAAAACGTCACAACATGCGTTGAAAGTCTGAACCACGATTGACAGAGGATGGGTTGCCTCCTGCCCGTCGTAAATTCGGTACTCACCTCGCGCGCGCTTTGCGGGGACCAACAGCAAGTCACTTAACTCTGGCGCACAAGCCGATGGCTTTTAGCCACGCACACTGCACATACCCCATGCGAGGTTGAGTCGTACGTCGCTCGATAAAGATAATCCAGACCATGGGAAGCACTATCCACCCGCAGAAGCACAGCGGCGCATTTCATCGTGAAACAAAGGCGTCCACAACACACACACCATCGCCTCCTGTAATGCCAAACGCATCTCGCACTTCCCAATGGAAATGAATGATACGCCTGCAGTGCCCACATGTCGCGAGGTGGGGCTCCGAGCTGAACCGGGATCACAGAACCGTAACTGACCACTCTGCGGAGGCGATCACCAAACAGGGGACAAGAAATGCAGCAGACGCTACCAGACACCCTTCATACTCAAGAAGAGAAGCTGGGAGAAGAAGAAAAGAGCCCTAGAAAGGCAAGATCGCGACAAGGACCAAAGAACGTCTGGAGAAGGTGCCGGCGGAATTCTGAAACCCGGAAAGACACAGACGTCGTCCCTCTTCCCTGCACTCCCGCCGGCGGGCAGTGGCGGAATTCAGCACCAGAAGAGGGGTAGGACGAGCAGAGACTCCACTCCCTCCCACATGAGGAACTCCAGGTCGGCTTCGAGAAAGAGGGGCGACTCCAAGGCGAGGTCCAGGTCCAGGTCCAGGTCCAGGTCCAGGTCCAGGTCCAGGTCCAGGTCCAGGTCCAGGTCCAGGTCCAGGTCCCAATCAAGGATCGGGACCAACGCGGCGTCGAGGGACGGCCGACCGGAGACGCACTCGACCAACACGGTGAGCTGGGCAACCGCCGTCTCCCAGGGGGGCACACAGGTACAGAAACTACACCCCATAGCCGAAGAAAATAGCCAGTCAGAGATAGCCAAAATCCGAAAGATGCTACAAATTGTAGTTGAAGAAAACAGACAACTTAAAGAAGAAATGGCCAAACTGAAGGCAAAAGACTCGCGCAGTAACGACGAAACGAAAATGGATGTATCCCAAAATGACAAATAAACAGCAACCCCAAGTGGCATCGATAGTAAATCTCCCCCAGCAAAAAGAAGGGCCGTACCGCACGAAGACGAGATGAAAAATAGTCAGCCACAGTCACTGCATGACACCGAAATATATTTGGCCGAGAAGTTCAAACAATGCAGCCAAGAACTAGATAGCAAAATAGAAGCGCAATGCGCACAGCTCTACGACAGACTCGACGCGTCAATAGCTAAACACGTTAACAATCTCCACGTACGGCTAAGTGCACTAGAAAACGCTAGAACCCAAGAAGGTATGGGAGGTCTGATAGGGCCCGTAAAGACTACGAAACCGTACGCTAGACTGTCAATGATAGAATCGATGAGAAACCAGAAAGATAACTAACGCCATGGCTGGTAAAAACAACAAGTACATCATCTGGCAATGGAACTGCAGGGGGTACAAAAACAAGAGAGGCAACGTGGAGCTCTTCCTAAACAACAAAGAAGTGGAAAATAGACCAGACATAATATGCCTACAGGAAACCGGAGGGATAGCGAAGATGACCTTCTACAAAGCTTTTGGGCCACTGAACGGGACCAAGAAGCACGGGAAGGAAACAGTCACGACGCTGGTTAGAAGAAATATCCCAACCCTCCAACACGACACCGGAATAGAAACTATAGATCATGCATTAATCGAAGTTATACCTGGAAAAAAGGGAAAACAAAGCAGCCTCTTCATACTTAACCTCTACAGTAGTCCAAAAGAAAAGAATGGGTTCACTAACCTACTAAAGAGGGTCACGAAGATTGCGGACAAATATCCTTTGGTAATAGTAGGCGATTTCAATGCTCACCACGCGGAATGGGGATACGACAGAGAAACCAAAAGAGGCCGTACCTTATGGATGGACGCCCAAAACCTCGGCCTCACTCTTCAAACGGACTCGAGTTTTCCGACAAGAACGGGCAACAGCGTCAGCAAAGACACGACACCCGACCTAACGTTCACCAAAAACTTGAGAGAGAAATTCGTCTGGGCAAACCTACACGAAAATCTCGGAAGCGACCACTACATAGTACAAAGTACATTGGAAACAGGACCTCCTCAAAAGCGTAAAGGCAAAGAAATCCGCATAACGGAATGGGATACGTTCAGAGAGATTAGATATGCAAGAAAAGAGGCAGAAGAACACTGCGCTGAAATAAAGGATATCCATGAATGGATCAAGCAACTACAAGAGGATGCTGGGACAGCCACGAAAACAATACCACAAGAAGCCGACCTGCAGCAAGCAGACTCCCGACTCTTACACATGTGGGAGGCAAAGAACAGCCTACACAAAAGACTGGGCTCTCAAAAACACAACAGAACCCTCAGAAAGAAAATAGCAATGATAAACAAGCAAATAGAAGAACATGCAAACAAACTGTCGAGACAAAACTGGCACGACATGTGCAACAGAATGGACTCGCAGATAAGCTTAGCGAAAACCTGGAACATCTTCAGGCACCTAATTAATCCAGAAGGCAGCAAAACGGCCCAAGGAGTAAACCTAAAGAAGATTATTCACCTGTACGAAGGCACAGAAGAGGACCTCATCAAAGACATCCGAGAGAAATATTTTGGAGGAACGCATCAACTCAAGAGCCGCAACGGAAAATACCAAGGTGCGCCGAACCCCACACTCGACAGACCGATTTCGGAGAGTGAGGTCAGGGCGGCTATCCAGGAACTCAAGCCGAAGTTGGCGCCGGGCCCAGACGGCATCACAAATAAGATCATAAGAAACATGGATGACGCCTCCATAGAAGCACTCACCAAATTCTTCAATCATGTTTGGAACAAGGGCCAACTCCCTGAAACATGGAAGACAGCCAACATAGTAATGATTCCCAAACCTGGAAAAAAGTTACATCTTAACAATCTTAGGCCAATCTCCCTGACATCATGTCTGGGAAAGCTCCTCGAGCATATAATCCTAAACAGACTCAGCAAACATATGGAGTCAAACGGCCTCTACCCAGACACGATGATTGGCTTTAGAGCAAACCTATCGACGCAGGACATACTCCTACAAATAAAACAAGCAATCATAGACGGAGAAGGGGCATCTATCTTGGACACGAGAGCCCTTTTAGGACTAGACATCACCAAAGCATTCGACAGGGTCAGCCACGATGCGATACTAAATTCCATCGACAAACTCGGACTCGGAGAAAAGGCCTTCAACTACGTAGAAAATTTTCTCAAGAACAGAACTGCCAAGATAAAGATTGGAGAAATCGAATCGAAGGAATTTGACATGATTAATAGAGGAACACCGCAAGGCTCGGTGTTATCACCTTTTCTTTTCAACATGGCGATGATAGGCCTCCCTGATGAACTTAATAAAATTGAGAACCTCAACCACACCATATATGCAGATGACCTCACATTATGGGTGGCAGGAGGCAGCGATGGGAACATACAGAGCACATTCCAAGAAGCTATAAACAAGGTTGTGGAGTTCTTATCTTCGAGAGGCCTGGAATGCTCCCCCGAGAAATCGGAACTACTGGTTAAGAAGTACCGAAAATCGACCAAAGAAGCGCCAAGGGAACATGAGATGATCACGCTCACCCTACAAAACAGACCCATTCCGACGGTGAACGCTATCAAAATATTAGGCCTCAGAATACAAGAAAATGGCTCAAACACCGAGGCGGTCAACGTCCTGGAGAGAAACGTAAACCAGACCATCAGGCTCATATCCAGGGTAACCAATCGACACCACGGCCTCAAAGAAAGCAATATAATAAGACTCATACAAGCATATATAATATCAAGAATTGCGTACACGACTCCCTTCCTGAAATTGAAAACAGAAGAAAAGACCAAGCTAAACATCCTGATTAAAAGAGCGTACAAAAAGGCCATAGGAATACCGATCAGCACCTCAAATGAGAAGCTGGAGGCCCTTGGACTACACAATACGCTGGATGAGATAATCGAAGCCCAACAACTAGCACAGCACGAGAGACTCTCAAGAAGCAAAACAGGCAGATACATCCTAGACAAACTAAATATCAGAACCAGAACAAAGTAGGAGGGACCCAAACAAGAAATGGACACAAGAATCAGAGAAATGTTCATCATAACCAGCATCCTAAGGAACATGCATCCAAATTACAACCAAGAAAGAAGACAGGAGAGAGCGAAGGCTCTCCACAAGAAATATGGTGAACTAGAAGGTACCCTATACACAGATACGGCCTTACAACAAGGACCTAAAAGAAAATCTATGCTATGTGTAGTCGTGGACAATGCGGGATCTATTGTGACAGCCTGCACGGTTATGACCAAATACCCGCAGATCGGGGAGGAGGCGGCAATAGCCCTCGCCATGGCTACCGGAAAGGCAAAAAGAATAATTAGTGATTCGAAGACAGCAATCCTAAACTTCTCACGAGGCTACATCTCGACAACAGCATACAGTATTATTAAAGACATAAAACGAGACCCTGAAGCCAAAACCGCACTAATATGGACTCCAGCGCACTCCGGAATGCCTGGCAATGAAGTCCCACATGAGGCTGCTCGAGATCTAGTCTACCGAGCCCCCCAACCCCCTGCGGACACACTGCCAGATGAAACAGCGGATGACAGAGACCCACTCACAACATATAGAGAAATCTTGTACCACTACAGATGCAACAGGAAAAAGTACCCAGAGGCACACGGCAATCTGAATAGATCCCAGGCCATCGCCTGGCGACAAATACAGACAGGAACTTTCCCCAACCCACTTCTGTATAGCTACTACTACCCCGGGACAGTCAGCGACCTTTGCAAAGCATGCGGCCAAAGGGCAGACCTCAAACACATAATATGGGCATGCAGAGAAAAGCAAAAACACACACAAAGAATAAACATCTTTAATGAGGAGCAATGGGAGACGGCGCTGCTCAGCTCCGAAGAACTACTACAGCAACTACACGCCAGGGGTCAAGGACTCCTGGCCGACGACTGAAAAGAAGGGCAGGGAAATCCCCCTCCTTCCCCTTCTGGCTTTCTGGAAAAAAATAAAGTTGTTTCTCTCTCTCTCTCTTCTAAGCGGTTTGTGCCTTGTTGCCAAGGCAACCGATGTTTGAGATTGTCAAAGAAATGGCGCTTGCTCCAGCGCTAGAAAGCTCAGAGCCGCGGCGGAGAATGTTTTGCCAACGTTGCCGCTCTCCACCACGCGTCGCCCCAAGCTGAACTGGTCACATGATTGAAGCGTTTTGTGCACGGGTTCTGTATCGGTTTAATACGACTTTTTCACATGCCGCCGGCAGGAATTACCACCGCCGCAAAATAAGACCCGGCACCAGCGGGGCCACATCTGATACGGCGCTTTTTGGATAAACCGTGCGTGGTGCATCAAGGGAACGAGCGCACTAAAGTCCCTCGATAAACGCCGATCGAGGGACTTTAGAGCGCACGACCCTCCCCGTGCGGCTGCGAGTTCGCCGCCGATGAAAAGTCATGTGCCGCCAGCAACGTACACCGCGAAAGGGCAAGGCGAGGCCGCCGCATACATGCGGCCAGATTTTTCGTTCGCTTTTCCAGCCTTGAGCGGCGGAGTGCGGGATTCATGGTGTCGA
Source organism: Haemaphysalis longicornis (assembly GCF_048455015.1). Lineage (NCBI taxonomy): Eukaryota > Metazoa > Arthropoda > Arachnida > Ixodida > Ixodidae > Haemaphysalis > Haemaphysalis longicornis. The sequence continues at coordinate 44,192,776 of NW_027526203.1, read as the reverse complement.
CAAAGCTTGCCCGTAGCAGACGACAGTCTGATCAGCGCAATAGCGGAAGTACGTCACCGCTGCGGAGCGCAGCATCATGGGAGGCAAGGCTCGCGCACCGTCAACAGCGGAGAGAAGTCGAAAGGAGGAGGAAACGCCAAGCGACGATAATGCGCGGTTTTTGATTTACGATTTCTCAGCTAATACTCATCGCTTTAACAAAATTCTTGCGGGAGGAGATTGCAAATACATTGCTTTATTTGGGTATATGTACATCCATGCATCGGCGGAAGGTATTTCAGTACCCCTTTAAATTTTTGCCTCTATAAATCTGGCCTGGCTCCATCTCCGCAATGGCCTTTCTGCGACAAACTGGAAAATATAGAACATTTTCTATTTAACTGCGCAGCTTCAACGGCGCGTGCGTAGCCTTTCATTCTGTGTCGGGTTTGTGGCGCAGTGGGTAGTGCACCATGTACCTTGCGTTCCGCCCGCAGGGTCGTGGGATCGAAACCAGGCGCCGGTAACTGTTATTTCTTTTAAATGCAGAGCATTTCAGTAACTCACGATGTCACCCGCGTTGGCGTCCGTAGTCCGCATCGCTCCCCCTACACTATATAAAAAAATAACACCTCCCGGCGCCAGGATTCCATCCCACGACTCTGCGGGCGGAACGCAAGGTACACGGCGCTCTACCGACTGCTCCACAAAGCCGACACAGAATGGAAGGTTACGCACGCGCCGTATATCCTTGACTCAATCAACCGTCGGCCACAGGTGCGCCCTCTCCCCCGCGTCCTCCTCGCCTTCTCTCCGCTCGCAACACCCTCTCTCGCCGCGTTCGGTTCGGGCGCACAACAGGTGGGGACGTGCGCAACACCCTCTCTCGCCGCGTTGGGTTCCGGCGGAAATGCCCTGCATTTGATCGTGCCCCTCGCGAGGGGGATGTTTCTTTCATTTGTGCAATTGTCACAAAACGGGAGATCTTGCACTACACAGCATTTTTTTATAGTGTAGGGGGAGGCTGGCTGCTGCAGACGCCGACGCACGGCTGACATCGTGAGTTATACAAATGCTCTGCATTTAAAGGGGTAGAAAAACAACTGTTTAATAAGAACCCACTAATATTCAATTGGTAACTCACTCGGCTTCATTCCAGCCAGAAAAGAATTCAGTAACAAAAAAAGTAAAGACAGATGGCGACGAGTGTACTGGCCAGTAGGAAGACGCATTGAAACATCCCCCTCGCGAGGGGCACGATCAAATGCAGTGCATTTCCGGGGGCGCACGACGATAAGTGGTTTGCGTTACGTTAATGCTGTTGCACCTGTGGCAACTGCTGACGAGAGAGCGCTCGTCAGCAGTAATTTGAATGAGTCAAGGGTATAAGGCGCGTCCGTAGCCTCCAATTCTGTGTTGGCTTGGTGGCGCAGTGGTTAGAGCACAAGGTACATTGCGTTCCGCCCGCAGGGGCGAGGGATCGAAGCCTGGCGCCGGATAATATTTCTTTTTTTATATAGTAGGGAGGGATGCGGTGCGGACTATGGACGCCAACGCGGGTGACATCGTGAGTTACTGAAATGCTCTGCATTTAAAAGGGAGGAAATCGGGGGTTTTCTCCCCCGTACCAACGCGCTTCTCCGTTTAGCTAATTACACGTAGCGCCCTCTGTACGTCCTCTACGAAACACCGAAACGGGGGAGGAAATATTCTCCCCTGTCGTCTGCAATCTGCTTTCGGCGCCGACGCCGAAAACGAAACCGTTCATCGTTGCACTGTGGCTTTCGCCGATCGGGCGCACACGACGACTATGAGCAACACCTCCCCTGCGATGTGCTGCTTGCTTGTTTTCTCGCTTTCTTTTTTATTATTACGATGTGCCCGCCACGCTAACGCACCGCTCGTCAGCCGTGTGTTTGAAGCACATTCTGTGGGCACCGCTGCATGCTTGCTGTGGGCGACTCGCCTGCGCCCTGTTCAACGTTACCACAGCATTTCTGGACGTTTTATACTGACACCCAAGCGTAAAAGAGGTCAAAGATGATAGCAAACTGCCCCTTTTTTCGTCAGCAAGCACGGGCCGCAGCATATTGACGTATCAGTTACCAACAACAAAAGGCCCCCATTCGGTAACATCTTGGCTGAATGGTTGCCAGACCAGCGGTGCGCTCTACGCTAAAAGAGCGAAGGCGAGGCAATGAGTGTCATTACCCAAACATACCTGCCCTACTGTTTCGTGAAACTTTTTTTGTTGTTTGAGATATTTGTTAATTGTCGTGAGTACCCGGACAGCTTTATGAAGATGGTCGCGTGTCTCACATAAGGGCGCGAAGACGGGCTCGTTTTCCTAAAAAAATTTTGCCTCATTAGAATAATGCTGACAGAGCATTTCACGCGTACTTCACTCAAGTAAACTATATAACGAGAAAGGTGAAGAATAGCATTCCATTCACCAGTTACTTTGCCGCACTAGAGATATGGCGATTTACGGTCAGCTTGTGGGATTGGCAAAAGTATTCTCCGTGGCAGAAGTTTATAAAGTTGGTGTTGTAAGTTAAGAAAGATAGCTATTAGCTCTTTAAATACAGTGCGTGTCAATTTTATAGCTTTCCGAACCCAGGGTAAGCAACAGAATTTACGAACAAACACGTAAACATGTACGCTGTTACGCAAAAGGGAAGTAGTACAGAGCGCAACAGCCTTGTCTATAACACTCGAGCGGCGTGCTGCGTGCTGCACCGGCGATGCCAATCGGTGGCGACGATGTGATACCGGGTTCGAGATAGCATGCATGTGTGCGGCCACCCTGACATGATCAGCCTGCCTTTGTCGGCGGTTTGGGCCGCCGCTGTTACTGAGGGTGCTTTGACCGCCAGGAGCGCTGTTGGCGGCACCGCTCGTGAGGCGCGCGCAGCGCGGGCGCCCCTCGACGCGCGTCGCTGCTGCGTCATTGTTCCTGCGGTGCGTCTGCGCTCGGAATAAATCGCCGCGTCATTATTCTGTAAAACTGCTACGTGTAATCGCGCGTTGCGGGCTGTGAGTTGATGCGCCGGTGGTGTTGGTAGTCGGTCGACGCCGGCCACGGCCGGGCTGGAGGAGCGGCGGGCGCGCAGTTTCATACGGCCTGCGCACCCAAGAAGGAACCAATACAGCAGATTCTTTACAGTGGGGGCGCTTCGAACCAACCCTCTGCCCTTCCAACCCGCCTTTCTGTTAGTCGACGCATCGCCTCTGGCCGAGCAGCTGTGTGTTTTTGACAGTGCGCTTCGCTGCCGGCGGGCCGCTCAGCCCGACCGGAGCGTGAATAGCAGAATCACGTTAGGCGAAGCGATAACCCTATCTCCCTCGACGGGAAATCATTCGCGTCACTGGTCGTGCCCTGTGCGTGTGCAAACCAAGACATCATCCGAAAGGAAAAATAAAAAAATAAGAAATGATATTTCAGTCACGGAAAGGGCCGTGTTTATTTGCCTGTCTCACCATTTTCATATAATACAGTCGCAGATAAGATATGAAGACCTGGCATATTTTTCGTCATGCGCCCCGCGTTGAAATGTTTCTTTCAAATGTTTGATTCGGCGCTTCCGAATGATAATGTTAGGCTGTTTGACCCTAATAGACCGAAAATTCAGAAGATTGTAAGGAATCAACTATTTTAAGAACGCCCATGTAAATTAACACTGGCAGGTATCACCTGTAGTCACGGCAGGGCTAGGGCAGCGGCAAATCCGCGCGCACCGCTCCTCTACCCCGCCCGTGCTGTGGGTCAACTGGCGAGGGTTGGTCCGAAGCGCCACAAACTAGCGGCGGTGAAAGGTGGGAACTATACCCGAAGCGCAGGCCGTATGAAACTGCGCGCCCGCCGCTCGTCCAGCCCGGCCGTGCGCCGGCGACAGCTGGATTTCCTAGCGCGCCTTTTATCGGTCAAGTGGCCATGCTTGGAGGTCAATGAACCCACTGAACGGAGAGTGAGCGAATGGTTGGGCGCGGTGATGGAGCGCACTTTATCGCAAACAGGGGAAAGAGCTGCTGGAGACCAACGCTGTTACCATGATAAATTGATGACAGGATGAAATTGAATAATGTGATTAGGATAGCTTTGAGATAAAGTGAAAGTTTATGTCTTATCATTCCTTCAACCTTCGCATTCCTTGAGCGATGACCGGCAGACAACATACGTCGTATAAAAAAGCTCCTGGACGCCACCACGGAAATAAAGACAATTAGAACGAACCAGTGAAAGATTCCGAATGAGGTGACGACACTGCGAATTAAGGAGGATGAAAAAGATAATTAGCGCTAATGTTTGTGAATGAAGAGGAATGAAAGTGAAACAACAGGAACAATAGTGAATTAGCAAGACACGGGAATAACAGGAATCACTGTGAGTCAAAACGAAACTAAGTTAAACAAAGTGGATAAATGAGTGAATTAGGGTGACTTAAAACAATAAAACAGGGTGCAAATACAATAACAAGAAATATAGGGTACAATAAAACACCAGCTCTCTTAAATAAGGCAGTGTTGTATGCTGTCTCGATGACCCCTTTGAGCGTCACACACGGACGTCTTGTGTCTGCATTGAAAATTTAAAGACAGAAGCGTGGACAAAATTTGCGCATAACGTGACGAAATCGACTACTGTTCTTTTCTGCGACTACCGCGTGTTGTCTACGCTCTTGAAAAGGTTCCTAACGGCGTCGCCCGGCTGCAAAACACTGCAAGCTGTCATGATTAGATGCAGTAGGCGCTCAATGTGGCGGTCGCATTTCTGTGGGCGGAAGTTTTCTTAGGGGTTGCATCTCGCATTAATGGTGACATATTATTTTTGTAAGCATATCCGTTTATAATTATTAACTGTTATGCGACCAATGTGCTGTAACATGCCAGAAATGACGACGAATGCATCACCATCTAATGAGTACCCCACGAGGGCGGTAATAGGGCATTTGGCGATGACGTTGATTGTAGGGTTTAACGCGCCGACGCAACGTAGGCGATGAGGCGCGCCGTAATGGAGGGCTCCGGATTAATTTTGACCACCCGGGGACTTTAACCTGCGCCGAAATCTCGTACACGCGGACGTTCTTGCTTTTCGCCTCCATCAGACAAGCGGCTGCCGCGGCCGAGAATCGCACCCGCGACCTCGTGCTCAGCATAGACACTACTGAGCCACTGCGGAGGGTTTGGGGATGACGTCGTGCATGGAACCCGGCAACTGGGGGTGCGCTCAGTCGACCCACGCGTCCAGAAGAGCCCGAGCAGACATTGTTGTAGTGCTCCGCCAACGGCGAAATTGCTTTCTACTGTGATAGTAAAAATACCAAAGCAAGCTTTCCAGGTCCCCGCGGCACGTGGTACAGCTATTCGTCGAAGGGGCACAAAAAGAGCCAACGGCGTGCGAAATGGCCGCCGCTCATAAAGGGCGCCCTCCTCGATAGGCTGCTCCTGCCTGAGCAGCCGCGATGCGGCGATAAGGCGGGCCCCTTTATTCCCGCCGTGCGCCTCCCCCCTTCATCCTCCGCTGAGAGACGCATTACAAAAGATTCGGCCACCGTGCAACGAGCCAGCAGGGCAGAGATCTGCGCTGCAGGTATTTATCTCTTTCGTGGAGGGGAGCGGAGACTTAGTGTCGTAATATTGAATCGTGCTTGGGGCGCACTGTTCCTTCGCGGTGCGGAGCGGCATGGCCTCTGCAGCAGTAGACGCTTTCATCGTGTCTGGCGCCTGTGATTACTCCTAATGCTTCCAACTATCCTGATATCCATTGCACCCATGGAGTGGCCAGGTTTGCGACCCCATCTGAGCGACGTTGCCGTACGGCGGAAGACGGTCGATATTCCGTGGCTTGTTCGGTGCTGGAAGACTTACTTTTGCGGATGCGAAGAAACGTTCGTGAGTATGTTAAATGCCGTCATGCGGACACCGGGTGATTTAAAACTAGCAGTGCAGCTCCCACTATGGCGAAAAGCCAGCTGTTGTCAAACAGATGGCGGTACATAGTAGACTATGAAGCAAGCGCTACTGGCTGCACCGCAGAACGCAGTGTGGGTTTCACATTTCTATAACTTGCTGTTGCTTTGTTTCGACGGTCGCCTTTTCAATGACTGTGCCCCTGTTATGAGGCCTACAGACAGCAGTCCACAATATAGGCGTATACACATCGGCAAAATTACCGTATCAGGCCCTGCCTCCCTGCTATCGAAAAAAGCCGCCCGCATCTTCCCACGGGGGAACTCGAGTAAATGCGTCGCATCTACTCGAGTCAAGCAAAGCGTCACGTCAAGCGAAAGCCAAGCAAAGACGCCCTTGACTTAATTCCGAACGCGCGCTCCGCGGCTTATATACGTTGAGGGGACTGCATAAGCCGGTCCCAGTCGACGACTTTGGCGTACTTGTAAAGCGGCGTGGACTAGGTGTTTGAGCCAAGCGCGGATGTTGCTTCGCCGGAGAACGGCACACTGGTTATATGCGCAGCGCGACCGAAGGAGAGGAAACCGCGGAAGAGAGAGTACTGCACATGCGCCGGCCCCAGCGCGTCTGCCGCGGCTTTGACGCAACGTGCCGCGGCTATGACGCAACACAATCCACTTTAATCCAATCCAATCCAAATCCACGCCAATCCAATGTCCCTCGCGAGAGAGTGTTCGAATCCAATCCAATGCCCCTCGCGAGAGAGTGTTCGCTATCGCCTCGACTCGACGCGCATGCGCAGTGAGCGTGCGGATTACGGACGTCAACGCGGGTGACATCGTGAGTTACTGAAATGCTCTGCATTTAAAAAAGTAACCAGTCAAATGTTGCGGGCTGTGAGGGTTCGGTTCGCACTCAGCTTCCTTACTTCATTGCCCAAAGTTCGGCGATGTAAACGCATCGCACACACCACATCCCGTGCTTGGTTCGGGCTATGTGCATGCAGCGCGGGTTCCTCGCCAAAGAATGATAAATTACGCAGCCATAAATATGACGCAGTGATGTCAACGTCAACGCGCCCCTCTACGATGAGCGCTGTTTTCTGTAAACCCACTGCGGTGTTGAGGTTATGTGGGACTGAGGGTTCCCTTCTCTACCAGTGCACTCCTACAAGTTGCGAAACCTTCATGGCTGCGGTATTTATCAACCGCATTTCTCAAACCACCTGCTAGGTTGTTATTGCCAAACGAGCGTATCGGTTCTGCTCGATGCGCTTTGCACTCGCTCTCTGAGGACGCAGTGCCGAGGTTAAAGCACGCAGTCATGCATCCCACGAGATGACGGACAACAGTAAACCATTCAGCGGTAACGGCGAACGCCAGCTCAGCCAAGACAAAGCCGGGAGAGCTCATCGCTATAAATGATGCTTCAAGAGTACCCGATCATAGGGGAACGAATACCTCGTAATTAGCTGTCGTCGCTGTGAGCTGACGTACACATTACTGGTCGACATCCCGTACCCAGCAGCCGCCTGAAGGGGCCATGAACAAGCTTTGTTTAGTAGAAATACAGTTCTGTCCGGATGACAATGTTACCAATTTCATTTCTAACGCCAAACAAATAATATAGATATTGAAGAAATCAAGAAGAGAAGTGGCCTTTTCCCACCCATTTTCCGGCGATTCCTCCATGCCGAGTAGTTATAAATTTTTCCACGATCCGGTTTCAATTCACCGCTCGAGTAGCGGGGCCGTGATATGGTTCGCCATGGTGTTCACGGCGTATAAAACGAGCGCCAAGCTTTGTCAGCCTACGAAACCGCCCATTGTTTCTTGCGATTGAGGATTGGACGTCTTACGGTCATTCTTTGACCCTAAGGGCGCCATCAGCGCTGGAGAAGTTGGCCCCCGTCGCGGGCATTGCCGCCTTATTTCAAAACACGTACTTGCTACTCTCAAAATTCATAAGGGCGATGTTGTGCACCCACATTTTACCTTCGCATCGCTAAACTATGCATGCGCCAGCTCTTTGTAATGCGGCGCAATGAGGAGCACACCGACTCCTCGGCGCGGACAACCACAGCTGGTATTTTCAAACCAAAATGACGCCCTCTGTTGTCTACAGGAAGGGAAAAAGGCCTCGTTTGCGATCACGTTGGGCCGTATACCTTCAGCTCGCAAACAATCGATGCCGAATTTAATGACAATTGATTGATTGATTGATTGATTGATTGATTGATTGATTGATTGATTGATTGATTCATTGATTGATTGATTGATTGATTGATTGATTGATTGATTGATTGATTGATTGATTGATTGATTGATTGATTGATTGGATTGATTGATTGATTGATTGTCAGGTTTAACGCACCGACGCTACACACGCGATACTGGAGGGCTCCCCCGGATTACTTCTGACCACCAGGGCATCTTGAACGTGCGCAAAAATCTCGGACACATAATAACAATGGAGGGATCGGTGGAACCATCCCATTCTTCTAGTTCTCCTCCTCCCGCGAGCATAAAAAAAACCATGCCTACCGGCAATATATGTGTTTGCTGGATTTGGGAAACGTATTACGCTGCTTGTGCTGCACTTGAAAGAGACTCTTAAGACCAAAAATTAAGGAAGCTCAGACTAACGTAAGACTAGAAGGTAGCCAAGCTGTACGCAACTATCACAATGGTTTATAGTTTACGGGTTGCAGCCGATTTGCGTCTTCGTCGCAGCCACAACGCCCTTTACTCCATCATTGTGGCTCTAAGTCTGAGCTTCATTCATTTTTTTTTGTAAGTGATAATCATTGGACACCACCTTGGAGGGGCTTACGCTATGACGTGTCTTTCTCGTTCCGTGCAAGTGTTGCCGCGATTACGGTGAAAGCTGGAGTTCGGTTTTTTACCAATTTTCCCCAATCTTCCTAAGTGGGTGTGCTTGGCTTGACAAACGTGCGCCGCGAACTCTGGGCGGTCGCCGCGGGCCATACGCGTACGTGCGCTAGGAATTTTCTTGGTATTTTTAACTGCGGACACGGAAAATTGTAATTCCCTGAACAGCTTCGCTGCCAAAAATGAAGTGGGGAACAAGCCGCTTCAGCAACGCTGTAGTATGTTTGCAGGCAATTAAAAATGGATCAACAGGGGTAGTAAACAAAAAAAAAATATTTTTGACGGAATTAGTAGAATACGAAAAATGCGTGACCATGCGTTTTGGTTTTTCTTTTTTTTTTTTTGATAGACGATGTTGGTACACACATGAAATTCAACCTTTCCGACGCCGGGCAGGCGGTGTGGGCAGTTCATAACAAACCACATGGTCAGGCACGTCCTCAGGCGAGCAGTGCGCGAATATGAAGTGAACGTACGCAGGCCTACTGAGATGATCACAGGTGAAATACGGACGGCGACTCGCGCAACCTCCAGGTACGCAAGAATCGCCGCAGAAGACAAAGCACAAGTGAGAATCTTTCAAAAAGACTGCTGGATCCCAGTAAAAATGACAAAAGGTTTAAATGGACAAATGAGATAAAGCATTGGCGACCCACTTTTCTCAGTTTCTCACTGTGTCATCACGACGTGGCTAACGGCGAACGGCGACGGCCGACCAAAGCCAACGCAAAGAAACATCACTATGTCTTTATGCTGTGAAGATACATTCGTTTGATCGCCCCAGTTGAGTCCTAACATGTGGATAACACCCAAATAACAATGTTTGGAGCCAAATTCGAACGTTCCCCTATACCTGGAATATTTCTTAGTTAAAACAACGTCTTTCAGTGTTCCTATGGAGGTAGGATTCTTACGAGAGCCCAGTTAACGTAAATAAAATATAGTTTGTTCTGCCTTCCGAATACTTCTAAGCTTTGATCACTATAAATTTAGCGTTGCACCGAAACGTGCTTTAAGTGAAGAGCGTTATAAATAAAGTCATGCTCTCCCTGTTGGAATCAACCGTTGTATTTGTTCGTCCTAATAAACACGACAGCAGAAAAGCGACAAAGAGAAGATCAACGCAGAAAAATTGCGAAATTTATTTCTCTGTCCCAATCAAACGGCCCGGCGTCCAGTTAACACCGACTGCACTTTCATTCGGGGCCGGCCACATCGGATGCACAAGAAAAGAAATTTGCTCTTTGCTTCACGAATTTGTCTGGACCACCGGAAGACTCTTTCGTTAACAGAACCTTTTCATCGTGTCTCTTGGCATCTGCACAGCGGTGGCGTCATTTTTATGTTACCCTTTTCACTGATGTGCTTATTATGACATCCATTAACTAAAGAGCCTTTCTTAAGCCCTCAGTAGGACCGAGCCAGTACATTAAAGGAGGGAGGAATTTCTTCGGCTCAAGAAGATATACACAAGTGCGCATCGTTAGTAACCATTACTTGAGAGTACTAACTTGCCGGGTGTTTTCTTATGCCTTACATCATTTCTCTCCTGATTCAGAGAGTTTTTGTACCGAACGTGAGCCCCTCCTCATGTGTGTGTTTTGCGGTGCAAAGGCCGCTTGTTAAGGCCTCCTTTTTCTGAGGGCCCCGTATCTCTTCATGCGCGCTCTGTCAAGAACTGTTTCCCAGGCCTCTGCCCGCATTGCGCCGCGGACGTGACCTACGACATTTCTCCGGCCATTCTTTCGGCGTGTTCAACTAGCCGGCGTGGTAACGTCGTTCACCTCGAGTCCACCCGTACGACCTAGCTCACTTCTCAGGAGCTGTATCGAGCGGTGCGCCCAGGCATTGTAGCGGGCACAGCCGAAGTAATGAAGCCGGGCTGCCAGCGGCTGTGGAGACTCCGGGATCGCTTTCTCTCTTGGCCACACGAAACGAAGTCCCTGCTTCATCCTGCGAGCACTGATGCAGCAGCGCCATGCCGAAACGCGTCGTCGCCTGCCTGTTAATGAGCTTCCTCTTTATTAAAGCGAAAGCTTTCTAGTGGGGCCGACAGCGCCATGTAAAAAAAAAAAAAGCATTTCGTCATAGTCGACCAAAAAGCTCTGATAAGATTTCTCGACACACGGCGCGTGCGTAGAACTAGGCTTGCATTATATCAAAATGCTTACTTAAAATATCGAAAAAGGAACGACTCCAGATCAGGCAATACACGGATGGATGATAAAGAAGGCGCACAGTACTATACCTTCATGTCAAAACCACGTAGCGCTACACAATTGGTTCGTTCGTCGATGCCTTTACTTAGTGCGTAAAAAATGGTCGTGTGGGTTCGGTCTTCGTTCGCGATTTCTGTCCATTAAGGTTTAAAGATCGATTGGACGCACTTTCAGCGAAAGTTGGACGCATTGTTACCTGAGGTGTTAACGCAATTTTGACGCAGTTTTGATGGGAGATAGCTTTCAGGCTTTTCTTAAATTTCTTTAGGGAGGGATGAGACATTTTTTTAAATGAAGCATTCAGGCTGAAAAAACGAGCTTCCTTACATTTAGGAGGAAAAGCTGAAGGCTTTTCACTAGCTGCGGGGAGGCACCAAGCGAAGCACTTAAGCAGATTGGCAGTCGCCAGCAGAACCAAAAAGAAATCTTTAAAAACCTAACCTTGTATTTTTGTGTCACACCTTGGTAAAGCGAAAAGCCGTACTGTTTCATTTTTCGCCCTGTGACCAAGGTCCTGCAATAAGTTACAGGATTGCGCTTCGGCGAGGGCCTGTGTCCGACAAACCTTGAAAGACACGCGTGTCACCGTGAACGTGACGGGAATGATTCGTCGATCGCACTCCGAGACTCGAGGTCATATCGACGAGATTTATTTGCAGCCATTTTTTATGTTGTGTTGCAAACACGAAAACACTGCTCTCTTTTTCGCTTCGAAAGCGCTAGCTAAAAGCTATACGTACCGGTCTGTAAGGCGCTATGTTTGAGTTGGACTAGGTAAAAAGCGCGACAAGTCGGGGAAACAAGAAGGGTCACTTCCACAGGACGAGCGCATGCTTCTATCAAAACAGACATATAAAATAGAGGTAATGAAGACACTGTTATTTGAACAGTTGAAAACGAAAGTAATAGTTATAATATGCTTCATAAAAATGGATGAGGGCAGTGAGCACGATCTCAGAAACGCCATTACATGAAGTGCACTGAAGAAAATTCCCGGTAGTGGTTACCAAAAATATACTTAGCAGCCGATACTCCTTGGGTTCATTTCATTCTTAACAAAATTCGCTTCCATTTCCGCCTCAGGAACGCGCCTGCTTCTTGACATTTCGTGCAAGCATGGTGTTGCGTGTTCCTCTCACGATATTGGCATCACAAAAAGTCCGCTTCTTCCTAATCAAAACCGCAATGGGGACTTTCACTGGTGGTGTTGGCAGCATTCGCAGAACACGTCAGGACTGCACTGTAGAGGTCCGTAATGGTAAAAACTTTCATCAGAGCCGGCATCCGATACCGGCACAGGAGGCGGTAGTGGAGCGGAGCACGTGCACAGAAGAGCTGACACAAGTTGTGCCCATGCGCAGATGCGCCCACCACGTACTGGGCACTGGGAATATGTTTGCAGCTCCGGGTATTAATACTATTTTGTTATTTTTCTTTGTCATCACGAGCGCGCAGCCGCTGCTGCATGCGCTGACCTCCTAGACGGTGCATGCCATCTTTCCTACAGTGGTCCTTAATGAAACAACACTGCGCGTGTCACTGTCGTGTATTGACGGCCGAATGTACCTGTCCCGCACATTTCAATTTCTTCGCCCGCCAAGCTCGTTTTATGCACGTCTGGAAGCAGTTCTTCTCGCTGCGGAGCATATTGAGGCAACTGACGGTGCCGGTGAGAACCAAAAACTAAAACATTCACGAATCTCTAGATCGACGTGGTCAGAAACATACGTTGGAACCACCTGCGATCTGATAAAGACCATTTGTAGCAGACTTCAGTACACAGGTAATATAGTCGTTCAGGTAGGCTTTGTACCGGCTAACGCAGGCGGAATAGGCTACGAAGCTGATTACGCGTGCGCGAACGAGCCCGTTGAACTACGCTCCAACGCGTGTTACCCGTCCCATTCGCACGATACCACCCCGAGCCCACAGAAGCCAAGGCTGCAGACAGGCACGCGGCCGAGCTGTCGGTTCGGAAATTGGTTCCACCAGATCCCGCTGCTCTGCCCATTGGATTAACCCGCGGCGCACAAGTGTTCCTGCACAAGGCACGCGTTGGTACCGCGCTCACCGATGATGTGCCGGCCAAGTGGCGTGCCTATGGGCCAAACGGCCACCAGTATGCGGACCAGAATCAGCAACCTGTTGCCGCTGTTTCCTCCACCTCCTTATCCACAGGAGCCATGACCAGTGTGCTCCGCATGTTGTGGGAGCGTCCCGGCCTCCAAACGCTTCGCTCAAAGTATCTCCCGCCCGGAGTCCCGCGGCTTGAAGAAAGGACAATGCCCCTCGAACCCGCCAATGCAAGGCAGACGCTTCTTTCTATGTGAGAGTTCGCAAGCTCCTCAGTCGTCGACCACCGAATCTAAACTTGGAACCTTTAACCCCCCCCCCCCCTCCCCCCAATTTTTTTCAATCCCCAAGCCAACCGACGTGTCCACCCCCTCTAATAAAATTTTGTTTTGTTAATATTTACAAATACTGCTGGACAGTGCACAAAGCAGTAGGGGCAAGCAATGCCAAAATAGTACATGACAAAAGCAGCAAAGAAGTTGACGAGGCGAAACACATGAAAATAAAAACACAGCGATATGAATTTTGTTCCACCGGTGCCGACGTGCTGGGATTGCGTGGCAGTAGGGCACTAAGCTCCTAATTCAAAGTCCCCGGTTAAAATGTGAGACAAACCGGCATGTATTTTTCATTTACTCTTTATAGCGTCGGCCCTTCTCTGGCGTCAACAACAACAGTGGCACTTTTTCGAAAAACGAGGCACTGAAAGCTTTCTCCTCAAAAGGCAATTTCATCACAGATGTGGGCTTATGCGGACCGTTTTGGCCCCGCAGAGAGGACATGGAGACTGCGAGACTGCCAAACCACATAAACTCCAAACAGCCAAAAAATTTTCACGCCTCTGTCGTCTCGGTACTCTTCAGAGGTAAGAACTTTACGATTCGAATTTTGGCCTCACACACTTGGTTTATGATTCCGGATTCGCCCTCCTGGCAGGAATGCGCAGCGTCTCCGCAAGAGTGAAATACCTGCTTAAGGAACGTTGCGGGAAGGCATAGAGCACATTTGGTGGAGCCCGGCACCAAAGAAACTGTTCAACGTCCACGGTTTCACCGGTGGAACGTATGCCTTAAAGCTGCTAAAAAATCCTTTACGGCGGCCTTAACAAGCGGCCCCGGTAAAAGTTTCAAACGTCTGGCATCGGTATGCAGTCCAGTCGCGATGGGTAGAGCGGAGCTGAAAAAAGCGTGTGCGTCCAATCCCGTTTTACGTTTTGCGTTCCCTTCCTGTATTGAAGGGGGTACCGCCAATAAACTAATGACAGTGCCTGTGCTAGCTCTCCATAAATTTTGAGCCCCCGGATTCTTGCTCCCGCACATGCATCCTACAGCCAGCTTTTCATAAACCCGACGCCTAGCTGAGCGAACGAATTCAACATAGGCGGCAGATTTCCTCGGTGGATGAGTACCTACGACTTTTGATTTTACCTCGACATTTTTCAAGCAGAGACCATGTCTGGCGAGGTTAAAAAACAGGGTATTGAGTTTAATCCGTTTCGAACGGACGCATAACTAACCTGGCACAGAATCTGGGCAGTCGACTTACATATGTAACTAGGAAGGTCGTCACTTACGGATCGGACCAAACAGAGAAGAAATAAAAAGTATGAAGATTACCATACCCCCTTATGTTAAATTTCAGCGCATTGCGGACTGCAGAGGCTTTTCGGCACCGGCGCAGAGCTGCTGCTTCGGCGGCGGGCACCTCTGAAATATGGCGTCGGCGACTCTGTTCCTCCACTCGGGCAGCACTTCCTTCGTCCCAGGAAGTGATCGCGTCATCTGGGAACGCATGACTGAGCCCGCTACTCGGGCGTTACCTCGTAGCACTTAGCCGCCGTGGAGCACGTCTCACGCGGAACCTTCGGCATAACGCCCTCCCTCGAACACTTTCGCCATACTATCCACTGCCGCCTTCCCCCTCACTCAATCTTCGGTGTCCTCGTTTTCCATGCTATAAAAAGGCCGGCGGCGAGGGAGGCCACAAAACCACAGAAGAGGGTGCTTAAAGGGACAGTTAAGTGAATTTGTCAAGCTCCCGTTTTTGCTTGTACTGCGTGTACTGGCTCAAATTAACACACTTTTCATCGTTTATCGGAGCGATATGTCGGCAATTATTTTACAAAGCGCGAAAGAAGAAAAACTACTATGCGCGGTTTGCGGCGGCCGCACCAACTAAAGGCTTGACGACGGGAGGAGACGCACCGTGATTGGACGATGCCAAGGTTAGCAACCAAACAAGTTTCGGTTTCGGTTCTGTAAAAGAACGTGCTGGACATCCGACGGTATCGTTGGATGGACATTCTCAATACCTCAGTAATCGTCGTCCCGCGCTTTTGCCATGTTGTCGGCTGTAAAATGCATAAGATAATCCTCCAAGGATGGCTTGGAATCGTAGCAATCACTAGCCGAGGCCTACGCTGGATGAACGCCCTCCTCGTCCCCGCAGACGCTCAAATGCCATGTGCTTTTAGATGCCACGCATCTCTTTCACCCGCCTTGTCCCTCCGGCGTAGTCCGGCGGCGTCCGAATCCCTCCCCCATTATCCTCGCCCCGCCAGCTGCGCGCTAGCGCCGCTCTCACCGCAGCGCCATCTGCGTGTTAGCGCTCGGCTGCGCTCGCTCCGTCGCCGTGTCAGCTGTGCGTGGGTGCGGGTTAACACATGCGCATGCGCTGCTCTGCGCTGCGCTCTCTCATTCTCCTCACCGTACATATAAACGCGGTAACTGCGCTGCTCCGCTCAGTCGTTCCGCCGGCGCTCCTCCGATGACGTCCTCCGGTGACCGCCGATGATTTGAAATGGAGACTAACAGGCCTGATATCGCGATGGTCGGCGCAACCGTAAAATTTACACCAACTTCCCGCGAGGGGAAACATGGGGTAGATGCGACGCATCGGGAGTGAACATGCTGCGAAAATAGGACACACAACAACAGCAATCCACACGCTAACATAACGGAAACCCAACGGCAACCCCCGATGCGTCGCATCTACCCCATGGTTCCCCTCACGGGAAGATTGTGTAAATTTTCCCCTATATTTGGAGCTTGCCTCACTTATGCCTGTATCGTAAAAAGCGTGTTCGCACCAAGCCAAGGGTCTGTTGACTCTGGCCTGTGCCCACTGCCCGCAAGCAGTCGGTGCTTATGGCAAGAGCACGCCGAAGAGAACTCGCTAGCGCGCCAGTGTCAGCCTGCGCACGTTCTGTGAACTAGTTTGTGGAGCAATGAACGTTGTGGCCCGAAAAAGGTAAACTCAGCGCAGAAAACATCGGCGGAAAACGAAAAAAGTTAACTCATAAAAAAAAAGAATGTACCCGCGGAGATTCGAACTCGTGATTTGCAAAACACTTGTAATGACATATCTAGCGCTCCAGACCACTCGGCCACGGGCGAGCGCTGCGGGCATCGGAAATATAAGGTATATAATGTATAGCGATAACCCTGGCGTCGTGAAGGATGTGGAAGTGCTCGGAAGGGTAAGGTGTAGTGACCACCGTATGGTAAGATCTCGAATTAGGCTAGAGTTGAGGAGGGACCGCAACAAGCTAGTACGAAAGAAGCCGATAAATGAGCAAACAGTAAGACGCAAAGTAGAAGAATTCAGGATCGCGCTGCAGAACCGATATTCCGCCCTTAACGAGGAAGCCGAGCTTACGACACAGGAAGCCAGCGACAACCTTACACGCATTCTCACGGAGTGTGCAGTAGGAGTCGGGGGCACTATGGCTAGACAGGATACTGGTAAACTTTCACAGGAGACGAAAGATCTAATCAGGAAACGGCAAACCATGAGAATCTCTACCGCAGCTGACAGAATAGAACTAGCAGAGCTCTCGAAGTTAATCAATAAGCGCAAGACAGCTGACATACGGAAGTATAATATGGAGAGGATCGAATACACTGTAAAGAACGGAGGTAGCCTGAAAGCAGTAAAGAGATGTCTTGGCGTGGGGAAAAATCAAATGTATGCACTTAAGGATAAGCAAGACAACGTCATCACAAATAGGGATAAAATAGTCACCGTGGCCGAGGAGTTCTATAGGGATCTGTACAGTAGCCGGGACATACAGGGTAATGCCCAACGAGAAAGTAGTTCAGGGGAGATAGACATCCCACCAGTAACGACCGAAGAAGTAAGGAAGGCTTTGAAAGAAATGAAAGGGGGCAAAGCACCTGGTGAGGATCAGATAACAGCAGACCTCTTGAAGGATGGCGGAGAAATTGTACTTGAAAAACTGGCAAACCTGTATACGCAATTCCTAATGACCGCAATGGTACCGGAATCTTGGAAGAACGCGAACATCATCCTAATCCATAAGAAAGGCGACATGAAGGTCTTGAAAAATTACAGGCCGATCAGCTTACTGTCAGTCGTCTACAAGGTATTTACCAAAGTAATCGCTAACCGCATCTCTGCAACCTTAGATTTCAGTCAACCTAAAGAACAAGCAGGGTTCCGTAAAGGTTATTCAACAATGGACCATATTCACACGATGAATCAGGTGATAGAGAAGTGCGCTGAGTATAATCAACCCCTATATATAGCCTTGATAGATTATGAGAAAGCATTTGACTCGGTCGAAACCCTAGCAGTCATTCAGGCATTACGGAACCAGGGGGTAGATGAGCATTATGTAAGAATACTAGAGGATATCTATAACGGGTCTACAGCTACCATCATCCTCCATAGGGAGAGCAGTAAAATACCGATAAGGAAGGGTGTCAGACAAGGAGACACAGTATCTCCAATGTTATTCACAGCATGCTTACAAGAAGTATTCAGAACGTTGGATTGGGAACAGGTGGGAGTAAGGGTTAATGGAGAATACCTCAGTAACCTCAGATTTGCTGATGACGTTGCCTTGCTAAGTAACTCGGGGGAGGAATTGCAAAGCATGCTTTCCGCACTGGGCGAACAGAGTAGAACCGTGGGCTTGAAAATTAATATGCAGAAAACTAAAGTAATAATCAATAATCTCGGGACAACACAGCAGTTTGAGATAGATGGCAAGGCAGTGGAAGTGGTAAGCGAATATATATACTTAGGCCAAGTTGTGACCCCAGATCACAACCATGAGGCAGAGATAATTAGAAGGATCAGAATGGGGTGGGGTTCATATGGCAGACATTCTCAGATAATGAATAGCAGCCTACCATTGTCGTTGAAGAAGAAAGTGTATGACAGCTGCATCTTACCGGTACTCACCTACGGGGCAGAAACTTGGAGGCTCACTAAGAGGGCTCAACTTAAATTGAGAACGACTCAGCGGGCAATGGAGCGGAAAATGATAGGTGTAACATTAAGAGACAAGAAGAGAGCGGAGTGGGTCAGGGAGCAAACTGGTGTTAAAGACATATTAGTAGAAATTAAGAAGAAGAAATGGGCGTGGGCAGGGCATGTAATGCGAAGGCAAGATAACCGCTGGTCATTAAGGGTAACAGAGTGGATCCCTAGAGAAGGCAAGCGCTGCAGGGGGTGGCAGAAAGTTACATGGGCAGATGAGATCAAGAAATTTGCGGGGATAAATTGGTCACAGCTGGTACAGGACCGAGGTAATTGGAGAATAATGAGAGAGGCCTTTGCCTTGCAGTGGGCGTAGACAGGCTGGTGATGATGATGATGATGAATGTATAACCAGTGTACCCTTTTATTCAGTTTTAACATTTTAAGCAGCTTAGGTGACTATTTGTTGTATTGCACTCGTGCAGTAAGCGTCCCCCAAGTTTCCACAATATGTCACGTCTAGCAATTGCATTTCTTAGACGGAAAAGCGTTCGTAGATGCTTAGTCGTCCTTCTGACCGATGTGCCTGTTCGCCCAGCGCAAGAAAGTGCTTCCGGCACCCTACCCGCCGCGGTGGCTCAGTGGCTAAGGCGTTGCGCTGCTGAGCACGAGGTCGCGGGTTCGACTCCCGGCCGCGGCGGCCGCTTTCCTGATGGAGGCGAAAAGCAAAAACGCCCGTGTGTTCGAGATTTCGGCGTACGTTAAAGATCCCCAGGTGGTCAAAATTAATCCGGAGCCCTCCACTACGGTGCGCCTCATCGCCTGCGTTGCGTCGGCGCGTTAAAACCCACAATCAATCAATCAATCAATCAATCAATCAATCAATCAATCAATCAGCTTCCCGCACCCTAGTTTTATGCTGTACGGTAAAAGTATCAGTTGATTTTATTTCCTTAGTACCTATATTGACTTCGCTGACTCTTCTCCCGCATTCAAGATGCGTTATGTTTTCCTACTGGCGTACCAGTCAGCGAAGCGTCGCATGTGCGCTTGTGCAGCGCTTGGGTGAAGCGACCTTGACTTGGAGCTAGATACAGTGAACAAACTAACGAAGTTAAGAAAGGCACATTGTTCCATTCACAAATGTGTCCTGGCTTTGTTTCAACTGAGCGAACGAATTGCGACGACCCGTTGGCGACAGTCGGATGAAACGCTAGGCCGACTGACTCTGTCTGAAGGCCGGGTAGCCGTGCAGTAACGCAGCCAACTGCCATCCTCATCTCCTCCCGAGGTCACACGAAAAAGCCACAGAAAATGGGCGAGGGTGCAGACAGGAGGACAGCATTTTCGAATTGATTTTTCTACTAAATAAATTCGCGTAAACGCGCTCAGAGTGGTCGAAACAGGACCTAGGCACTCCGGACTACAATTTTCGCTCGTAATCCCGCAATGTTTACAAATCTCTTCCCTGTCCCTTTAAGAGCTGCCCTCTAAAGCACTAAGTTGCGCACAAACCCAGGATGTCGAAGCCCTATGGCCCTGCTGTGCCACTCCGCATACCTGCTGCTTGCCTGTTGCGAGTATTGGTTTTCTTTCGCAATCATCAATGTTCACTTCAGCACATTCTTTGGGTGGTCGGGTGGATACATTTCATTCGGTAGTTACAACATTTTATTAGTTGTAACTTTGCCGCGCTCGTAATCGACATCACTATCATTATCAACATCGGTTCACAGCAGGACGGTGGCCGCTCTCGTACACCTCCAGCCCGTCCTGTCTTTGGATGCCTGAATGCAATATTTGCCCAGTATTTTCGTTATATTTGCCCAGTATTTTCATTTCTACCCGTCCTTCCGGGTAATACCCTTCTCCTAAATGTATTCTTCCTTCTCGGTAAGCCCGGTATTACCTGGATCGTCCAGCCGTTCCAGCTTTTGCACTACATGCCCGGTGCACTTCCACTTTTCCCTCTTGATTTGATATCCGACGTCTTCCAGATTAGCTGGTTCGCTAGTCCAAGTCGCTGTTCTCCTATCTTAAGTGCTACTGTGATGGATCTAGAGGTCCTCCGGCTGGCAAGCCGTCGTGAGAGAGCGGAAAGCACGCGTCAGGTTATGATGAGGGCTTAATGGAACTGGTGCGGGTGCAGCAAGAGCACGTGCCACCGCTTCGTCGGCAGAGGTAAAGCTGATTATGATCAGCGTCGTATGCTATGCGGGAACAAGAAGAAGTTCCAACACTTACTTTTATCATCCTTTTCACCAACGATATTTGGCTGAACAATGATTTCATTCAAGGAGTTTATTCGGGTGAACGATACCACCGCGTAAATCAGAACGGGCACTGCACATAGATTGTATACCCATCTTTTTTGTTCAGGATGTAACGTACTGTTCGTTATTTCGGAGGGCTCGCGAATTCGCCGTGGCCGTGTACTATTTATACGCTGGATTTTCTATCTATTGGTAGAGACCAGCACAAGCAGCCCGTCCAAGAATGTTATCCACCGTGTCAAGCATTCCTTTCCAGAGCTACGTGGGGGGAGACTTTCTCAATGTCTTTTTAACACTGCTTCAGTTATTATTTATACTTGTACGGAGCGGCAGGACAGGTGAGGTGACTTATGGCACATGGTCCCAAAGTCACCTTCAAAGCCAGAGCACGGCTGCGTGCTAAAGAATCCTTAAATAACGTTAAAGTAACCCTGCAATACTTACCATCGACTTCTCGGAATGTACTTTGGGGTAAAGTCTATTGTCCTAACAACCTCCTCCCGGAACAATTGTGAAAATCCGTTCACCATCACCGAAACTACGCGCGATGAAAAATCGCGCATAAATGTTCCCTCTCAACTCAACCGCGGACAACGCGACGGAAGCTGCGCGCTCTCCCCCGGAAAGAGGGGCGGCGCGCGGCGTTCTGTTCGGCGGCCTTCGATATGTCATAGGCCGGGGAGTTTTGTCCTTTTCCCCGCAACGCGGACAGGTCTAGTTCTGGTCTGGTGCCACAAAAAAGAAGGCATAATGGTCTGCTCGCAAGCAAGCGCTCAGGATGGTGGGGCGTTTTTGAAGCAATAAACGTTTGTTGTCGAGTGGGCTCGTTGAAAGTGGAATATTTAGTTCGTCACTCAAACTCCGCGCGCACTCATAACAAAAGAATCACCAAAAGCATGGGAACAGGTTCAGACATAGAAGAGGTTCAAACACAGCGCCGACGACGGCGGCTCGTCACAGGAAATGCCAGAATTTAGCCGCAAAGTTGACCAGCGCCAGCCAATAGGAGAGCCAGGACAGCCTTGGCCCGATGAACGTCGCAGAGGCCATGCCAGGGGTGCATAATGAGAATTGAGGAGAGGGGGGTTGGTTTTTCGGCGTCTTTCACGGCGATTTGCGCGCTTACCGCTTCACGGGCACGTGTAATATTTGGCTCAGGTGTTCCTGGCAGTGTAAAACGTCGCGCAGGTTTTCTTGCACTGCACGAAGAGTGTTGCAGGGTCCCTTTAGCTTTTATTAACGTTAAGCTTCCAACATTCAATTTCATAATGAGGCCTAAATTTGGGTATGCAGCAGTAGTTTGAGATCCGTACACGAACAAAAACATTAGCTGATTAGAGAAGGTGGAGAGCAGTGCCGTTCATTTTGTTTGAATAAATATAAAAGAACTGATTCTCAATCAAGTCATATGGAACTCAACAAAATCCAACCACTACACATTAGACACCAAGTTGCTCGGCTAGCTTTTGTAGATACTCTAATTAGCTGCAAGACTGGATTATCAACATCACCCTTTATTCGTCGGTTAGGCGCGTGTTAAACACGACATAAACAGAGGCACAATTTGATTTATTCAGTGATTGTGGGGTTTAACACGCCGACGCAAAGCAGGCGATGAGGCGCGCCGTAGTGGAGGGCTCCGGATTAAATTTGACCGCCTGGGGATCTTTAACGTGCTCCTAAATCTCGAACACACGGGCGTTTTTGCTTTTCGTCTTCATCAGAAAAGCGGCCGCAGCGGGCGGGAATCGAACCCACGTCCTTGCGCTCAACAGCGCAACGCCTTAGCCACTGAGCGACTGCGGCGGGTACACACAGGCACAATTTATCCCCATACTTTGTCCGAACAAATACTTTTCAATTTTCACATTTTCCACGCACAATAAAACACATGGACAAATTGCCAGAACGAATTTTTACTGTGATTTTGACGAAAGCCTTACAGGAACATTTTAGCAACTTTTAATAACTCAGGATTGTGTTTTTAACGAAGCCCTCCGTCTTCGACCATTCACTGGGTCTGTAGTAGTATTTTAATGAATAAAATTTATGAAAATCCTTCGTCGTCATTGGTGGTCTCAGCATGGCGCTATGCGGCATTGCCCAGTGCTGCCTCTCGTGACAGCCTCCCTCCCCGCCAAGGGTAGGGCTCAATGAGGATTCCTTTAAGGATGACCAATGCCGCTGCAGTATACAATGAGAAATCAGTTGCCGCCACGGATGACGCTGATAGCCTTGGTGGCGCCTGGCCCAGCAACAGCGATGTCTTCAAGGCCAGGACGAAGCGTCGATGGTTCTCAGAGCAACGTCCGACGCGAGGGCTGGGGACACGGCGTTTTGGGTTCATCTCAGTGCGCCTGCTCTCAGGTGGTCTTCATTGCCACCTCACTAGCTTGGGCACAAGGCAGGGGACTCGGTCCATTTCTGGTCGTGGCGGGGCCGGGGCGGCCCAACACGAGCCGCGCGCTCAAGCCACAGTGGTGCGAAGCTTGAAACCATGGTGGGATCACTCCGCAACCTTTGCCTAAATTGTTACGCTGGAAAAGAACCAGTTGAATAAATCATGGTAGATTTACAAAGCAGCCACGATCGCCTCAGCAAGGCTACGTGCTAGACAATCTTTTGTCATCATCCTTGGTGGGTCACCATTTCGCAATACGGCACTGCCCACTACTGAATCGTATGCAATTATTCACCCTTAACTCTAGGAAGGATCATTCTGAACACGGTTTACGAAGCAATCTTCGTAAGCTGTCTTGAAACAATTATGAAAGTTCATGAAGCAATCTTCGTGAGATAGTATCATCCCCAAATCTCGAGCGGGTCTAATACTCTCTATTTACTCGCATTAACGACTTGTCATTGTCAAGCTTCCTGCATAATACCCTTATGACGCAAGCATAACAATAAGGCGATAAACTAAAGTTTTATGATTAAAATTACTTGAATGTAATGGCTTCAGTTTGAGTTGAGAACCAACCTGTCTCATGGGAAGGTGCCTGAGAATTTTAGGAACACTTGGGATGCTCGTGCAAACACACTACAGCTCGCCTGCAAGCCGCACGAGGGGTGGTGTTGGGGGGGGGGGGGGGACGTTTCTCGGTAAGCAAGTTTCTCGGTAAGAGCGGCCATCAGGCGCCGCGGTGCTCACAAAAGTGGCCTCCCCGGCTTACGCAATCTAAGCGCAACACGGTAGCCCCGAGGCACGCAACTGCGAAACGGCGTTACATTGCCCTAATTGCCATCGTCCTTACGAAGCTCCTTCAGGCGGGAGCCGGGCTTTCGAACATTCCATTAGGACGGTGTCCACAAAGGGAAGCGGCGGTGGCGCTTAGAAAAGTCGCCGTCCTGGCCTAGTCACCGCAAGAGTAACACGGTGGGCCCCCGAGGCACGCTACGGCACGTTGTTGCCGTAATCGGGAGCGTCGCTCCGAGGCGACCAAATAGGAAGCCGCGCGCCCCAAAAGTACAACCCATACGGCGGCGGTCATTGAGAGAAGCGGGCGCGACAGTGCGCGCAGCCTCTCAGCCCGCGCATCATATCTCCCGATCTCCTCTTCGCCGGCATGACAAAAGGCGTCAGAAGCCCTAAAGGGCGGTTCGTTAAATCCACTTCCGCGCCGACGTAAAATTCACCACGAATCACAGGACCTGCTACCCACCTGGAAACACGCGTCAGCCCACTTCATCGCAAAGGAGCGCTGCCTCCGTTCTTCTATTGACGGCTGCACCTCCAAACCTACCCACATTAGGGCAGCAGGGGCAACGAAAAGTGGCCGCATCTCTGATCCCACATTTTTCTCACTGCAGTAATTGCCTTTGCTGTTGGCGGGTAGGGACGGCCTGGTGAACCCTTTCTTATTCGACGCAATATCACCAGGAATCGAGGCAGCTTGTACGCCCCAAGGAAGCACGCTGTGCGCAGCACTTCATTGCAAAGGAGCGCTGCCTCCGCTCTTTTATAAAAAAACTGCCCCTCCAAACCTATCTACTTATGGGAAGCAGCGACGGCGAAAAGAGGATGCATCTCTGGTCGCGGATCCTTTACATTGCAATACTCGACTTTTTTATTGGCGGGAAGAGGTACCTCTTGAATCCCTTTCTCCGTCGATACCCCGATTCACGGGAGCTGCTAATGCCCCTGGAAACACGCTGAACCCACTTCATAGCAGAGGAGCGCTGCCTCCACTCTTCTACAAAGGAGTGCACCAACACGACTACCTACCCCTTTCCTGCCCAACGAAAATTTTTTAGAAAAAATGGCAACAAGTAATTAAGTTTTGTGCATTTACCCCTTCTTAATGATGCTTCGACAAGTGAAAATCGAAAGCTCAGAGTATTTCACACAGAAAACAAACCCACACATATGTGTGGGCTGGGCTTCTATTCGTATGATATGCCAATAGTAAGAATACCTTAAAAACGGCATCAGGCGCAGAAAAACTTCATTTTTATGTATTACTTAGTTTTATATTGTTTTCAGGAGTACCTATATTATAAATAGGATTTTGTGAAATAAATAATAATGATTTTTTTCATTAATATAATTAATAATTATTAATAATATTATTATCACAAGTAATTACTGAACTAGTTCAAGGTTAAGGCGCAAAAAAAAAAATTACCAATGAGCCAGCACAAAACCGCGAATAAATGAGGCACCAAGAAAGCAAGAAAAAATTATTTATCTCTAGCGCTGCAGTGCACGAGCCCGCCAGCCTATACCGCCCATGAAAATTACGAGCCCGCCAGCCTATACCGCCCATCAAAATTTTCGTAACGACGAAAGCCCAGCCCACACATATGTGTGGGTGCATTTTTCAAGCGTAATGACGGAACGCACACGAAGGGAACGGGTGTATTTTTTACCCGATCGTGTTTTTCCAAGTCCTGCAAGTCGTGTCTTAAGCTTGTTATTCAGAAAATACGAGAATAGCAAGAAGAAATATCAGTTTTAATCTTGAAGGCGGCTATCGTGATCGCGCCTGCTGGGGCGCCGTTTTCAATGTGCGATTTCTCGCCCCCTGGTGGCAAAATAACTGAACTACCGAAACCAATGAAGTCTCGGAAGCGTTCGCAGCCGTTCGCAGCGGCTACCCACGGCTGTGAAACCGAAACCGAAACAGGCGCCACTGAGTAAACGAATTTGTTGACCCACACGTTTGTGTGGGCTGGGCCGTAAAGGGCTACATATG
The DNA here is from genome assembly GCF_048455015.1 of Haemaphysalis longicornis. Lineage (NCBI taxonomy): Eukaryota > Metazoa > Arthropoda > Arachnida > Ixodida > Ixodidae > Haemaphysalis > Haemaphysalis longicornis. The sequence goes on along the minus strand of NW_027526203.1, from coordinate 44,167,007 downwards.
GGCACCAGCGGCGGTGAAAAGTGGAAGCATCTCTGATCGCGGATTCCTCACATTGCAGTCACCCTTTTTAGATGCGAACGCATCTCCTTCACTCGCCTTGTCCTTGCATCCATCCGGCGTTGTTGGAGTCCACCCCTCCCCCATTCTCCTCGCCGCGCCAGCTGCGCTCTCCGCCGCTCACCACCTCTCCTCTCCGATAGCGAACACTGTCTCGCGAAGGGCGTTGGATTGGATTCGAATGGATTGGCTTGGCTTTGCTTGGCTTGTATTGGATTGGATTGGTTTGGATTTCATTAGATTAAAGGGGATTGTGTTGGATTGTGTTGCGCCATAGCCGCGGCAGAAGCACTGGCGCCGGCGCGTCCCCTCACCGTTATGTGCGCTATAAAACGCGGTTCCTGCGCCGCTCCGCTCCATCGTTCCAGCGCCGTTCCTCCGCTGTCCAACGCTGCAACGTGAACCTCCTATGCGTCGCATCTACACAGCGGGAAGCACGGCCCGGTGAATACATGGCACAAAAAGGCACTTGTATTATATCACTTTGCTGTGTGGTTGTTTCGAAACCTCTAAGTGCAATGCAGGGGGGGCAGGGTTGATGATGGATCTGTTGGGTCCACATTTTTCTTGTGTCCGTGCAAATGAGACGTCCTTCGACAATAGGTAGCCGTAGCATGCAGCTGCAGCATCTCAAACGCGGGAACCCTTGCGGCTTGCGGGTGTGCTTGCGGCACATCCTGATCAAAGCCATCTTCGTCGTAAGGCATCGGCTGGCTCCTTCGCGGTTCGGCTCTGTCTGTGGCCCGCTCCTGGAGGAGGCTTCCGTCAACGTCGAGAAGAAGACCATGTCCTCTGCCGATATGTGTGTGCTGCCTTGTGATCTGACCGGACAGCGTTTCGTACTCAGCGAATGGTCGATATCGCCGGAAAGAAGCGGTGAAGGTACTAGTGCAATCGATGTCCTTATCGTCAATACCTGCTTTTTGACGTTCATAATTAACGCTTCATTTGTATTCACGCCAATGCTCTCAATATTTTTGCCATAAATGAGGTTCTGTTTATTTAACAGGGGCAGTCCGTCAACAGGGGATCCGTCGCGATGGTTCAGTGGCTTTGGTGTGGTGGGGCTTTGCCCAAGGACCCATGATTTAATCGCTGACGTCACCGCGCATGCGCCGCTGGAGGCGGCAGATGCAAGTTCTACTAATGCTCTGTCACCCCAGCTTAGGGAGGTGCAGTCTTCCTCGTGTTAGACGTATTTTCTCGAATTTCTGTGTACTTCGTAGGTAGAACTGGTGGATGATCAGCCCGAGGTGAGACAGCCTAAAGCGCGAAGTTGAAAACTTAGTACACTATCGAATATCGCACTCAGGAAATCAAAGAAATAACAGCCAAGCAGTGTCCCCGTATGTCTCATCGCCTTAGGAGTAATCCCTTCTTTTTGCATGCCTCACAAACACTATCTGTGAGGATGTAACAACTCGCGTAAATAATGACCAGTAGTCTAGCAGGGAATGTGGAAGTAGTAGTTTCGACATTATACGCAACGAATATATACGTACCACACCTGCAACTACGGGAAAAGTAAAGGAACACTAGAACAAAGGTTACATTTATATTTGTGGCGCCTCGTACCTTGGCTCCTTCCTTGATTTATTTTTTATTGATTGACTTATTTGATTGATTTGTAGCCCAAAGCATCATCATACTGAATATATTTTTTCTGTATTTTGCAGATGGACTCAAGCACGCTTCGGGCATCCGAAATGTCATCGGTGAAAACAAGTTTCTGCAAGTGATACCGTTTCGTCAAATGTACAGAGCGGGGCCGCTACACAAGAAAGCGCTGCACCTCCGCGCACCGGTGCCAGCAACTAGCTTCGGTCGGCACTTCATGTCTGTGACCCTGTAAGTTGTAAGAGGAGCCTATGTGGAGGCCGCATGTATCCTTTGGAAACTCCATTAAGTCTTCAACGTAGAACCTCTCGTTGTGTTGCTCGTGAGGGCTTATTTCAAAAGTAGTTTTGGCAACCTGAAGTCGATCGGTCACGTCAGCAGAAGAAAACAGAAGGGTCAAGTCGCTCAGTTTTGCCAGCTCATCTCGTGCCTCCTGTCGCAATTACCGGAAGAAAACTCTTGCAATGATGTATATGGAAGACTTGAAAAGTTAACTGTATGCTTTCGACGTGCAAGGCAGAGAAACATTTACTTTATACCTGTTTGGCTTGCCAGAGAAAAGCCAGGCAGAGGTGACGTAGGCTTCTCAGCAACCAAGTGAAACAGCTGATGTGTCTGTTTTCCTCCACAACTTTTGACAAACATGCGGAATACGTGGCGATGCTGCAAGTGCCGGGTTCCAAAAAGCCATGGGCTCGGACGTAGAAGGGCAGCTCATTATATCACGAAAGTTGGCAGCAGCAAATAATATTTCACTGGAAAAGCTTGGAATCTTCTTCGTTTGCCTAGTAGCAGAGCGGCAAGCACTATGGTCTTCTCGCCTCCACTGTACACTCAAGCGTGATAATTCGGTTTCCTGAATGGAATTTATGGGACCGGCAGGATCAGCGGAGAAAAGCGTTTGAATCCCTGAGAAAGTGCGCGAGTCGTTCGCCCCAAGAGTGTGCACCATCTTTTACCTCCTTTTACCTTCTATTACGCTCCGAGAACTGTAACCGTGTGGGCTATCAACTAGACATCTCGTGACACAACTGCGTTTTTCACGGCGGAGAGACTACAGTGGAGCCGTGAATTGTGTCTGCATGTGGGGTAGGCTGGGCTCCAGTGTTGGCTAGACCTACAAGCTCCGCCATGAAGTTGGACGCGGCAGCGAGAGCATGGCCGCACTAAGCAACGTCTCCGGTCATGCGAGCGCCGTCGAACTGGAGCGCGAACGACATCGAAAGAATCCGGCTCGAGCTACCAGGGACCACCATAATGGCTTCGAGCACGACACTGCCTCCTTCGAGCACGCTGGCACCGCCGCCCGTCTTGCGGCCGCCCAGGCCAACAGGTGAGCAGTGGGCTGGACATGCTTGAACGGTACCACGACGTGTTCTATTGAGAAGTACCATTCTCCCCCCGCAAAATGGGACCGCGGAAGCGGCGCTAGGCTAAGCCGCCACCATATGGCGTCTAGGTTGAAGTACCAGATTGCTTAGCACGAAGTGGCGGCTGGGACGCCGTGTAGCAGTGGTTGCTTTTTTCAGGGGCTATTAAACATAATGTCATGCTCTTGAGGTGTGTTAAATTACGTTTAACAGGAAATGCCGTCTAAAGAAGTCAATTAGGGGAGTGTTTTATTATGTTTGTGATGAAAGTAATAGCATCACCACAAAAGTCTGCTCCCTGGATTCACCTAACGCAGACGAAAGCCCCAATTCTAAGGCCTGCCCGAACCTTGGGTAGCTAAATCCATATCGAGATCATGCAAGGGGGCTCTCTGTGTAATGGAGGAAGAATGCCGAGTTGAGTGCGCTGATCGTTTTATGGGCCGAAAATCACCGCACAAAAGTTTGCTTTCATTTCCACTCCACTTCATTAACCAGGACCAGTATTCACTTCTGTGGCCAGACATGTATTGTTCATAGCTTGCGCCATGGTTAACTGTTATCTGAAGACGCATACGGCTCAGAAGACGCAGGATAATTGGCCTTCTGTACGTCATACAACGCCACAGTAACAGGGTAGAGAAGACAGGTGTACGCTCGTGTGTTTCAGAAAAAAAAAACAGTATTGCAGACAGCCTCTGGGGCCGTCTTTTAAATAAGCAGTTTCTTCAGTTCTGTAAATGCCTAAAATGGAGATTAAAGTTCACTTACATGGTGGCTTAAAGTAATTGTGCCGAAACACGTTGAAGCAGCCGGTGCATTCGATTCTCCTTCTTCAAGGCTGAAAAAAGACGCGCGTTTCGTTGCCTGCGGCCGTTTGTTTTGAACGAACGTATAATAGTGGATGTGGGTATACTGCTGACTGTATGAACTGTTTCCTTGAAAGCAATACAAGTAGGACAATAATGCAGAATGAAATCGTTCAAGGTCGCTCAACCGGTCCATCCGTGAAGTCCTAGACTAATGAAACTGTCTTTGCTCTCCTTTGAAAGGCGAATGAGAAATGAGTGAATTCAACAGCAGTTGTCACATGATGCAGAGTTACACTGAAAGAAGATGTAGCGAGGAAGAGAGAGAGAGAGGGAGATACGAAGCTTTTATGAAAACTGAAGAGGTTATCCCCTCTAACGTGCTACTCCAGGTGGGGATTAACGAAGTGAGACAAAAGAGACCCAGAAAAAAGAACGGGAGACGAACAGGAATAACCCTTCGCGATGTACATCGCGATGTGGATGGTGATGTACATGATTATAAGCCAAACTTCAATACCTCTACCCAAAACGTGATGTAATTGCACGTACAAGGCCCATGGGGATGCACGCGTATCGAAAATGCATGCGTTGCGAGGGTTCGCCGCACCTTTTCCAGCCCTGATTCTCTGAAGGCGATACAGGCATGGTCAACTCCCTTAATGATGCCGAAGATAACGGCATCTTCTGTGATGGCAAGAGGACAACGAACAAAGTAAACCGTGATATAAAAAAGAACAATAAGCGCAGTAGAAACACTCATAACGTCGCATTCAGTTTCAACCGGTTCCCTGGAGCGTGATTTTTCCGTTTTGATAATGACACAAGGAGTGGGGAGTTGGCAGAGCTCATGCATACAGGACAGCCGAGAGCTACGGTCAGGGAGGCAACTTACTGCAGAGCAACTGTGCTTCCTCTTCCTGAACAGGGTGTTATGATCCAATCCATGTTACGCGTATCATCGTAGGGCGAATTTCTCAAGGCTTGTACTGTACTTGTCGGCTTCGGTGACTTCTTTTGTGAACATGGAGCACTCAGCGGAATGCTTTGCGGCTTTTGTATACCCTCTAGGAGTCCAGAGAAAATAATTAGTCCTGAAAAACGCCCACATATGCTGTCCGGTTCGCACATAAATCTCTCACTTCGCCCTTCCAAATAAATTCAAGCCTGTTTAGCTAGCGCTGATAACCGATGTAGGGCACATGAAGCCTCAAAACTGAAATGAGCGGGGGGGGTCTTGTGGAAGCAGAGATGCTGTGCGTAGAGATTCCTGCATGCAGCACTGCGTTGGCTTATCCCTCATGCCTTGAACGTAATATTGAGGGCGTTCCCTCGCCCGCCTCGTGTACAGCATTCGTGTATCCTTCTTGCAGTTTTGAGCTTATTGGCTGAACGTTGGGGGCCTCGCCGAGTGTTATAAGTTTATCACTGCACTGTATATACATGTATAATCAGGCGCCCGCACTGAAACTGGCACAAGCCAGAGGAAGCTTTCCTTTTTTATCAACAAGATCGATTGTTAGGCGTTTTTATTGTAACACCTTGATTTAATCCCATGACTACTGCAAGCCATTACGCCCGACTGTACTGGGGTAACCTTTAGTACAGCAACGAAGACTTATCGTAAATGCCTAATAGCTGACGTTGTGTCATGCGCGTGCTGAACAATTTCTGTAAATCGTTGTAATGACTTCAGTATATTTCCCTCCGGTGGTATGTGCCTTCGAGGAGGCCAGTGAATTGATATCTAATTTTCATGTGTATAGACAAGTACTGATGTACTAATTTATAGCCATAATAACGGCTGGTGCTGCGTATACATAGGTACGAACCGCTATCACATCCTTTCCTAACGTCTTCTCAGTGCACCTGTCTCTAACAGTTCAGTTTGCTGAGATAAAATGCCTACTCTGATAACTGCAGTCTGATCTCTCCTTTCCGTATACACCCCCTAATATTGTCTTTGTCGCCTTTGCGTAGAATACTCAATTGGGAACTGCGATTTTTTTTTTTTGTATACTCTTATACCAGCCCTAGCGGACGCTAACCACAAAAACGCGCCATCACAGTAGGCAGTAACAATGGTTACACGCACGAAGCTTCGCGTAAGTTGTGTCACTTCCTCTTCATATTCTTCCGGCGTTCTTCCCTTCGTCCCGTAGTTTAAGGCAAACGGGATCAGCAGTTCTCAGTTCCAACTAACGTGTCCGTCCACCATCATTAATCGCTGAGGCGAAGTGGGGAGCGAACGCCGCTCCTAATTACTTCCATCGTCACCCATCTGACGTCAGCGGCAGCCGTCCTCAGCTTCCCACTTGTTCCCAACCAGTGCCTCTGGAGCGACAGTTGCATTTGCCACCTGCAGTCTTTTGTATCTCGTGTGCGCGCGTCATGCTTTTTATTCACTTGAGCAGAAATGTCTTCCAGCGTAGGCGGCAGAAGGCATTCTTTGGCTAAGCGTAAGAATAAACAAGTTTCTTTCCTGGTCTCTCCGCTTCTTATACATCTTTCAAGTCTGATCGTACAGCATCGTCAGTTACATATTGAAATATTGGATGTATACATCGGCTACATACATATATTATCTGTACCCCAGGCACAGTAACCCAAGTGATTATTTCCAAACGCACCCACTCCCTTTACGTCCTTTGAAATGTTTGTCATATTACTTTCTCGTACATGGGCTTGCCTCGATATATTTGTCTAGAAGTTTTTTCGGTGCAGTACCTCTGGAGGTATTTAATTACTCATCCTAAGTTTGTTTTCCGAGTAAGGTTGCTTAGCTTTTTTTTCTTTCTTTCCATCAATATTACCACCCTGCTTCCTCAATAAAGATCACGAATGCTTGTACCCGTGAGAGGATGTCAGAAACCGCACTGCTCCGCTATTATAATCTTTACTGTAGTAAACCTCATTGTTAATGTTCTCAATTGTTCGAAACCGCCCCCCCCCCCCCGTTTGCATCGTAAATCAGAAAAAAATTAATGTTTTTTAAAAAAAGCTTTCCTGGCTGGATTACCAGAAAGCGTCATCGGCGACAAGTGGCAAGATGAATGCCCATCGGCAGCGACGGCTCCTGTGGCTTGGAGCACGCACACTGGTCCAGAAATGAAACACAAAGATTTGCATTGCGCACAACTGCTCCGTCATTGCTAAGGGGCCGGCCAAACTGCACGGACACGCAGGAGGACGCCGGACCGACCTTAGGATGTCGCGCTTTCCTGGCTAGAAGACACGTGACTTCATCCCGCGCCCTGCTCCAGAACACGTGCAGCTGCTGCTCCCCTCGACTGCTTCTACGTTTACGGCTCCGTCGACACCGACTGCGGTGGTTTCTCCCGCAGCCAAAAATTTTGAGGCTTTATTCGCAATCGAGTCGCGCAAGCACCTCGCAGCACACCTATTTCGCATCCTATAACAGTTGAGCTGATATATACCTTCCGAAATATGTGTTGCGAAAGCTGCACAACGCCATGTCTTTATAGGCCATTCACACGGCCCAACAAGCTTGAGCATGTGTAGCCGAAGGAACTTCACGCAACGTGATCCGCTGTGGAAAGGCGTCGGAGCTGCGCTCGTTCGGAGCCTCGCCGCTGCGGTACCACGTCACTAGGCGAGGGTTTAGCGGCTCCTTCGCCGGAGCGTGGTCGCTCAGTCTCACTCAGTCTCCCAATCTCAGTCTGAGATTGGAATTCAAACCAGTTTCGGTTTCCGTTCTCTGCAACAACATGCTTGACATTCGACATTACCGTTGGTTATGCATTCTCGATATCTCAGGAATCGGCATACCGCGCTTCTGCTTCGTTTCCGACTGTAGAATTTGCCATGTAAGCGATCTAGCCCATCTTGGAATCGTAACGTTCACATGGCGATCCTTACGCAGACGCTGAACGCCTCCGCGTCATCAGAGACGCTCAAGTGCGAGGCGCTTCTCCCCCCCTTTGGAAGCTTGTCTATCTGATCCCTGTGTCGTAAAAAGCGTGTTCTCACTAGGCCCAGAGTCGGCTGATTCGGCGCTGTACCCGCAAGCAGTCGGTGCTTATGTCAACCCCACGCCAGCAAGAACTCGCCAGTGCGTGTCAGTCTGCACGCAAGACGCAGTCCGTCACTTTGCTCGCGCAACAAGGAAGGTTGCAGAGCGAAATTGTGAATACAGTATGGAAGGCATTACCTAACTACAAAAAACATTCAAATGAAAAGTCGGCCATAAGCTTGGCTGTGGGTTCTAGCGTGTGCTAACGCGGTCGTGTGCTAACGCGCTGTGGGTGTCGTCCCCTTCTTCTCGTGTCTGTCAAATTTGCGCTCATCCCCTCCTTCAAGCCACTTTGGGAAAGAAGTTAAAATCTGAGAACGAAACGATCCGGGCCTGCTAGTCATGGCAAACTTTCAGGGGCAAGTACGGAAATGAATTTGAAGTGATGACACATATAGCGGAAACTTGGCGCCTTACTAAACCACTCCAAAGCAAACTTATGTTGGCTCAATGGGCCATTGAACGAATAATTAATGCAGTAAAACTATGGAGACAGGGAAAGAGCTTTTTCGATCAGAAAATAAACTAGAGTAGAAAATGTCAAAGTTCAATCGAAGAAAAAGGGATGAACTTGGGCTGGCCGCATATTTAGGCGAAATGACAATCGGTGGACTACCGTGGTGACAGAGTGGATACTGGGCGACGGGTCTAGCAAAAGAGCAAGGCCAATTGCCCGATTGAGGGATTGAGGGGTGAAATAAGGAAATTCGGGGGCAAAAAATGGGCTCAGCGGCGTGGGACAGGAGCGGCTGGAGGTTGATGGGAGAGGCGTTCGTCCTGCTGTGGACCTAGGGGGCTGCTGCCGCTGATGATGATGCAACAGCCGGGTCTCCAATAGAGGGAGAGGGGCCGCCAGCTCTGCTATTGGTCCAACCTTGCACCGCTAGTACAAGCTGCGCCAATTTTTTGTTCAGGGAGCTGCAAGAGGCAGAAAGAATGAGGCAAGTCACTTACAGCTATGGCTGGGCGATCGTGCTCCTTTGCAGCATTCACGAGTATTTTAAAGCCAGATTTGTTTTGCTCTTTTTTTTTTGGTTCCACGAACAGCATTGCGTTACAGCCAACTGCTTGCCAAGGAATGTAACGTACCTAGTTTCTGAATACTTAACAATTCGATCGCAATAATTCATAAACACATAAGAGATTACCAGTGCCGTCATTACTGGCAACGCGTTACGTGCACATTTGAAGCTGTAGTAGCAGGACGAAATAATTGGCTTATGCTATTAATATTTGTGAAATATTTACCCTTTTGAAAACTTCATGCGACTTAAAACAATAAGGGTGCCTAGTGACTGAGGTTCCTGCCACCAGAGCATATGAATGAAGGAATCAATGGCTATAGAATTGATAGGTTGAATTGATAGGTTTATAGGTTTTATAGGTTCAATTAACGGTACATTAAAAGCAAATGAAACTTTTGTATAAATTGCAAAGAATCTCACGGTATGGAAGAAGGCGCATCTTGCGAGACAAGCACCGCCCCAGCAACTCTTGACAAGCGGTATAACTGACTTGCTCCCCTAATTAATTACACACCATGGCCCGCTTTCATTAGCGCGGCTGTCAGCCCGCCCTTGGTGTGGTCGATCAGGTAATGAGGAGATGTGGGCGGTTAACGGTTGGCGGTATCTTTCAAGGCGGGAATAAACGTTGTGTCGTTAACGGTGGGTGAATAATCAATCAGGCACAGAGCTTTAGCGCCGGGCATTCTCGGCGGAAACACCCGGCGTCGAAGGTGAACAACCGTTCTTACCGAGTTACTCACTCGAAGTCATAGAGCTCGCTATTGTAGCTAGGGTGGTTGCACAGCAAAAAAATCTTTGCCCACGTTGGTAGCTGAGGCAGTTTCAAACTGCTAGACACTGAGGCTTATTGATGCGTAAACGTAGAAAAGTGGTCTCTACGCATCAGCGACTCGGGCGCTTTTCCTAATGGCACATATGCGCTTCGCAGCCGATTCAGTTCAGGTTGTGTCTTAATGGGGGGGGGGGGGGGAGGGCATCACGGTTACCGAATACCAATTAGCTTAGGTGTGGAAATTCTGCAAACGTTCCTAAAACGCGCCATTCATGCAAAAAGGCCATACACTCTTAGCCAATTCCTGGTTATCGGACCCGCATGCAGGCTAGTTGCTGCGTCAATTTAAAGCCGCTTAAGCGGTGGTTCAGGCGGCCTCGTGTGCAAGCGGCCCGCCAAACACGCGGCCCACAGAACACGCTGCCTGGCGTTTAAGCGGCCCTCTGAGGGCCGCCTTACCAGAGGGCCACCTAAACCCCGGGCCGTGTGTTCGGCGGGCCGCTGGCCGTAATTTTTCTACGCGGCCTGTTATAATAATCTATTCCCGCTTACGAAGCAAACCCAAAATCATACCGAGCGGCCTTGCTGCTTCTCACCAAAAAAAAGAAAAAAGCCACTGGGCAACAATTGATTTTATCCGTTCTTTTTCGCTCGCATTGCTGGCCAACGCCAGCACCCCATGACGAATGCTCTAACACATCTTACATCATGCAAGACATGCAAGTACATAGACGTCAGCCTACGGAGAGTCTAACCTGGGTCTACTACAACACATCAAGAGACGGATATCATAACCACTGCGCCACGACCCAGGGGTTGCCTGGGAGGGCAAACATTGGCTTATAAGTATTCTGCATGCTGTTGCACGTCAAGCAGGAGTCTTAAGGCGTATTCGGTTGGCCGTTTACGAGCGCTACGGAGTGCTCTCACAAGCGGCCGCGCCTTCGGTTAGTAGAAGCCGAGCGCTCGAACTACCTTCGCTTGGTTCTTTCGGAGCGTCACCCTCCGACTCGGAGCGCTCCTGACCGCTCTGACTTCGAAGTGAGAGCGTGGCGCGATCTGGCCCGGAGGACGCGTCACATGACACAAAACGCCGCGTTTCACCACGGCCATAGAGTTTCTTAGTAGGTATACTAGAGAGGAAACTGCGCCTCGTAAGCCATGTCGTCGGGGGGGGGGGGGGGTCATGGGAAGACTTCCCTTTTTGGCTTGGGCTTGGCATGACAATTAGATTCTTAAGCGCTTTTTGGGATTTGGTTTCTTCAGTATGCATTGACACGATTGCGAGCTACAAGGAAGCCGAAATCCTCCCGTTTCTGTGGTAGCCGTGTTCAGTGAAACAGCAGGCAATGCGTGATCGCACGTAACGTTGCCCTGCCGCAGTCGAAGGACGTATGTAAGAGCGGGTAATATGCCGCCGCGAAACTTGTAGCCGACGAAAAGAAGAAACAAAACGTACTTCTACCAAGACAAGATACGGCAGATACGGGCGCTTGTATGCGTCCTATCTCGTCATCGTCCACGACTGTTTAAAGCTACGTTTTCTTTTTTCTTGTTAAACTATAGCTGGCGGTTGGTGCACCGGTTCACCACGAAGGCAACGTTTTCAAAGGCGCGCTCAAAAAACTTTTGAAACTCTTCAAACAACTTATTATTTGAAATAATGGTAAAATTAACAACATAACAGTCTGTAATGAGTTACGCCCCAAATACTAAAATTGTTCGTGACTACAACCTTGGCCTGCGGAATAGCAGGCACAACCGTTCCGGCAAAAATACGCTTTACTTCCGTTTTCCTTAGTTTTAATATAGCCTGTTTTTTTCCACTTGCATAATTGCACACCATTCTTTGTGCTTTTGTGGCACTTTGTTTAAATTTGCGGTCACTAAAATGTTTCAATCCAAGACAATGATGAAACTACGGCGAGCGCGATGTATAATGGCGGTCTATGACGACACAGACGACCTTGATGTGAGCCGCATAGACGCTACACTCGGTTACAACTCAAGAACGGCACCACCTTATGTAGTGTATCACTCCGCCAAAGCGCTGGACCCGACATGTCGGTGCGCGCGCGTTTTGAAAGGGGTTTGCTATGAATGCGTGATATCGTCTGCCTTGTCTCACGCAGTTTCTTTGTCGTCACTGGAGTCGTTTATAAGCATATTAAGTCCAATAAATTAGGGGAGCGGCTCACGCCATGTTCAAAATATTCCCAGTAACGCCCTACTTGTGCCGCGCGGAGACACATCCGGCTATGGTGATAAGGCACAGCGGCAACTTCCGGTTGCGCAGTGCGTAGTCGACCTGTTCGGACGTGTTTTTCTGGTGCTCCGACAACAGCGTGTTTCTACAGTGAAGGACAGCGAAACGGCAGAGACAGCGGAGGACAACCGAAGCTGAGTATTTACCTGCACGGTTTCTTTCTCGTTGTGTCGGGGTTTCAGCCGAGATGACGCGTAGAAAGCTGGTACAGTGTGGTAGCTGTCCGCGGCACGTAGACGCAGAGGAGTTTCAGCGGGATGGCGGCGAGGTAGACGAAGGGGCAGGTACGTGTCGGTTATGCGTAGTGGTGTCGCGGCTAGAACGCGTAGAAGCGGATAACTCGGGGTTAGCTAAGCGGGTTGCAGAACTGGAGGCAGCGCTAAGTAAGGAACGCGATGAACGGAGGGCCGTTGAGGGAAAGTTAGAAGCAGCTGAGAGGAAGCTAGAAAGGAGCGTCATTTCGCCAACAAATGACGACCACCTCGGCCCATGCAGCGCAGCGGAGGCATGCGCCGAGGTGACACCGGGGATGGAAGCAACAATAGGCAACAGCTACTCCCACGTGCTGCGAAATAGGACAGCAAAACCAGTCGATAACCCGGGTACCAGTAACGAGCGGCACGTGGCAGATGATAGCGTGGTAATCATTGCGGGTGACTCTAACATGAAGGGGAGCAGCGCTGCCATAGTGGAAAGGGTAATGGGGGATAATCGTGTGAAAGTGGGGTGTTTCCCAGGTCAAACGATGCAGACGGTGATGACTGCAGCGAAGGGGCAGCTGGCCTTGTCTAGTAAAGCTAGAAACCTTGTGGTGATTGCCGCGGGGCTTAACGATGTTCTAAAGGGAGAGGAGGGAAAACTTGGCCAGGAGATAGCGAAGGGGGTAAAGGACCTGCGGGCGACGGCCCCAAATGTGCGCATTGCAGTCTGCACCGTGCCGGAGGTGATGAAGCAGGGCGTGCACACCGAACGGGTAGTACTCGCTGCTAACAGCGAGATCGTGAGGTGCGGCTGGGAACTTGGGCTGGAAGTGATAGACGTGAACAGGATAGTGGGCAGCATCGGGCATAGGCAAGCTTTTCAGTGGGACGGGATTCACTTCAGCCCCAGGCTAGGAAACAAGGTGGGGTGGCGCTTAGGTGGGAGAGCGGTAGCTTTTTTAGGGGGCCCCGCGCAGCTAAGGAAGGCAAACTAGGAGACAAAGGTGAAGGAAGAGACACATGCACACTCAACGCTGGGAGGCAGCCAGGCCTAGAGCTAAACGGAGAACCTACGGACGTAACTGAGAGCGTTGACAGAAGCCATTTAAGTGAAAACAATGGAGCAAACAATTCTGTAAATGACAAAAACAGACCCCGTAAGCGGAAAGGGAAAAACAAATGCAATAAATATTTAATCAGCTACATAAATATGCAGGGAGGCAGAAAGCCAGATAAGTGGGTGGAAATTCAAAAGCAACTTGAACGGGAAGGAATAGACGTGTACGCTTTAGCCGAAACTCACCTCCGGGACCTAGAAGCCCCACCTATCATAGACAATTATGTCTGGGAAGGTTGCAACAGGACAACAGGAATGAAGAAAGGGGGAGGTGTTGGTATGCTCATTAAACAAGGGACCGACTGGCAGAGAGTGCATGAAAGTTGTAAAGAGCATCTATGGGTAAGAGGTACCATAGAGGGGAAAAATACATGGTTAGGAGTGGTGTATCTGTGGACCGGAAGTAGTGCTAGGGAGGAAAATGAGGAAATGGTAAACTGTTTGAGAAGAGATATAAACGAGTTCAAAGATTCGGGCGAAATAATCATAGTTGGAGATATGAATGCCCATATAGAAGGTTTGGATGGATACACAGACCACAACGGTTATCTAGTGATAGATCTATGCCAGGAAAACCGGCTTGTAATAGTAAAGACGGAAAGCAAGTGTGATGGACAAATAACGTGGGAAAGCGGTAACAGACAGTCCAGCATAGACTACAGTTTAGTATCCGAGACAGTATATGGAAGGCTGCGGGAAATGATAGATGAAAATGGAACAGAGAGCTTAGGAAGCGACTACAAGCGGTTTAGCTTGCACTTTGGAGGCGCAACCCGGACAAATGCAGAAATATGTACAATAGGGGGAAATAATTTGAATAATGAGCAGTTAAAGATCATCGCTGATAAATTGGAAAATGAAATCAATAAATACCCAGGCAAAAATTGGGATTACGACGAAATGATTGCGTTCATAAAGGTTAAGATGAATGAAGCAAAGGAACGAAACCGATGGAAAGGGAAGAGAAAGCCGAGAAGCTGGTGGAATAAGGAAATAAAAGAGGGTATTGACCTGCGAAGAAAGGCGTCGAGAGAACATATAGAAGCAAAAAGAACTGGTATGGAACCGGAGGTAGTGAAGGAGAAGTGGGAGGTCTACCGTGGGAAAAAACTAGAAGTGCAGAAAATGGTGCAAACAAAGATCAAGCAGAAAAGCGAACAATGGATGGCAGAAATACGGAAGAAGGACAAAAGCGCAACCAAGAAGTTTTGGAACCACGTAAAATCACTAAGCTCAAGAAACGATAACCATCAAAAATGCCTGATTGATGAAGAGGGCGAACATTTGGAAGGAGAGCACGCGTTGGCGCATATTCATCGAGTGATTAGTGAGAAGTTGAGGACAATAGTGGTAGGGAAACCTGCACTGATAACATCAGCGCCACAAAAGACTGCGGAAAGGGAAATAAGTTTGAGCAACCGTGATTGGAAAAAAGCAGAGCAAAAGGTTTCCCCCCAGACGGCAGTGGGCCCGGACGGAATACCAATGCAACTGATAAACCTACTTGGAACTAAAAGTAAGGAATCGTTTATGAGGGCAATAGATAAGGTGATAGAAACCAAACAAATACCAGAGGACTGGTTAGAAAGTAGGATGAATTTAATATATAAAGGCAGAGGATACAAAGCCAGTATTGATTCATACAGACCACTCACAGTAACGTCAGTGGTGTATAGATTCGTAATGCAGGCGATAAAATCAGAAATTCAAGCATGGATGGAAGAAAATGAAATACTTGGGGAACTGCAGAATGGATTTAGACAAGACAGGCGACTGGATGACAATCTCTTCGTGATAACGCAATGCATTGAAATTGCGAAAGCACAGAATAGACCACTATGGATTACGTTCTTGGACATTAAAGGGGCATATGACAACGTAAACAGACAACGGCTGTGGAGGATGCTGAAACTCCAGGGATTAGATGACCAGTTAGTACAGTTCCTTATAGCAATCTATAAAAACAATAGAGTGCACCTTACTTGGGAAGGACAGAAATGCGCCCAGCAGGTCAACATCCATCGGGGACTGAAACAGGGATGCCCTTTGAGCCCAATACTGTTCATGCTTTACATGGCAGGGTTAGAAAAGAAAATGGAAGAAAGTCAAGTAGGGTTTAACCTAACCCATATGCTGCAAGGCGAAGTGGTACAACAGCATATTCCGGGAATGTTATACGCAGACGACATTGTTCTTTTAGCTGATAACCAAACCGATATGCAGCGGCTAATAAATATTTGCGGCCAGGAAGCCACTGACCTCGGATTAAATTTCAGCGCAGAAAAATCAGGAATAATGGTTTTCAATGACGCTACCACCGACGTAGTGTCTATCCAGCAAGGCAAATTACCTAGAGTGAAGGAATATAAATATTTGGGAGTGTGGATAAACGAAGGGGATAACTACTTAAGTACTCACGAGGAGCAACTTAAGGTTAAGGGAAAGCGAAACGCAGCTATAATGAAGCATAGAGCTCTGTGGGGGTATAACAAATATGAAGTAGTAAGAGGAATGTGGAAAGGAGTAATGGTTCCGGGTCTCACGTTTGCGAATGCTGTACTCTGCTTAAAATCAGACGTTCTATCAGGCCTTGAAGTAAACCAGAGAACGGTAGGACGTTTGGCCTTAGGCGCGCATGGAAAAACAACTAACGAAGCAGTTCAGGGAGATAAGGGCTGGGCGTCGTTTGAAGTTAGAGAAGCTCAGAGTAAAATATGCTTTGAGATGAGGTTGAGGGCAATGGGTCAACGAAGATGGGCAGCTAAGGTTTTTAAGTACCTATACTTCAAAAGCGTGGACACACAGTGGTTAAGAAAGACTAGAAGGCTAACGATGAAATACGGAAAGAACAGTGGGGAATCCAAAACAGCCAAGGTAACCAAAAAAGAGGCAAGGCAGATTGAAACGAATAAATGGAGGGAAAAAATGGAAGCTAAAACGTCGTTAGAGATGTACAGGGCTGAGAAGATGAACATCAGAAAGGAACATTTCTACGATAATTTCCAGGGCAGTGCTTTGCTTTTTGAGGCTAGAGCAGGTTGCCTGCGAACTAAGAGTTTTGTGGGGAAGTATTCACAAAATGATGGGGTATGCGTGGTCTGCGGAAAAGAAACAGAAACTATGCGGCACATCGTGTTAGAATGTGAGGGTATCCATCCAAATCTACATGAAGGAAATATTGGGCTTTCAGAAGCCCTAGGATTTAAGGGTATCACAGAGGAAGTTACCTTCAAGGCTGTCGAGGGGACGAAAAGAAGATTAGAATGCTGGTGGACGAAAAGCAGAGAGGGGAATATTGCCTAGGACAGTTACCACCTGTAACAGAAAAAAAAAGTATTTTGTGCCTAATAAGCTTTTTGTGCCTGCCCTAAGCAGCGCTAGTATTGAACCAAAAGTGTAAAACATGTATATTAGTCCTTTTTGGTAAGATGACATGTCATCACCCTGATACAATGGGGAAACCAATAGAAATCATCAGAAATCATCATCATCGGTGCCGTTCTTAAGTTGTCACCGAGTATAGCGCCAGATTGCTCTCTAGGTAAGAAACTCTATGACCACGGCCGGCTAGAGCGGCGGCGTGCGCGCGCAAAGCTCGCGCAGCCGCTCTACCCGCCATGGTTTTACCGGGCGGCTTCCCGCGTTGGCTGCACGGTGGCGCTACAGGCGCGCTGCTCCCAGATAGCCGATGCATTCGGTTGGTACGCTGCCTCTCGGGCTCTGATTGCGAGCCGCCTTGACATCCGGCGCCTCCGAGCCAGAGGACCGGAACGGCCAACCGAATACGCCATTAAATAACACATTGCGCGGGGAGTGGATTTCTTTAGACCACCGTTTTTGAATCACTCTACCAAAGAGGCATAATACTACGGTTTGCGGGAATTTAAGTACATTGGTACGAGCGGAAACCTTTTGTCATGCTGGGAGCCCGTTCCAACAGTACGATGCGCTGTGCGGGGATTTATTCCATTGAGGCAAACGGAATTGATAACAGTTCTTCTGCCTTGTTACCAAAAGTATTCTTGGACATTGGTGGAAAGTGCCCCCTATGACAATGCTTGCAAATAACACGTAAGGCGCACTGTCGTACTGAAAATAAGAGTGTATCGTCACGAGTGGTAGGTATACCAAGCATGAAATGGTGTACTGAATTTTTTCTGCTCGTCGTAGCTCTTTTAATGGTGCGGTTACATGCCTTGACCTAAGTTTTTGTAACAGGGGGGCGGCAGTAAATTCCGCATCTGGTAATGTAATGAACCAATATTAAATCACTCACTCTACGTAACATTGTGTCGCGACACCTGCAGAACTGCTGCGTTGACGCAAAGGTACAGAGCCGTCAGACGGCCCTCTACGTACTGCTTTTTTTTTAATGGATCGCGAGCACAGAAAGAGTATCTTATCCTTTTCTCGCGCAGACCGGATAAGCGCTCGGCCGTGTAACGCCCTGCATTTCCAGAAAAATGCAGGTTTTGAAGTTCCACCTTTAATCGTTATAATATCGTAAATAGAGATCATTCGTCAAACGAAATTACGAGGAACTAAAAATTAAGAAAAATAAAAAAAAATGAAGGGAAATGGCGAACTGTATAACGCCGTGCATTTCCACAATAATGCAGATTTAGCGTAAATTCCACTTGTAATCGTTATCATAGCGGAGGTGGAGATAATTGGTCGAACAGAATTTAAAAAAATTAAAAAACAAGAAAAATATAAAAAAATGCGAGAAATGCGTAGCCTTGTAACGGCCTTCATTTACAAAAAATGCAGATTTGGCGCAAGTAACACCTCTGATAGTTATAATAGGGCAAATGGAGATAATTGGAAGGGCTGGACTTCCAAAAACCAAGAAAATTGGCTATAAAAGACTCACACTCATGAGAAGCGGCACAAAAATGCTGCGCATTAGTAGACAATTCTCTGAATTTGGGCAATTTTTTCAAGTGGCCTTGTTTGATTCGCGCTTGCGTTATTAAATAGGTAGTAGTATTGTACGCGGAAGCGCAAGGTGGCGGTTCAGCATTTTTAACATTTTTAAGGCAGTTCACCCAAACCATAGCACTTAGCAATGAATGCACCCTTGTGCATCGGAAGTTTAGACCATATAAAACAATGCCACAAATAAATGGGTTGCAATGGCTGAAAGTGCACTAACACATTTGTAATTTGTGCACTTCTGGAACGTCTTCATGGCCTCAGTTTTCATGCAACGAGGTTTTACCTTTATAATCTCACAGTGTTTTGCCACCTGACTTATCAGGCCTCAATGCGCATACCACGAGATAAAAAAAAACTCCCCATCTTCATAATGCCATGTTGAGAGCAAAACGGTAAAGCAAGTATCTGTATACCTTAAACCTATCCGGATCTTGAAGTGATAGCCTTGAAATGATATACATACAAGCTTGGGACACGAACAGAGAACTGAGTTGGGCATGTAAATGTTAAGTATTTTGTCATTCTCGAATTCATGAGCATGCACAAGTATCAGATGTAAATTACTTAAATGGCACAATGTCAAAGGAACGATGTTTTATTTTTATTTGATATCCAAAATACAAATGGGGACGCAAAAGACTTATACTGAAATAACAAATAAGAATATTAGTAGATTGGCAAAGAATGAATATATTATTTGTGGAAGAGCAAATACGGCCATGTCAAGATCAAATTATTGTGTTCATTTATGGAATTTTTAGTAGCTTTCTGCTTACAAAACAGGAAGGATACTCATCTTTTTTGCAGGCTACTGACTGTATAACGCCCAACGTATGGCCCAAAGCTGGCGGTTATGTCATGTCCTTAATATAGTATATTACAAACGAAGAAAAGGTACATTCTCCGAGCTTCAATTATGGTCGAGGTACACCATTTCCGATGATGTAGATGGCTTTTGTAGAAACGCCCCAAGCAATTTTTGGCCCGGGAGCAGCTGCTTCCGGAATTTCGTCACGCTGGAATGGAAAGAGCGTTGTAAACAAATAAAAAAAACGTTGAGTCACGGGTAAGAATCTGTTGTGTTGGCACGGCGTGAAGCAAAGAAACGGCAGGTGCAAAAGTGACCAGGTACAAAATGATGGCGTTATTTATCGACGGTATAACAGTATAGCCTGAAGGGGCGCAGCCGAAGTATCACCAACGCGTAAGCAGATATGTGAAAATATTATAAATCAGTCAAGGGCATCGCTGTAGTTTAGGCAATTTTTTCTTTCTTACTGCTTGTAGATTCAAACGGTCTCCAAAAGGACGTTTTCTTCATATACATAGGAAGGCCGAGCGCTTTTTCAGTGCAAAGGCGTGCGAGAAACGTTGCCATAATTTTATTTGACGCCGACACGTTAATTGGACGTCGTAAAGAAACTCTGTTCGCTGTTACATGCGGAGGTTAATGTGCCCTAGTTTGTTTTTAGGAAACAATTTTTACCAATAGTATGGCGCAAAACATTTTATTAAAGATCGAACAAAATTGCTAGAAATATCATTTGCTAAAGCATAAGTAAACTGCGCGCACCGAGCAACAGCCAGCGCATCTGCAACAACATTAGAAGCCACCGCTTTGAGTAACCTGCACGCCGGCAACGCGCCGCGTTTGCGCTGCCAATGCTATCATGTTTCTGCAAACCGCGAGTTGACATTCCAGACAGACGACAGCCGTGGCGAATACAACAAAATGGGTGCTGGTGTCACTCATGAATGTTGCTTAATGGGAAAGCTTTACCACCTAAACAGACCGTGATGAAGTTTACAAATCGCCACAGAATCCTCTAAACCTCTGTTCTGGCAGTCTTGGTGCCATACGGAGCCTTGAGGGTTCAACACTGGCCGACCACTCTCGACATGTCGTAAACACTCCAGTCACGGCCCGGGGGGTAAAAAGAAGGTCCTCTTCACCCTAAGTAGGCCGCGTGGCGCGCTGGCTACCACCCCCAAGTGCAGAAAACAAAAATACCTAACATAAATACCTCAAAAAGTGGAGGGGAAAATAGCCCCTGTAGTAGCGTAGTGGTCATCGCATCAGACGCGTATTCTTGAGGTCGTGGGTTCGGATCCCACCCGGCGGGCATTTTTCTCCACTTTCTGTCTTTCCAAATTTTTTATCTCTTTCAATGACCTACCACGTCCTCCCCTTTGCTTTCCAATGTTTTCTTGACAGCTAATTCTTATTTATGTCTTACCCGCCGCGGTGGCTCAGTGTCTAAGGCGTTGCGCTGCTGAGCCCGAGGTCGCGGGTTCAATTCCCGGCCGCGGCGGCCGCTTTTCTGATGGAGACGAAAAGCAAAAACGCCCGTGTGTACGAGATTTCGGCGCACGATAAAGATCTCCAGGTGGTCGAAATTAATCCGCAGCCCTCCACTACGGCGCGCCTCATCGCCTGCGTTGCGTCGGCGCGTTAAACCCCACAATCAATCAATTAATTATTTCTGTCTTAATTCAACGAGCCCCTCATTTCCCATTCTGATTCGCTATACGCATAGCGAGGGCCTCTGTTCTGGCAGTCTTGTTGCCACAGGGAGCTTAAAAGGGTTCAACGCCGGTCGACTACTCTCAACATGTCGTAGACACTCGAGTAGACACGAGGAGACTCCAGCAGACCCGGGGGTTAAAAAGATCCCCTTCACCCTGAGTAGTCCGCGTGGCGCGCTGGCTACCACCCCCAAGTGGAGGAAACAAAAATACCCAACATAAATACCCCAGAAAGTGGATGGGACAAAAGCCCCGCCGGTAGCGTAGTGGTCCTCGCATCAGACGCGTACTCTGGAGGTCGTGGGTTCGGACCCCAACCGGTGGGCATTTTTTCTCCATTTTCTGTCTTTCCAAATTCTTTATCTGTTTCAATGGCCAGCCTCATCCTCCCCTTTTCTTTCCAAGGTTTTCTTGACTGCCAATTATTATTTCTGTCTTAATTCAACGCGCCCCTCATTTCCCATTCCTATTCCCTATACGCATAGCGAGGGCCTCTGTTCTGGCAGTCTTGGTGCCGTAGGGAGCCTTAAAGGGTTCAACGCTGGTCGACCACCCTCAACATGTCGTAGACACTCGAGTCACGGCCCGGGGGTTAAAAAGAAGGTCCCCTTCACCGTGAGTAGGCCGCGTGGCGCAGTGGCTACCACCCCCAAGTGCAGAAAACAAAAATACCTAACATAAATACCTTAGAAAGCGGAGGGGAAAATAGCCCCGCCGGTAGTGTAGTGGTCAACGCATCAGACGCGTATTCTGGAGGTCGTGGGTTCGGATCCCACCCGGCGGGAATTTTAGATGCGGAGCGTCTTATGCTCGGGGGTATGTCCCGCGGCGTAGTCGGTGGTCCGGCGTCCGCACACAACCATTTCTTGGCCAATCCCTCACGTCTTATACTCGGGGGTATGTCCCACAGCGTCGGCGGTGGTCCGGCGTCCGTACACCACCGTTTCTTGGCCAATCCCCCACGTGGGTACGTGCCATAGAAGAGGAACAACAACAACAACAACTCCGGTTGTGCTTGCGCTTGACTCCGTGATTCTTCAGATGAAGTAGGATGGAAGGAACAGCCCCGTCAGTGAGTGTGCTGACGCAATTAGGTGAGAGCATCAGCGCAAACACTAACAGCAATTACACCCAACTACAATCCACGAAACGTGTATCGATCTCGTCTTTACCAACTGCAACGGCGACGACTGCATACAACCGCTGCTGTGAGATCCACTGACTGTGCACTTCAGCGACCAAAAGGCCGTCATTCTCAAAGTAAGAAGACGTGCAAACCTAAATAAAGACCTTTAGATACCACCTCAATCTCGTCTCACTCGCGTATATACGCATACAATAAGGAAAATTACACCCATCTCCCCGAAGGGAACCATGAGTAGGATATATGAGCATTACGGAGTTCACTACATTTCCACCAAATTTGGCTAACAAACATAACGGAAACGCAAAAGAAGCCCCCATGACGCTCCTCATCCTACTCATGGTTCCCTTCGGAAAGATCGGTGTAATTTTTTCGACACGCTCTGTCTTTACAAATTCTTTATTTGTTTTAATACCTAACCACAACCTCCCCTTTTTTTCCAAGGTTTTCTTGGCTGCCAATTCTTAGTTCTGTCTTAATTCAATGAGCCCCTCATTTCCCATTCTGATTCGCTACACACACACACACACACACACACACACACACACACACACACACACACACACACACACACACATATATATATATATATATATATATATATATATATATAGAGTAAGGGAATGAGGGCTCGTTGAGGAAATACCGAAAGATAGGTCAGCAGTCTACAACGCCAAAGGAGGCATGAGGGTGCGGTTAGGCTCTTTTCTTTTTCACTACGGTTAATTAAGTAAACATGTTTTTTTAAATATACAGAAGAAAGAAAGAAAAACACGCGCCCAGAGTGGGGACCGAACCCACGCACTTCGATTACATGTCGAATGCCTTACCAATTCGGCTATCTGGGCGACTGTGTTCTCCTTCACTTTCTGAGCTATTTATATTTACTAGAAGTGTATCTGACGCTTGAGGGTGGTAGCCAGCGCCACTCTGACTGCACGGGGAGAAGGGGACCTTCTTTTCAACCCCCGGGGCGTGACTCGAGCGTCTACAGCCTGTCATGAGCGGGTTACTGGCGGGAAGCCCTCTTATGCTACCTTGGCATCAAGGCTGCCAGAACCGAGACCCTCGCTAGGCTTTCGCAGAATAATATAATAAGGAAATGAGGGGCTCGTTGAGGAAATACCGAAAGATAGGTCAGCAGTCTACAACGCCAAAGGAGGCATGGGGGTGCGGTTAGGCTCTTTTCTTTTTCACTACGGTTAATTAAGTAAACATTTTTTTTAAATATACAGAAGAAAGAAAGAAAAACACGCGCCCAGAGTGGAGACCGAACCCACGCCTTTCGATTACATGTAATCGAAAGGCGTGGGTTCGGTCCCCACTCTGGGCGCGTCCCCTGGTCACCGGCCTGGTTCTATTTTTCTGCACGCACTCGTTGCAGCCGCGCGCTCGGTCCTCTCTTCCTCTTCGTCCACGGGCGCTTCATCACAATGAACCCGGGTCTAAGAAAGTTGTTGGGGAGCAACAACTATTCTCAAAGTTAAAAAGGCAGGGTGGAGTTGCAAGAAGTTCGCAGTACCGGTGGAAAAGTTCTTGCGCACAGTTCACAAGAGTACAGTTAGTCCTACCGGCGCACTTCACCGCACAGAACAAGCACGAAGGGTATAGCAAAATCCATTAAACAAATGTAGGACCACAATTACGCGTTAAAACCACTGAATATCACACACTATATACAAAAGAGGGGGGGGACTGACGAGGATTAAACTCCACTCGTGTAGTCAGCCCCCAGATTGTCGATGCCCTTGTATTCGCCAGAGGTTTCGTGCGGGCGACCCTCTGACTGGCTATCGATGACTGCTACAGCCGATCGCTTCATCACCGCGCCGACGGTGTCGCTTGCGGTCGGGTCGCTGCCCTTGAGGCTATGAAGCATTGGGTTCTGCTGGGACGGTCTTGCCTTCTCCTTTGACTGCTCTGTGGAAGTTCGGTTTTCGGGCCGCATTTACGTCTTTCAGGCTCGTCGACCGGTAGCCGGGCAAGCTTTTATGAAACGGTGGCGACTGAGTGAATGCTGTGTTGATCCCGCGACTTGCGGGATCCCGCAAGTCCCGGTCGTTGATCCCGCGACTTGCTGCTAAGTGCCGCGTTGCACATGCGCGATGGCGTTTCGCTCTCGAACGCTTCTGGGTCTGGAAAGTCTATGTCTTGGGTACAGCAAGTTGGTATGCCTCCTGCTAGTGCCCAAGATCCCGTCTTTCTGTTCTGTACATTATGCGGACAGGTTCCGCAGGTTCTGACAAAATGTCGCACGTCTCGACGCAGGTCTCGCCAGAAATACTCCTGCAAAACGCGATCGGTCGTCCTTCGTACACCTTGGTGGCCCGCCATGATGCTCTCATGGGCCACTCGAAGGATGGGCTCCCGCAGCTTCTTGGGAACAAGGACTTGTTTAAACGCTCTGCCCGTGGAAAGCTTGTAATGACGGTACAAGACGTCATTTGATTTGACAAAAGAATATTTCTGTCCTTTTCTGGAAACGAAATCCTTTCCTAACTCGCGAAAACAACGTCGGAGAGTTGGGTCCCCTTGTTGTTCCCTGGCCAGCGTGTCGGATACCTTTAAAGTTGAAGCCTTCGCCGAACTTGACTTGGCGACAGCAGACACCAACACGTCTGAGTGTATCTCTGTGGCATTTGTGGTGAGGTCTGCGTTCGGGGTATCGCTGTTTTTGGGCTGCCAGTCGGGATCTGGCTTGTGGGGTTCCCTCACACCAGGAATGTTTCCGAGCACGAGATCATAGATCAGTTGATCCACGCAAGCGGCGATAACCTCACCCACAAAGTACTGGGTTTGCACGCAGACTTTGGCTTCGGGGAACTTCTTGACTGTTCCGTCCAAGAACAGTACTTGGGTAGCTCTTCCCGTTAGCTGGTTGTCTGCGACCAAGTCTCGCCGGACAAGAACGGTATTGCTCCCAGTGTCTCTCAAAATGGTGACGTGCTTTCCGAATAGACTTCCTTTGACTACCGGCATTCCTTTCCCCAGGCAAGAATGCTGTTTTACAATGCCACAAGAATACTTGAAACTAGAATTATCCTCGCACTTGTCGAGGTCGATGCTCTGTTGTTGAGCTTCCCGGAGTTCAGTGAGGGCACAAGCAGCAACCTGCTTTGTTTCACTCCCTCTCTTCCTGCAGTGCTCAGTGTTATACCCGAGGCGACAACAGGTGCGCATCACTCCGGTTCTTTCAAAGAGTTACGGCATTCTTGGGCATGGTGGCCTGGGCGATTGCACAAATAGCATTTCAATGGCGCTTGCATCTGTGAGTCGGTTGCGACGTTATCTGTATCGCGGTCGTCTTTGGACACCTTCTCAAGGTTCGAGAGGTTTTGCGCCTTTAGGAAACGACCTGTAACCTCGGCCAGGTCATTCATAGTTTTACACTCTCGCTCCTTCAGCAAGATAACGAGCTTGAGATGGCAGCAGCGGATGACTTGTTCTCCGATCATTTCATCACGAAGGGCCTCGAATGTTTTTTGCACATTCGCCATCTCGATCCAGCGATCAAAATAACCCGTAAGCCTTGCCGCTAGTTGTTTCCCGGTTTCTCCATCCCCAGCCCTCGCCTTCCTGAACTTTTATTGGTAACCTTGGGCTGTGAACCGAAACCGCTGCAGCAACGCCCGTTTGACCTTGACGTAATCGAGGGACTCTTGGCGGTCATACGGCCTATGATAGTAAGAGCCTCCCCGCTCAAGCACATGCTTACAGCTAGGGCCCATTGGTCCTGAGGCCACTGCTGTCCGGTTGCCACGCGCTCAAACCTTTGCAGGTACGCGTGCAGTTCGTCGCGTTTCTCATCGAATAGAGGAAGACGTTTCTGCGGGTTAATCGCAGGCGGAGTTGCAACAACTTCCCCTCCCGCGGCGACATTTGGTTGGATGGTACCCCCACTCTCTTGGAGTCGGATCTTTAACAGTAGCAACTCCTTCTTCTTTTCTGCAGCATCTTTCGCTCTTTCAGCAGTTTCTCGGCTGGCTTCCCTCTCGGCGGCTCTAGCGGCACGTTTCTCAGCCCGTTCGCTCTCTATCCACGCCCTAAGCTCTTGTCCCGAGAGTCCCAGCTGAGTCTCCATTGCCATTAACTTCTCAGTATCCATGCTGTTGCAGCTAACGTTACAGGCACACTCGAACAAGTGTTAACCTGCCTTGCCACAGCCGGCCTGCAGTTAAACTTGAAGCAATGCCACTTTGCAGCTCGAAAACTCACTATTCTAGGCCACGTGGTGTCAAAAGACGGTGTCCTTTCTGACCCAGCAAAACGTCGCGCCGTGGTGGAATTTCCCAAGCCGACGACAATGAAACAACTTCGCAGCTTTATCGGACTTTGCTCTTACTTCCGGCGCTTTGTCCGCAATTTCGCAACCATCATTGCGCCTTTGACGAAGCTCCTTGGTGGTAACAACGAGATCGGCGATTGGTCACCCGCCTGCGAGAACGCCTTCAATACGTTGCGTCGCCTTCTTGTTTCTCCACTGGTACTGCGTCATTTTGACCCAAGGGCTCCCACGGAAATCCACACCGATGCCAGCGGTGTGGGCCTGGGCGCAGTACTCGCACAACGCAAGACAGAATTCGAGGAGTACGTCGTCGCGTACGCTAGCCGTACCCTTACAAAAGCCGAAGTCAACTACTCCGTGACCGAAAAGGAATGCTTAGCGATCGTTTGGGCTATTACGAAATTTCGCCCGTACCTCTACGGACGCCCATTCGATGTGGTGACGGACCACCACGCCCTTTGTTGGCTCTCGTCGCTAAAGGATCCGTCTGTCCGCCTCGGTCGATGGGCCGGGATCAACACAGCATTCACTCAGTCGCCACCGTTTCATAAAAGCTTGCCCGGCTACCGGTTGACGAGCCTGAAAGACGTAAATGCGGCCCGAAAACCGAACTTCCACAGAGCAGTCAAAGGAGAAGGCAAGACCGTCCCAGCAGAACCCAATGCTTCATAGCCTCAAGAGCAGCGATCCTACCGCAAGCGACACCGTCGGCGCGGTGATGAAGCGATCGGCTGTAGCAGTCATCGATAGCCAGTCAGAGGGTCGCCCGCACGAAACCTCTGGCGAATACAAGGGCATCGACAATCTGGGGGCTGACTACACGAGTGGAGTTTAATCCTCGTCAGTCCCCCCCCTCTTTTGTATATACTGTGTGCTATTCAGTGGTTTTTAACACGTAGTTGTGGTCCTACATTTGTTTAATAGATTTTGCTATACCCTTCGTGCTTGTTCTGTGTGGTGAAGTGTGCCGGTAGGACTAACTGTGCTCTTGTGAACTGTGCGCAAGAACGTTTCCACCGGTACTGCGAGTTTCTTGCAACTCCACCCTGCCTTTTTAACTCTGAGAATAGTTGTTGCTCCCCAACAACTTTCTTAGACCCGGGTTCATTGTGATGAAGCGCCCGTGGACGAAGAGGAAGAGAGGACCGAGCGCGCGGCTGACACGAGTGCGTGCAGAAAAATAGAACCAGGCCGGTGACCAGGGGACGCCTGTGACGCGCTGGGCTTGAGAGCGCGGCCCTGTGATCGTTTCTGGGAAGACCCTGAGCGCGACCGCTGCTGTTCCCGAGAGCCGTCCGCCGCTGATCCCGACAACCCGTGGGCTGGCCGTACCTGGAGCTGGTGACGCGCTGGGCGAGAGAGCACGGGTCCGGATTCACCTGGAGGTGGAACCCTCCGCTCACACCAGCTGCCAGGCCCTCGAGGCGTGTCTCATCAGAAAGGTCGACGATGCCTTCCCGACGTCCCGCGCCTGGTTACGATGGGGCCTAGAACCGGTCATCGAGCCAGCCTCGCCGTGACGTCCTCGTGGACTCCGCACGCATCGGGACATCAACATTTCGAGGGGCTGCGTAAAACCCCGTAGGACGTTTGCTTTCTTTATTGCGGATGTTTCCGTTAGCCTCTTGCCTTTTTTAACGCTGATATCGTTCGTCTCGCGTAGTTGCTTTCGTGCCCTAACTTCGGCTTCTTTCGTGTCATACATAAACCAACGTTACTTGCCCACGCACTGGCCACTGACTCGTGACTTTCACGCCAATCCTGGGCCCATTCATTACACACACACACACACACACACACACACACACACACACACACACACACACACACACACACACACACACACACACATATATATATATATATATATATATATATATATATATATATATATATATATATATATGCCTTCTTTGGTTTTGTAGCCTGCCGGCATTTTTTGTGTTTCCTAACGAGCCCCTCATTTCCGAACCCTATTATCGTGCGATAGCCTAGCGAGGCCCTCGGTTCTGGCAGCCTCGATGCCAAGGTAGCATAAGAGGGTTTCCCGCCAGTTAACCGCTTATGACAGGCTGTACACGTTCGTGTCACGCTCTGGGGGTTGAAAAGAAGGTCCCCTTCTCCCCGTGTAGTCTGAGTGGCGCTGGCTACCACCCTCAAGCGTCAGATATAGTTGTAGTAAATATAAATACCCCAGAAAGATAACGAGAACACAGTCGCCCAGATAGCCTAATCGGTAAGGCATTCGATATCTAATCGAAAGGCGTGGGTTCGGTCCCCACTCTGGGCGCGTGTTTTTTTTTCTTTCTGTCTCATGTAATTAATAATAATAAAAAAAATAATGTAACGTCAGTAACGGTAAAAAATAGTTTAACCATTCCCCTATGCCTTCTTTGGTGTTGTAGACTGCCAGCATTTCTTTCTGTGTTTCCTAACGAGCCCGTCATTTCCGAACCCTATTATCGTGCGAAAGCTTAGCGAGGGCCTCGGTTCTGGCAGCCTTGATGCCAAGGTAGCATAAGAGGGTTTCCCGCCAGTTTACCGCTTATGACAGGCTGTAGACGTTCGCGTCACGCCCTGGGGGTTGAAAAGAAGGTCCTCTTCTCCCCGTGTATTCTGAGTGGCGCTGGCTACCACCCTCAAGCGTCAGATATAGTTGTAGTAAATATAAATACCCCAGAAAGATAAGGAGAACGCAGTCGCCCAGATAGCCGAATCGGTAAGGCATTCGATATCTAATCGAAAAGCGTGGGTTCGGTCCCCACTCTGGGCGCGTGTTTTTCTTTCTTTCTTTCTCGTGTAATTATTAATAATAAAAAAAATAATGTAACGTCAGTAACGGTAAAAAATAGTTTAACCACTCCCCTATGCCTTCTTTGGTGTTGTAGGCTGCCGACATTTCTTTCTGTATATATATAAATATATATATATAAATATATATATATATATATATATATATATATATATATATATATATATATATTGTAGCAGGGCGGCCTTGCTGCTACCGGCAAGGAGCATACGCTGAAGCAGTGGTTCAATATTACAGCGGTTTATTCGCCGCGAACAACAATTGGTTCTCGACGGGTGCAGTGGGGCGCCAGTGGCGATCTTCCAAAACCGGGTGGTCCTTCCCGAAGTCTTGGTGGCGGCGCATTCACGGCCGACGTGGCTGCCTTCAGCTGCAGTTGTCGGCACTGTCGAGGGGCTCCCATGGCTCAGCCCGGAAGGCAGTAGACCGGTGCCACAGGTGGCCTCCTAAGACCCGGGGTTCCTTGCGGAAGGCCCAAACGTGGCAAGGTCCTGTCCGCGGGTTTTGCTCCGCGGGGGTGGTTGCCGGCGCAGTCGTCAGCAGCTGTCCCTGCAAGCAAGCAAGAAAAAGAGCCCCCGGGCTGGCGCGCATGCTGGTTATAAAGAATCATCCGAGCCACCGCGCATACTTCTGCGCAGGGTAATCGTGAGGCTCTTTCCTGGTGCGCGAATAGCAAGATATTCCGTTCGCGCTGCTTCCATGCTCGCACGTAAACACACGCACGTGTCCAAGCGTCGATGGCCAGCGTGGGTTCCTACAGTGACGCCCCACGTTGGGCGCCACTGTAGGTAATTCTGCCTACCAAGGGGGGTTCAGGCAACAGCCTCGTGAAAACATTACAGCACAGAACATTGCGAAAGGAACAAGGGGCTTTAATGAAGCAGTGGAAACGAAATATAAACGGCACAGAAGATATATCAACAACGCACATCACCAAAGCACTTCAATGTCGGGAGGCTTACGGCACGAAGGGACGGACGGCTGACCGCTTGCTGCCGTGCGGGCTCCTTGAAGGTGGCTGGCGTTGGCTTGTCTCTTCTGGCTGGCGGCACTTCCGGCCGGCAACTCCCCGCTGGCGACTCTCTCCGCTAACAAGCACCGCTGCGCGTAAATAGCGTGCACATAACATGCCACGCCCCCCTCCATCGCTCCGTATTTCTGCAGTGCGTTCACAGATAGCAGGAGAGGTGGCGCGCGGTAATCCGAATGCAGCGACGCGATGGCTGAGAGGGGAGAATCCCTACACTTCCCCTCCCTCGCACACACTCGCACACAAAACGTCTTTCTGGCCCACTAATTCAGTCCCGACGTCCCGCACGTCGATCTCGTGAGCGCAGTTCAGGCCTTCGTGCTGAACTGGGCGAAGGTGACGTCGTTACACTCGCAGAATTCGGCACCTTGGCTGGTGACGGGAGACGACGAAGTGGTGGCTGTCCGGGAGGCACGCCCGACGACGGCGTTGTGTAGCGCTCGGATACGTCGCGGTTGCCGGTGGCCCAGGCCCAGTAGCGCCGCACCCAGGCCTCGGACCTGCCTTGCTCGCGCTGCTCGAGAGGGTGGGGCCCTCCAGGGTGCTGTGGGGCTGCTCAGGAGTCTCAGCACATGGGTTGCGGCAGGATCTGCGAAAACCATGTTCCCTTGAGAGCGACATCGATTTCACTCTAAAAGCAAGGGTAACGTGGGCACTTTCACGCAACTCGTCGTTCGGGCGGGACTGTGTGGCCGGAAACAGACAGTCCGGAGAAATGCGATTGAGTGAGACCGGGAACGGCAATTTCATACCTCTCTGGTTCAGGCCCATCATACTTTCTGAACCGGGCTTCGTCAGCTGCGGTACTTGGAATTCGGCCGTGCGGCTGACGAGCACCTCGGCCGGCTGGCAGGCCTTATCGGCAGTCAGGTTGGCTCGCACCTGGAAATAGCTTTCAGGCTGCGTGAGAAGTCATTATTTGTGCCGTGCGCGCCCCGGACGTTATGTAATGCAGTAGCATTATTCGCAAGTGGCCAACTTTCAAGGGTCATACCAGTGGTGGACTCACCAGTATTTCGTCCGCGTTTGCCTGGGGCCGGGTGGCTTTCCGCTCCGTAGCCCATGTTGTACGAGACCGGGTGGCCTCGGACCACATAGCTCGCGTCGGCAGAGACCGGGTGGCCTCCGGCCCCGTAGTTCGCGTTGGCAGAGACCGGGTGGCCTTCATCACCAGGACCATGGGTTGAGTCATCAGTGCGCCCCGGGCAGCGCGTTAATGAGACGGCGTAATGCGGCTCGGGTTTCTGCTGACCGGAAAAGCCCGTGGGGCTGTCGCATGGGAGCGCTTGCTCCGGCCGCCGCTGAGCATCATCCGCGGTCTCATCCGCTGCAGGCCGAGAAGCGGCCTCAACTCGGAGATGGTCACAATCGGGAGCTGCAGGGCTCGTCCCGCCCTCGTCGGTGTTTGGGCAGGACGGCATCTGCGCTTTGCTGCAAAGCTGTAACTGCAAACTTCGCAATAGGATTCCGAACTCGCGGGAGTCAGCAGCCAGGGCTTCTAGCTCGGATGGGGGAAGATGAAACATGTTGCCTCCGGAAGCCCGTCAGCTGCTCGGGGATGGTCTCTTCCTCCGCAGCGATGGCCTCCATCCTCCGCAGTGCCACCCGTTCAAGCAGCTTGCAGCCGCAGGATGTGAGGGCCACAGGCCGGCACGCCGTGACTGCCACAAGGCCTGGCAGTCTGGCTTTGGTATGGGCTGCAAGATGGCCAGCAGCCACTCAGGTGGAAGTTGGCCCGTGTCCCATATGACGTTGTAGGCGGCCAGGAGTCGGCCGAACCACACCCCATCCAGATTGCGCATCATCTGGTAGGTGAGGCCGTCTGCTCCTGGCGCCGACTTACGCTTGCAGCTGCGGAGGGCACTGCGGAGCTCAGTCTCTGTGATGGGGGCGTTGTTGAAGGGGTAGTGCACCTCCCCCGTCCCAGCAACAGCAGCAGCGGGCCCTGAATCCGCCTGGTGTGGCGGCAGGAATTGTGCAGCGAAGAGGTCGGCCAACTCCGCAAAGCTGGCCTGCTTGCGGATGGCCATGGCAGCCAGGGGGTTGCGGTTTCTCTGGGGTTTCAGGATGGAGTTGAAGATGCCCCAGAGTTGGCGGCAGCGTGGGTCGGCCTCTGAGCTGACGCAAAGCTCGACCCAGCGCTGCCGGCTGAGGCGGTTAGCGTGACGGCGGCACGCCGCATCCACTCGCCGGTACGCCGTCCAGTCCGCCCGCTCCTCCGAGCGCTGAGCCTTCCTCTCCGCGCGGTTGCGCACCGCCCGCAGCTGCAGCAGCTTCAGGTCCGGCGTGGTGGCCCCCTCGGCTACTGTGCAGCTCTGTGTGGATTGCCTGGCGCAGCAAACCAGGCCCCGGAACAGCTCGGCTCCTTCCCCCAGGTCCTGCTCGGCGAGGCAGCGCAGAACCGGTCCGAGTGGGTGACGAGGTGCAGTGCGGCTTGCTTGGCTGTCCTGTCGGGTGGGGCGATGTGCAGTGGGTTGTGGTCGGAGCCCCACGTGCTGGGCTCCCTCCTCCAGGTGGCCTCAACTCAGGCTGACGCTAGGGTGAGATCAATGGCGGTGGCTGCGGAGTTGCCACGCCTGAAGGTGCTCTCACCAGTGTTCAGCGCAGACAGGTTGAGGCGCAGCATGGCGTCCCACAGATGTTCACCGCGAGCGTCCATCCGGCCATCTCCCCACGCAGTGTGGTGTGCGTTGAAGTCACCACAGAGGAGATGGCGGGCTGCGCACAGGCACACCAGCCGATCCCGGAGGCACGCGTCTTAGCGCTGACCAGGGCGCACGTACACACTGCACACTGTAATGTCTGCACCACCGCACTCAGCCTTTACGTCACTGCCACGCACTCCTGCACCACTGTCGTCACCGCACTGGTATCCAGCTCTGCGTGCTGCACATCGTTCCTCACAAACAGTGAGGCACGCGAGGTTCCTGGGGGGTGGGACGGGTCGCCACACACCACCGCCGAGCACTGGGCACTGTCACACGCCGTGGGGCTGTGATAGCCGATGTAGCCCGGCAGGCGAATCCCCCCCGAGCCGTCCCTTCCCACACACACATAGCTCTCTTGTAGAGCCACGACATGGGGCTCGTGCTGCAGCAGAAACGCACTCAACTCCGCCCGACGCGGTCGCAGAGACTTGACGTTCCACTGCAGCACTGTAGGCACCAGTGGCCTTCGAATAGTAATTTGAGTGATTGTGCGGTCGTATTATTTTTCCCCCCAGGTAATTTCGTTTCGTCAGTAAGCGTCATAAGTCTAGTTAAAAAAAGATTATATTGCATTGCAATGTCAACAGCGTAGCAATCGCCTCGTCGAAAGTCCATCGCGAGCACGGAACACCGTGACCCCCATATGCTGTGCGCGCTCCGCATTCCAAGTCCGCGGTTCCGTAAACATGACTGATCGGTGAACACAACAAGCACGGTGGCATTGAAAACACGTATTTACTCCCCGGCCGATATCGATTTTAATGTCAGTCGGTGCCATACCGGTACGTTTGCATCGCGGAACTGCGGAGACCATCGGCACCACCGCCACCCGTGCTACTGCTGCTCGCAACAGCCGGTGTCGGCATTTTCCGCTCTGGCAGCAAATTATAGGGCCTAAATCCATGCGCAGATGATGAAAACAAAACAGAACACACACACAAGCACTGCAACGGCTAACTTAACGGCAAACCACTGCGGTTCACTCGGTAATGCACGGGTACCGAGGAGACGCACGGAAAGAACGGAGCACTTAACAGCCCAGCGCGGAGGTTTCGGCGTTCGCTTCATAGACTGCACTAGCGTCCGGTGAAAAAAAGCAATTGGCGGCGCCCACCTCTAGCAAGGAAAATTGTGTATATATATATATATATATACACACACACACCCACACACACACACAATATATATATATATATATATATATATATATATATATATATATATATATAGCGAATCAGAATAAGAAATGAGGGGCTCGTAGCAATAACACAGAAATAAGGGTTGGCAGTCAAGAAAACTTCGGAAAGCAAAGGGGAGGTTGTGGTAGGGCATTGAAACAGATAAAGAATTTGGAAAGAAAGAAAGAAAGAAAGAAAGCGGAGAAAAAATGCCCGCCAGGTGGGATCCGAACGCACGACCTCCGGAATACCGGTCTGGTGCGGTGACCACTACGCTACCGGTGGGACGATTCCCCCCCCCCCCCCCCCGCTTTCTGGGGTATTTATGTCAATGTAATTTTTTCCTGTGCTTGGGGGTGGTAGCCAGCGCCACTGTGACTTCTCGGGGTGAAGGGGACCTTCTTTTTAATCCCCGCGCCCTGACTCGAGTGTCTACGACATGTCGAGAGTGGTCAACCAGCGTTGAACCCTCTTAAGCTTCCTATGGCACCAAGACTGCCAGAACAGAGGCCCTCGCTATGCATGTAGCGAATCAGAATAGGTAATGATCGTTTCGTGGAAAGAACACAGAAATAAGGGTTGGCAGTCATGAAAACCTCGGAAATCAAAGGGGAGGTTGTGGTAGGTCATTGAAACAGGTAAAGAATTTGGAAAGAAAGAAAGAAAGCGGAGAAAAAATGCCTGCCAGGTGGGATCCGAACCCACGACCTCCAGAATACCGGTCTGGTGCGATAACCACTACGCTACCGGCGGGGCGATTCCCCCCCCCCCCCCCGCTTTTCGGGGTATTTATGTCGATGTAATTTTTTCCTGTGCTTGGGGGGTGGTAGCCAGCGCCAGTCTGACTTCTCGTGGTGAAGGGGACCTTCTTTTTAATCCCCACGCCGTGACTCGAGTGTCTACGGCATGTCGAGAGTGGTCAACCAGCGTTGAACCCTCTTTAGCTCCCTATGGCACCAAGACTGCCAGAACAGAGCCCTGGCTATGCATGTAGCGAATCATAATAGGAAATGAGGGGATCATTTTCTTGTCGCAATCTGTAGGACTTTGAAAACTTTGGTAGAGCAAATTTGGATAGCTTTCGCCTGAAAGGGGTGCATAAAACGCTTCCGTGGTTATTATGCGCAGCAGTGAAACCCTGTCGTGAGCGAAATCCAGTCGTTCCGACCGCTGTGAACAGTGATTTCGTAGTCATTGCCGTGGCGAGAAGTTCGAGCACGTGAGGAGTGAATAGATGCAAAGGATTGTGGGTGTTTGTTTACAGCCCCCCACAACGTTAAATTGGTTCACTCTGTCGTCATCTCATCGTGTGGTTCGTAGTGGGTGTCTCTATAAATAATCAGCTTCGTAATAGACTCGCTTTCGTCCTCTAGCGTCATTGGCTTTCCTTCCCGCATGTGTTGCAAGTGGCCCACATCCCATTTACGTCAATCACTGCGCACACCTATCGCAGTCGCGCCAGGACATACCAGAACAGCTGCAGAAGCCTGGCCCGGAGAACGAACGACACGGGCTCAATGTATTTCGCTCGACGACCGATGGCTAGCTGTCAGGGCGGCTTGACTGGCTAGATGCCTCCGCAGTTTCATCTGTCAGGATTCTGAAGGCCCTGTCGCGCAACCGCCAGCGCTAATACGCGGGGCCGCAAGACGCGAGTCTGGCGTCAGTTTCAGCTTTCTTCCTTCGGCCTGGGCGTGGGGACTCCCTGCGACGGGGAGAAAAAAAAAAAAGAAATGAAGAAAACGTCGCTTTATTGCTTACTGCAGACAGTGACGCCCTTCGGGGACAGGACATCTTTTCCCGGAACAGCGCTCAAAGGCGCGGAGCGTGATAGAAAGAACAAGTCTGCTCCGCTGCCTTGTTTAGGACGTTCGATTGCTTTTTGGTGAATATTTCAAGTAAAAAAAAAGAAAATCGGCAGTAAGGTGATGGTTGCGGAAGACGCAGCGGGAAGAGCGTTTCCACGCGGCTTTTGTTCCCGCAAAAAAAAAGGATATTTTAAGGTTACAAGACGAAGTTTGCAGGGCTGCACAGAGCAAAGGCATTTGTCAAACGTCATTTCCACGAAGTTGGGGAGTGGAGAATACGCGCATTTATTTGTTGTACTTGAGAGCAGATTCAAATACGAGCTAAGTCTGAGTTAAAACAACGGCAAGCACCGTATGCTTCAATGAACGTTCTCAAAAAAACTTTGCACTGAAAAAAGAACAAGTATGGCGTGGCTTGCGTTTTGTTTGTGAAGCGCTTTCACCCTTGACGTATTTCTGGGATCGGCGGAGAACAACTGCTCGATTTAGAATGTTCGAAACGCGTACCTCGCGCCACGTTTGGCTGTAGAGATAATCCGTTTTCGTTGTCTTTTTAACAAAATTCGCACGCAGTTTCTATTGATGCAACGTTTGCAGAAAAGAAAACGATCTTACGGAGACCCGAAAGGACGATCATTTTCTTTTACAGCTTTTGACAAATAGCAGTGCGGCGCGAACCTGGCAGAAATTGTGTCCCTCCCATGTCCATAAAGCGTTGAGATAGGCGTTGTTTAGAAAAAAAAAACAAGAAGAAATCACTCGTTCATTTTCTTTTGTTCAGACGATACACTCATGGGCAAATGAAATGCGAACACGCAAATATGATCAGAACACAAAAATAGGACGATTTCTTTCCGTGCAAGCGAAATTATCTTGTGGCTTTATATTAATTAGAATGATTCAAAATGTTTATTTCAATACATACCCCTACAAAACCAGTATTTTGTCTCCACTAGATATGTTCTTTGAGTTTCCGTGTCCTGATTCATGTTTTCGTGTTCCTATTTCATTTTCCATGACTGTGCGTTGTCTCTTGTTTCAGGCTGCAAGCAACGCTGTAAATACGTGAAATAGTGTCCCTGTTTTCTTTAAGCTGTATAATCGACAGAAAGGTACCCTCGATGGTTCACGTTTTTTTTTTCAAAAAGAGACGTTTTGTTACATATGAATATTTCTTTTTCTTATACTATGTTTGTAAAAAGAAATCTTTCGGTTATTGTGTCTGTTGATGCCCATTGCTTTTTCTTGATTTTTCTGTTCATTCCGATGCTATGGTTTCGTTTGTGTTCATGTCCTTTTCTTTTCGGTGTTGTTTTTCTCTGTGCAAACAAAGCAGGCTGCCAGAGGGGCCTATTTTATTCCGCGCGCGAAAACCGAAATGGCTGCAAATTCAGTTCTTCATTAAACCTTATTGGCTTGGAATAAATTTTAAATATAAAAGCTGCCGGTGCTAGAGCTTAGCTAATAACAATATTGTAATTTGTACACTTCATACGGGCTGAGACGGAGAGAGAGAGAGAGGGAGAAATCCTTAATGATTCATAAAAGCAGCCTCGCTCCTATCTGGGCTTTCTACTCCATGCGGTAATAAAAGGAGCGAAAAGAGCGAAACATGCGAGCGCACATAAACGCACACAAACACTGGCAGAAGTAGGAAAGCTGACTTAACACAGGACTGGGGCCAGGTAGCACCGAAAGGTCGCACATGCATCCCCCCACGGTTTCGGTTCATCAACCCATATTGTTCGAAAAAAAAAAACAATCGGATGAAAATCTGTCAACAGCTGATTCCTATCACGCGACCTGTTGACGCGAGGCTTCATGACCTGAACTTGATGACGCAAATATTATCTATATTGAGAGCGGTTGGCGGAACTAAAGAAACTCTTTTTAATTATCTCATTTCTTTACAATGGTAGCTCGCGTGGCCCCGCGGGGAGCGCTCTTGCTCTCTGCCGCGGTGGTGCACGGGCGCGGCTTCCGCTCGCCTACTTGCGTTACACGATCGCACCTGCAGCAGATCGGTGGCGTCATCCAGCGGAAGCGCCGCGTACATCCGGCCATCCTGCATTACCGACCGTCCCGGTCGGAGCTTTTGTCTTCGTCCGATTCTGAGCTTTCCGAGTCGATGTCCTTCGCCCAAAGCTTGAGCTTGTCAACGGAGCTACGCTGGAATACGCTCTTCATGTCCTCCGGGTGTGTTGGACGTCTCTGATGCGGTCATTAGGAAGCTTCTCGGCTATGACGTACGGTCCCTTGTATTTGGCTCTAAGTTTCCGGGATCCTCCGCTCACTGCAGGTTCTCGCTCAACTAGAAAGATGTCTCCCGGTTGAATCTCAGACGGTTCAGCCAGCTTCTTGTTGTAACGTGTTTGCTGCTTTTGTTGGGCCTCACGAATGTTTTCATTGCTGCGGCCCTCTTCGCCTCCAACTTTTTGTCGAAATGTTCCGTGAGGGCGTCCTCCACGCAATCACCCGTAATGCTCCGTGATCTGAAGTTGAACAGAAGTCCAAACGGCGTAGTCTTCGTGGCCTGGTGCATGGTGTTATACCCCACTGCACCTGAGGCAGTGTCGAGTCCCAATCCCGACTGTCTTCTCTTTTGGTAATGCTTGCCACCGCCGGAGTTATCATGCGGTTGTGCCGTTCCACTTGACCGTTTGCTCGTGGGGGTGGCAGTTGCAGTCTTGACGTGCGTGATTCGAAAGCTTTCACATATTGCCCTGAAATTCACACTAGTGAATGCAGTCCCTCTATCTGTGATAACCACATTCGGTTGCCCGAAAATTCTACCAATGTCCTAAAGAAACAGCATCGCTGGTTTTGCCGAGGAGTTAGGAAAAGCTCGCAAAATGACAAACTTCGTGAAGCCATCAACAGCCACAATTATATACGCTTTCCCCGACTTGCTCCGATCAAATGAGCCGAGATGGTCGAAAATGTGGATCGTATGAAAATGGTTTGTTCACCTTCTCGATGCTTTGCAGTTTGCCTGGTTTTCTTCCGTGGGTGTCTTGT